>NC_073727.1:31244531-31550937 GCF_023634155.1 Falco peregrinus | reverse complement strand
CCAGTTTCCCTGACTGCAGCCACAGGTTCCTTGCACAAGGCATTGCTCAGCCTGCTACTGTTTAAAAGTTGTCATAGATCCTAACAGAAATCTTTCTGGAAGCTTGTGCTGAAGTAGATGCTCTAAATACAGTCTCTGAGTGTTATTTACTTAAAAGTATGAGCAATACGGGAAAGCCCACATATATGTCTTCAAAGGTCTTTTGTCAGAAGACACACAAGACAGAGTCACATTTAGTTCCTGACTCTGCATCCTTTGTCATGGGCAATGGTATGCAAGTCACACATTTTCCATGCTGCAGATAAACAACTGTACAACATGAGGAATAATACTTGGTCCATCCCCACCTTAGCTCCTGCAAGATCTTCAGGAAAAAGCCTCCTTCTTAGCCCTTAATATTTGTACTAGCAGTTTCTATTGCAATTTCAAAACATTTCAGGACAGGGTGTGAAGAATTCCTTGAATTACAGTAACATTCTTGTGGTTTATGTTTATAAAAAAGTCAAACTCACAAAAAATGTGCTGCTCACAAAGGCTAAGGGACCTAGATGCACTTTATCACTTTTGAAAAACATGCCACTCTGCCACATGAGAGGCCAATGTTGACACATCTTTATTTAATCCCAGTGATAATTCCACTGAGATTAATTAAGCTATTTGTAAATTCACCTGTAAAAGTTTCATGTGTAACTACTGAAAACCATGCTAAGACTTGCTAATTTTTTTTCTGCAAAAAGGTAGATTGAGGAATTTAGGCTAGATGTGATGGTTAAATTAAATATTTATCTGTAGAGTTATTTAATCTGTCTGAAGAGATTAATGGTTTATGTGTTCTACTTGCAAAGAAAATCTCAGAAGTATAAACTCAGTGAACAATAAGGCAAGGCAGTCAATTTAAAACAGTAGCTTGGGAAAGTACCTACTTTTCTCTGTTTACCTCAAACTAGCATTATATTAAGACACATCATTACCTTTAACAAAGAACAGGTGGGTTTGGGGTTTTTTTTGGTTTTTTTTTTTTTTAAATCTCTTGCTTTTATTAATTCCAGAGCAACAGACCTGGTAAGATCCCAGGCTTTCTTCTGACAGAGCTGAATGTTAGGTAAAGTTTCTAGTCAGGTGTCAGTATGGAGAGTGAAAGCTTATAAAATTCAGCAGTAGTTTCAGCAAACATACTGTGCTCATTTGTGAGGTGACTGTGCAGTTTGATAGATTGCAATTATTAACAGTTAAATGTTCAATTTTTTCCACAAAGTAACCAGCCAACAAAGATTAGCTCATTATGCAAATGCAGACAGTGAACACTGTGTGCACAGTGGTGTGGCAAAGATGCTCCACTGGCAGCAAGCTACTTAAGGTACAGAGAGAAACCAGAATTTAAAACAGTAAATGTAATAATAAAAAACCATTAGAAGGAGTGTAAACATTAGGTTTGAGACTAAGAAATTAGAAAAGAAATAACTATCAAATTAGTATGCCAGCATGGAGTTGGAAAGAAGGCCCTTCATAAAATAATCAGAGCACAACAGAGACCATCTGAATTTAAAAATGCAGTTCCAATGGATAAGAAAGGATCATCTGCTTGTAACAAAAATCAGCCCCAAGAAGTATATGAAAGCAACAGAGCTCTCACGCTACTGTAGAATGGTGTTTTCTGTGTAATGCTGTCTGTAATGCTGTCCAAAGTTTACGCGGCTGACAATTCCTCAACAGAACCTTTTTGTTAAAATGGCCAGTGTATTGGCCTCAGGCAGCTCTTTTGAAACATCTTGCAGTGAAGAATTTTCCATAAACCCATGGCAGGTATTTAAAAAGCCCTGCTTGCCTTACCTGAGATCAAGCTTTTCCCACCCTCCGAACCTGGCTGCTCTGGAAGTGCTGGTAACCTTATCAGGAGCAGAGAAGAAAGTACTCGTAACACCAGACAATTTGCCCAGGCTGTAAGCTAGTAAGGCACAGCCCAGTCCAGGTTGGGAAGCCTTTTAGAGACATGAATGCACATGTGCCCATCTTACGTCCATACAACTTCCAGGCAAGTGATCAGCTTTGAGTTAGCACATAATTGCACATCTCCATGTCAGCCTAGCCTGTTCCAATCTCACTGAGAAACTGCAAGCTCTAAACATCTTATTATATTGAAGTGCTTAAATAGTTCCAGGGGTTTTAATCAAAAAGCAATTAAAAAAATCAACTGGAAGTCCCAGCTCTATGCATTTGTTTAGATAAAAGTATTCCAACAGCACTACAACAGATAACAAATGCTGGAAACTAGCTTAAAGAAACATACTTGTTTCAAAGTTTGGGGCACTTAATACTTCGCATCCAATTCTTTGTATATGCATCCAAAGTCCCATATGTACTTAGAACCTTCTAAAGATGTTTTTTCACATTTTTAGAAGGGTCTAAGGCTTTAAAACCAATGTATAGATGTTCCACTGCCAACTATGGGTACATCTCCTAAGAATTTTCTCATTTTCTTTAAAATATGATCTTTTGATCATTCATACTCAGTCTGATACATATCTTTGTTACATTACTGTTCAGTATCTAGCTGCACATAGTTCAATGCTTTTCAATACGATCTTCTTCAGGCTTGATCCACAAGCTACCAAGAATCTATCTCAACTGCTTTTTCCAAAGCAGAAAGCAGTAATGGATTTTAATTAGTCACATACAGTAGGAAAACATTCATTCAGGAGACTGATTTCTTTCTATTTTCAAATTGTGACTAACCCTATCTCCCCACTCTGCCTTGCTGTGATTCTGCAATATCCATTTATTTCTTTGTGAATAGGGGACACTGTCAGAGAAAATCTGTTCTGAAATGCAACAATGCAGCATTCCACCTGGTCTAGAGATGAAAGGTACAAAAGCTCTTAAGCAGCATAAGCTATTCATCAAAAAGAAAGATTTCAGACTTGGAAAAAAATTAACCCACCTCACCCACAGAAAAGTAAGGATTAATCCCATGCCCCAATGTGTTAGGGAACGTTTTCCTTGCTGTATATGAGACTGAAAACAAAACACCAGTCTTAGAACCTGATATAGATGAGATGTTTGCAAAAAAGGAATTTAAGAGGAATTAATTATAAATTGTCTTGGTTTCTCAAATTTCCTAGTAAACACCAAAAGTTAATTAGAGAAAGAAGGAATGAAAGAAAACAAATAAACAAAAAGGCCCTTAAACCATCAAGAATAAATAAAAATGGTGATAGTGATTTTTTTCTCAATCTCTTTTGATACGACTTCAAGTTTGTTCTGCACCTTGGTCTAGTGTCAATAGGAGAAAGATATTTATATTTTATGATTGTGATGACATTAAAATACATGCCATTTCCCACAATACCAGCCACCTATGAATCTTTTGTTAATTTGCCTTTGATATTGTAAAAATCACTCCTGATCTCTGATCTAACCCTGTAGACACTTCAGCCTGTAAAATTTCAGACAGGAAGATCTCCAAACCAAATCCAACCCTTTTAGATTTACTAAAACTCTAAAATTTACACCTGGCTCTTCCATAATTCAAATCTGTACCATATAATACCTAACTCTTAGGTGTAATCTCAGCTTGCCTGCATGCACAAAAGAAGTCAAAAAAAGAAATTTATACCATCTACTACCATTACATGTATAACATTTCTAAAGAAACTCTAAGGACCTGGTTTTTTCACTACCTAAGGCCACTGATAGTACTCTTCCTGCGTTTGCTGTGATTGCTTTTCCAACTTTACCTCTTTTTCCATACTGCTTGTGCACGACACTGATCCTTGTTTGTATCGCTTCAATTTCCCTCAAGTGCAATTTGCCCGTAATGCCAGGGGAGCAGCAGGTTCATGAATACCTGTACTTTAAAGTGGTAGAGATTATTAATACATTACAGGCCGGAGTTCTCTGACGTAAGCTTTATAACTAATGACCCACTTAAAATTATATTAGCGCTTAGATAAGCACTTATTTGAGTAGCATTTTTACTCATTCTTTTTCTGCCTAACCCGCTGGAGCCAGGCGGGAGCGCGCAGGGCTGCAGGCTCTGTGAGGCCCCGTTCGCAAAGGTCGCCATGACGGCATATGCCTCTTCCAGTGTGGTTTCAACCCTGCTGAGCTTCCAGCAGATCATTTGAAACATGAAAGTCCTTTTTTTTTTTTTTTATAAAATGTCTTTCTGAACCTTTTCCAAAACTGAACTCAGCATTTTGCATTCAAAGCTAGTATTTTAAAAATTGGAAAGCAGCAGGGAAGGCACTCCAGCAGCCTGCCATGGAAACCACACCAAGAACAAAGCCATGAGAACATTTTGGCTGCCCCTTCCAGCCCCTTTCTGCCTGCTTTTTCCTCCCCTCTTCTACAGCATGTGCTAAAAGTCCTTGTTTTCATTTTTTTTTGTTCCTTCCAACATCCCCTTTGTGTGTGTACCTGTGGCAGGTGCACAGATACTGACTGGGGCCTGCAGGGCAGCCTCTGTGAGGGGCGGCTGGGGCCACCCTGTGCTGGGCACAGCCAGTTCCAGCCAGCTCCAACGGCCCCGCCGGGCATGGCTGAGTCCCTCAGACAAGATGGTGGCGTCTCTGGAAGGGTGTAAGGAAGGGCAAAACACTGCCCAGCAGTGAGAAGTGAGTTAAAACTCATTACTCATGGTGTGAGGAGCCAGAGGAGCCAGCAATGAAGGTGTGAAGTTGAGCTGGGGAAGAAGGGGGGCAGAGGGAAACGTGTTTTAGTTGTGTTTTAGTTTCTCACCATCCTACTCTGTTTTTAACTGGCAATAAATTAAAATAATTTTCCTCAAGTCGAGTCTGCTTTGCCCATGGCAGTAATTGGTGAGTGTTCTCCCTGCCTTTATCTCCACTCATGAGCTTTTTCATTGCGTTTTCTCCCCCTGCCCTGTTGAGGAGGGGAAGTGAAAAAGCAGCTGGCGGAGTGTCTGGCAGCTGGCCAAGGTCAACCCACTATAATGTGGTTTTTTCCCAATATTGCTAATCACCATTTCCCTGTAAGTTAGGAGGAAATCAAATACTAAGTTTGTCTTTAATTGTTACAGCTTCTTTGCTTTTCTTCCATCCAGGAAAATGAACAATGATTTCTCATATGTTCCCCATTTTTGTAACACTGGAGTAAATGATGTAACTGTTTTTTAAAAATGGACGTCATCTACCTCATTCCCATCTCTTCAAATGGTTACTTTCCCAGGATACTGATGAATGGTGTGATGCAACTTCCACCATTTTTGTGGCACCATCAATGGGCAAGCTATAGCCATGTTCAGCTTACAACAATTTAAGAATTCAGCTGTGGAAAATCTCATCTTTTCTATCCAACTTGACAGGATAAAACCAAATTGTAATATTTGATCAGCTGAACTGTCAGGATTTGCCATAGTGGCTATATTAAGAGGGTATTCTTTCCAAATGTAGAAAAAAAGAATGCTTATGACAGTGCATACAGACTGAAATTTTGCACCCTGAAGCCCTTCTCAAAGTTCAGTTGCACTCAGATTTAATACCCAGTCCTCAAAAGCATATAACCTAGTTAATTGATCAAAATGTAATCAACCAAACCTTAAAAAAATACCCAGACAGATTTTTCTTTGGTGATGATACTTGTGTGTGTATTAGTACAGTAGAGTATATCAGACTGATCATTTCTGCATGTTCATTTCTGAAGTATGGTAACAGTGAACCCAGCGATTTGTCTTGCAGACTTGCAAAAACAAGCTAAAGAGACCTTCACCTATATAATGAGTCATAGACAATATTCACAGGCTGATAGACAATTCTATTCACGATTAAACTACCTGAACATTGCATACAGTGCTTGGCAAAAGATTTAACAGAAATGTGCTGTTTTGCCTCACCATTTTCCACAATATACAGTTTCTTCCAGCTGGAGATTCTTGTTTTCAACACTTCAGGATACAGACCTTGGCCTCACTAGTGCCTTCAATCAGCACAGGTAAGCCAAACAATAAGTTATGATCTAAAACCAGTTTCTCTCCAGGTTGCATCCAGGCTGATCAATAAGTAGTCATCTGTGTTTATAGTCTGAGGGCCTCTTTGTGGTTCTGTGCCTATACTTTCAAGGCTTTTGTTATCACCCCAGGGTTATTTGACATCCTTAATGATTCTAAATTATGTTTCTTCTGAGGTGGTTTCTGACAACTTCAACACACATTATTGATGACTGGTACATACACTTGTTACAGGGCAGCTGAAAATTCATTCTGTATAGCAGTGATTCATTAAAAGAATCTATATACATAAAATTTCCTTGACTACTCATTATAAATATCTATGTCAACTTTATTAGTATGTGTTTGAATTTGGTTCTTTTTGGGTTATAACATTCTTCTCTTCCTGAAACATCCATCCATATATGTGTACTACGCTGTTTGAACAAGTAAAACTAGGCTCGGGATTTTTTGGATAGCAATGTTTGTTGTTACATCAGTAGTACGCATTTAAGTGTGCTTTTGCCTCCAGCCCAAGCCCTCTCCTCACCATCCATGGCTGTAAATGGGAACTAACATGGTTTCTTCACACATTCTGGACGTTGCTTTCCTTTATGCATTTTTAAAAACAAATTAATAGTTCACTGTAACATCTATCAGTACTAAGCATGTATTTACTATCATTTATATTGTCATGGAAGAATGTATATTCCCAAAGCTAAAAACTTTACCAGCCCATGAGCTGTTAACGATATTCAGAAACATTTGATTTCCCCGACCAAAAAGTACCTTAATAGCAGATGTGCCATTGATATTTCTGTTTCACAAAACACCCAGCAAGCAACAAAGTTTAATCTTATCCAAGCAGGTATTTCAGAGGTGGGTCCACCCTGTCACTGAGGTTGGTTGGCACTAATATGTGGTTGTATTGGTTTTGCATGGCAAGGTTTTGGTAGCTTGGAAGGGTGGTGAGTTGAGGGGTTGGGGGTGGGGTGGGGAGGTATGAGTGTGCTAAAGGTGTTGCTTCTGTGAGGAGCTGCTAGAAGCTTTCCCTGTGTCCGATGGAGCCAACACCAGCCATCTCCAAGACAGACCCACCACTGGTCAAGGTGCTCATCAGCAGTGGTGGTAGCACTGCTGGGATAATGTATATAAAGACGGGAAAAAACACCTGCACAACTACAGCCAGAGAGATGAGTAAGAATATGTGAGAGCAACAACTCTGCAGACACCAAGGTCAGTGAAAAAGGAAAAGGAGGAGGTGCTCTAGAAGCCAGAGCAGAGACTCCCCTGCAGCCCATGGTGAAGCCCATGGTGAGGCAGGCTGTCCCCCCGCAGCCCATGAAGGTTAACGGTGGAGCAGGTACCCACCTGCAGCCTGTGGAGGACCCCATGCCAAGACAGGTGGATGCCCCAAGGAGGCTGTGGATCCTGTGGGAAACCCACACCGGAGCAGGTTTGCTGGCAGGACTTGTGACCCCACAGGGGACCCACAATGGAGCAGTCTGTGCCTGAAGGACTGCATGCTGTGGAAGGGATCCAATCTGGAGCAGTTCATGAAGAACTGTAGCCCATAAGAAGAACTCATGTTGGAGAAGCTTGTGGAGGACTGTATCCCATGGGAGGGAACTCACGCTGGAGCAGAAGAGTGTGAGGAGTCCTCCCTCTGTGGAAGAAGGAGCAGCAGAGATAACATGCAATGAACTGATGGCAACCTTCATTCCCCTCCCCAGTATGCTGCTTGAGGGGAGGAGGTACAGAAAATTAGAAGCAAACTAAACCTGGGAAAAAGGGAGGGGTGGGGGGAAGGTTTTTAAGATTTGGTTTTATTTCTTATTAACCTACTCTGATTTACTTGGTAATAAATGAAACTAGTTTACCCAAGTTGAATCTGTTTTGCCTATGATGGTAATTGGTGATCTCCCCCTGTCCTGATTTTGACCCATAAGCCTTTCGTTATATTTTCTCTTCACTGTCCAGTTGAGGAGGGGGAGTGATAAAGCATCTTTAGGGAGCACCTATTTCCAGTCAAAGCCAACCCACCACACTTGTCTGGAAAAAAACAGAAGTATCTTACAAATGGTATCTCATTGGATACCAATTCTTCTGTTTCAAAGGTATCTTAGAGGTAAAAACTCTTCTGTCTTAAGTCAAGCAGTACTGGGTACACCACAACAGACTTTAATGCAGTCTAGAAACACAGACCCAGGGACGTCATTACAGAATCTAAGAGTTACAGAATAGTCAGGGTTGGAAGGCACCTCTGGAGATCATCTAGTCCAACCCCCTGCTAAAGCAGGTTCACCTACAGCAGGTTGCACAGGATCACGTCCAGGTGGGTTTTGAATGTCTCCAAAGAGGGAAAATCCACCACCTCTCTGGGCAGCCTGTGCCAGGGCTTTGCCACCCTCAGAGTAAAGGAGGTTTTTGTCCTATTCAGGTGGAGCTTCCTGTGCTGCAGTTTGTGCCCAATGCCCCTTGTCCTGTCGCTGGGCACTACTGAAAAGAGCCCAACACCATCTTCTTGACACTTACCCTTAAGATATTTGTAGACATTGATAAGATCCCCTCCCAGGCTTCCCCAGGCTAAACAGGCCTAGCTCTCTCAGCCTTTCCTCATAGGGAAGTCCTCTCACCATCTTCATAGACCTCTGCTGGACCCTCTTATTTGAGGGTAGACTCTCTCTTGAACTGGGGAGCCTAGGACTGGACACAGTACTCCAGATGTGGCCTCACCAGGGCAGAGGAGAGGGGGAGAAAAATCCCCCTTGGCCTGCTGGCCATGGTCCTCTTAATGCACCCCAGGATCCCATTGTCCTTCTTGGCCATGCGGGCACACTGCTGGCTCAAGGGTAACTTGCTGTCCACTAGGACTCCCAGGTCCTTCTCCACAGAGCTGCCTTCCAGTAGGTCAGCCCCAGCCTGTACTGGTGTGTGGGGTTATTCTTCCCCAGGTGCAGGACCCTACACTTGCATTTGTTGAACTTCATGAGGTTCCTCTCTGCCCAGCTCTCCAGCCTGTCCAGGTCTCACTGAATGGCAGCGCAGCCTTCTGGGGTGTCAGCCACTCCTCCCAGTTTTGTGTTATCAGCAACCTTGCTGAGGGTACACCCTGTCCCTTCATCCAGGTCATGGATGAATAAAAAAAGCAGGACTGGAACCAGTGCTGACCCCTGGGAACACCACTAGCTACAGGACTCCAGCTGGACTCTGCATCATTGATCACAGCCCCCTGAGCTCTGCCATTCAGCCAGTTCTCAACCCATCTCACTCTCCCCTCATCTAACCCACATTAGCTATGAGGATGTTATAGGAGACAGTATCAAAAGCCTTGCTGAGGTTAAGGTAGACAACATCCACCACTCCCCCCTCATCTATCCAGCCAGTCATTCCATCAGGCTATCAGGCTGGTCAAACATGATTTCCCCTTGGTGAATCCATGTTGTCTATTCCCAGAAACCTTTTCCTCTACATACTTAGAGATGACCTCCAGGATGAACTGTTTCATCACCTTTTCTGGGGATGAAGGTGAGACTGACTGGCCTGTAGTTTCCTGGGTCCTGCTTCTTGTCCTTTTGAAGACTGGAGTGACATTGGCTTCCCTCCAGTCCTCAAACACCTCTTCCGTTTTCCATGACTTTTGAAAGATGATGGAGAGTGCCTTAGCATTGACATCTGCCAGCTCCCTTAGCACTCAGGGGTGAATCTCATTGGGGCCTATGGATTTGTGTGTGCAAGATTTACTAAATGATCTCTAATGTTATCCTTCTACCAGGGGAAAGTCTTCCTTTTCTCCAGACTTCCTCTCTTGCCGCCATCCATTGCCATAGTCCAGTGATTATGATTCAGGAGGATTCATTCCCTGCTGGTGCATCGTGTCAGGTATGTAACACCGAGTAGCAGCAAACTGCACTACATGCCAGCATGGGGGGGACTTCAATTATAAGTCCTTTGTGTTAGCAATATTCATAGCATTTTTTTTCTTTTCTCCCACAGATACCAGAGCAATAGAAGAACTTCCCAATTATATTCTTGAATAGAAACAGACTCTTCTGTTAGATCTCATAAGGAGTCTACCATCACCCATTAAGCACTATACACCTTCTTCCCCCTTAGAAAAAAGAAATTCAAAAGAAAATTTCAATTCCTCCCTCTTTTATTCTGCTTCCTCACGGAAGTAGCAAATAAAGGGCATATACCACCTCTGGAGCAGATCCTACCTAAGCTCATTACCCTAGACCGTTGTTATCTAAGCATGATTGCAAGTTACAGGCAAGTGAATAGGTGCTAGTGAGATGCTGAGGTATATCGGGCAGCCAGCCGTGCTTTCAGCATCTACTGCCAGAACTGAACTTTCATTTAGAGTTCATTCTGAGTTCACACTGGCCTCTGAGAAAGTCACGGTAGTTTTCCCATCAACTTCAACAGCACTGATAATTCACTTTTTATTTTTCCACCTTTATATGTATGTAAAAGGCAAGATTTAGTGGCACATCATTCACATGCTGAGCTATAAAGTGGAAAGAATAAAGATGCTTTTGGTTTCCCTTTGTCAACTCTTCCCCTTCCCCCGCCCCCTTTAAATACTCCTGGCAGAACTTGCGGTAGGGAAAGCACTTAGAAAATTAACAAAAAAGGATAACTATCTTACTGTTATCACCATCGTATTTTAGTAGCCTGCTAAGAGTTACACATGTAAAAAGATTACAGAAAACATTTCAAAGCTTCAGACTACCCAAGCAACCTTCACAAGCAACCTTCACTAATTGCATTGATTGTTACAAAAATGCAATCCCTAAATTAGCAATGGATCATTATCAACATTTTTTCACCTTTCCAAGAAAAGCAAAGCACTTGTTTCAACGAATTTAATTAAAGGTGCATTAAGCCTAAATCATCAGAAAGAAATACTTAGGTTATTAACATTCCAGTTCCACTTTAATGGTACTGGCTTTAGCAATAGGTCAGTAACAAACTCAAATTTTTCATTACCGAATAATAAAAGGAAGAGCTAGTCATTCAGTCTTTCCTTATTTAGCATGAATTTCTTTCACTTTATTTAAATGTTTTTTGTTCTCTCTGCCTTACAATGTTGCCTGCGATGATTATCTCTAATTCAGTCCTATGCTCTGAATCAAATATTAGCATGCCATACCTGTACCCAGACCAAGGTCAGTTCTGCCAAGGGTTGGATTTTTGAAGGTCCCAGATGGTTAGTTCATCCCAGGCTTTTTAATGTCATCCTACCTGACTTTACTGCACACCATGGTCTGGAGTAAAATGGTTCACTTTTCTGTGAGGATGCCTGGGAATCTAATAGCAGCAGGGAGAAACAAGAGGGACTTCATGAGCAATAAATCAATGTTGGATGTGCTGTATGTCAGGGAAAACTGACATTTCATTTTTGTTGTTTACAAGAATTGATCATTCTTCAAGTAATAGTGACTTGGTGCCTTAGTCTCTGCGAGGTACATAGGATGATCCTCTGTGTTCTCAGAAATATCTGAAACAATCCCCTTTAACAAAGTAACAGTCATCATCAGAAGCTCAGCCTTTGAGATAGGAGTAAAATAGAATATGTCCATTTTACCATGGTCTTGAACAATATTTTTTTTTAGTGCATGACTGATAGGCAATGAAACTCTTCTTACAGACTGTCACTACTAATGAATTGATTTAGTATTGCAAAACTAACACAAACAGCTAAAAAAGCAGATGAGGAAAATGAGGAACTGTTCATATTGTTTTCCTGGTCCCTGTAAGAACTGATACCACTCTTCAGGGAGCTTTCATTTACAAGTTGTCAGTTATTTGCTGTGAATATTACTGACTCTCATTAGATCAACCCTCCTTATCCTCATGCAGAATCAAACTGGTCTTTACCAAATAGATAGAAAGATTACATTTGTGTAAATAAAAGTTATGATTCTGAACATCATCAGTGCATGTGGAAACCTTTACAATACATGGATGCAATCTCAAAGATTTTAAAAATCCCCCTACTCCTCAATATTAACAAGTTTAAAGTGAAAATCTATACATTTTTAGCATCTTAGAAAGAGTAAGAAACCATGACTTTTTACATTATTTTAAAGTAATTTCTGATTTATTTTTCTAATAAAATTGAAGCTAAATTACCACTCCATGTTTATCTCATTATAAGACCGGATTCTATGCAAACCTAGAAAGACTCCCAGACATTTAAAAATCTTTATGAATCACCATTTCAGGATCCAAATTACATAGCTGAGACCTTTCCTGACTTTTGCCTGTGAGCAATACTTGGCTCAGTTTACATTGCCTATGTAAAAGTGACATTCCATAGTAGCACAGCATTATGAGGTGACTGTGGGTTTTGAATACTATGTTGTTGTACTCTTAAAAGCTAGTCAGAGGTAGAAATGAACCTAATGAAATAGGCTCCCAGTCTATGCTTCTCGTTCCAAGAAACTAAGCAGATTTCTACACGCCTCACATAATTTTGTGCTTTTCATGATTCTCAACTAAACTATAGAAAACCGTTTCTCTTTCACATTTTAGTATTGATTTCTGCATGCATCACAGCTGACAGTGTTGATCCCCTCACTGTTCATTCAGCAGAGACTGGAGAGTGAGACATTTATAAAGTCAACTCAGAAAGACCTTCACTGGGGATATATTTCCTTTCATTCTCTTCTTTCTTTAACTGCAGTAAAATCAAGAACAATCATCAAAGCAGTCTATTGGGAATCCTGGAGCCCATTTAAAAGCCTTCCCTGTGGCTGTTTAAGTTGTTGCTTCCTGCTCTAGGCATTACAGTATGCTGACACCTTCAACAACTCCTGGTAGCAAATATTGCGGTACTAAAACTTCTCCCACTTCCTCAGATAGATATTAAAAAAAAAAAAAAAAGAAACAAAAAGAAACTCTTGGTTCAGCAGTCTCCAACTATCACAACTTTTCAAAAAGCACAAAGCACAGATACCAAGTTCTATTTCAATATAGCCTTTTGGGACAATGTAATTTCTCTTCTACAGCAGCAGACAAGGAATGATTTGCCTATGCTGCCTCCTGGCATTGGTGGTTATACTCTATCTTTTTAACCTGTTAGCTCACAATGAATACTGATGCCTTTCTGTTCAGGCTAGCACACTTTGATGAGAAATCACCTTTTCCTGACTTTAATTGACCTGACTGACATTTTCTAGTGCACTGAACTCTCACTGTCCTCACAGCGCTAAATTTGTAAGCAGGATAGAGGTGGCAGGTAGGGCTAAGTGCAGTTCCTCCTCAGTTTCCTCACCCATTGCAGTACATGCAGGCTGGGCACATTACCAACTCATGTAAATGCCATCTTCATGAGAAAAAGTTTTTTTCTGAAAGAAAGAATATACGGTAATGCCCTGTAATGTATTCCTATATCGTCTGCCTACCATGGCCAGATATCTCAGCTCTTATAAACCATTATATCTTTGTCTCCACATCTCCTCCTCCCTCTAAAATCAATCCTACAATGATTTACAGTTATGGAGGATATTGTCTCATTCCTGTTACTACATTTTTCCTTCAAGAAGGGATGACAAAACTCTCAGCAAGATGGATGGAACATTAAATCTGAGCAGAGAAAATGCTCTGTTGACATAAAGTAATCAGTGCTTTATGAAAATTTCTAACTACAAAAATTAACCCATATCAGAATCTGCTCCTAGGACTGCAATGAGGGTTAAACTTGAATGCTTTTTTTAGCAGTAAGCAGAGTGAACATACAGAAGCAAGTGCCTTGGTATTCTAATGAGAGATATGAAGCTTTAGGTGAAAAACAAAGCAAAACCAAAATTCCATCTGCTTTCCCCTGAAACACAGATATATAATGCAGACAGTCTTTGGCTATCACAATGAGAGTTAATGTGAAGTAAAGGGAGAAGTGCTAGATAAAAGCTGAAATAGGCTACAATTTGAAAAATACTCAGAACAGGATTTTTTAAAGCCCATTAAGAAGAATAGGCTATTCAAGAAGTCCTAAAGTGCAGTTCTGAACCTTTGCAAAAGTTCAGACTTCATATTTCAGTCCTAGAAATGAGTAGCAAAAAGAGCAAAGAGTTTATCTCGTCTGTTCTCAGCCTCACTGCAAGCTTTCTTAGTAAAAGCTTAGTCTCCATTCTAGAATCACAAATTGAATTCAGATGAAAAGATGTAGTGCATTTGGCCTCTAATTCCTTTACACTCAGTAAATACAGGAGATTTTAACCTCTATGGAGATTGTTTCAGGCCACACCTAGAAATCACAGCCCATGCGGCAAATGATATTTCATTATAACAGCAAGTGATTTCCTCCTGTTTTTAAAGGATAGTTGTTATAACTTTAGACTTAAGTGGCATTTCTGATTTAGCTAACGAGGGCACTATAAACCCAAATGTTGCTACCATTGTAAAGAAGTGAAGCTGACTTACTCATTGATTCTGGTTTCCTTCGGAAACAATACTCTGCCTCTGGATATATAATGCGTTGATCTGCAAGAAATTAATCTTACTAGGGTGAGTTAAAATGGCACAGTTTGTTTTGCTCTTACCACTTCAAAAATTACTCTTCCCTGCTGGGTTTTCTGTCAGAAACAAAGTGAGTAGATTTCTTCTATTTGAAGTGCCATTAAAAGATTTTCATCTTGGAATGAAAACAAAACTGTCCAAATCTCATCAATCAGGAAGGAACTAAATTAAATGATAACAGAGACCACGTCTTTTGGCTGTCACTTAATCTGTGAACTGCCAGGCCCCCATTGACTCCACTGATGGACAGACGCATACTGGCTGCATATAGAAAAGTGGCAATGTCCTTGATAAGACAAACCCCTAGATACTGGGTATGACGCAAACCCACAGAAACCTTTCTGTCTGCAGTTACCTGGTCTCCATTTTTATTGTCAAAGTTGAATAATAAATACATCAATCAAAGCATACGGTCTTGTCCTGTTTAGTCACTGACAAACAGATCCGTATCTGTATCTGTGTGTGTGCATCTGTATGGATGAAATGTAGAATAAAAGGACAGCAGCTCCTGTGCTATAATTGCTTGGATTGTTCTGCACAGTGATTACACAGTCCCAACATCCACAATGTTCTTATTCTGTTCCATAGTGATATTAAAGAGCTGGACTATGATATATTTTCTTCCACGTTTGGCTAAAAAAGTTAATATGCACAGTAAGAAAAGATCTGCTTACTGCTACCCAAGATCAAAGTTGTAGATGTGACACCACATATCTGACTGCAAACATTTGGTCAGGGAAAATACACTGGTTCTGGAGATTCAGGCAGCTGTTTGTCTTGTTACTGCTCTGTGGGGGCCTTTCTTCATGTCTGCCCCAAAAACCTAACTTCTGCATAGTCAAAGAGCCATGCAACTTGATCCCCGTTCCATCCTAGATCCATCTAGTGATACACAGAATACACTTCTACCTTCAGTGCTGATGAGGTAGCCAGGTAATTTTGAGGGAATTAGGATGTAAGTGTTCAGTTGGGAGCATTCCAAAAAGGAAAACATAAATGCTGTAAACAAACATAGCTGTAGGTAAACTGAGGATTAAAGGGGAAAACTGTTTCCCTTGGAAATATGAATTTAATCACTAATACCCTCCCCCCCCCGGCTTTTACAGAAAAGTTAAAAGTCTTCAGGCCAAACAAATAATTTATGATCAAGTACTGACATCCTCCATAACATAGGACACACCTCACCCAACCAATAATTTCCATTTGATCTATATCTAAATCCTGACAAAAGGTTAAAATATTAAAGGATTGTCATGCTGCTTGATGGCCATATTTAATTGCCATCTTTAAGGAAAGTGAAAATAGCAGTTATGTTCCTTGTTATGGAAACATATCTGGTTGAACTCAGTCTTTAGTGGTTTGCATTTTTCTGCTACTTTAATAAGATCCTCACTTTCAGACATCCCAATAGCTAGGCACTTCTGTACTGTAATCAATTCACATTTTAAGTTACTTTAAACTAAGCACAAAGTTGACTGGGTTTCTTAGATCTCTCACTAAGGTGGATTCTCCAGTGGTTTTTTTGTTATTGCTGGTTTTTTTTCCTTTTCTTCCTTTTTTTTTTTTTTTTTTAATTTCTTCAAGAACTAAAACTGCCTGATTTTTTTATTAAACCCTTTCCAAGTTTTCAGTGTGCTTAGTTGTGGACATCTCACTATATTCATTGATAGATTCTTGCTCTTGCATCCATGGATCATACCTGTTCTAGCACAGGAGGGAACCACTAGTTTGCAGTGAAATGATAATCTGCCATCACTCATTCTCATCCCCAGGTGCATTTTGAAGGTGTAACCTGTTTGTTTGTTTGTTTGTTTTTTAATTTATTTATAGATACATGAACTTGCAAGAAAAAAGCTTCAACATGTAACTGTTAAATGTAATAGCATAAATTGAAATAAGTGCCCACACTGCAACCCTTTTTTTAACCCAAACACGAACAGGAATTCTCCATGAGAAGAGCACTCATTTTATGCATATCTTATTCTTGTTCCTACTCATGTATCAGAAAGGTCAGACTACGCTGCGAAGTTTGGTCTTTTACTCTTCTATTCTTTTGTTATTTTCATAGAATCACAGAATCATTTAGGCTGGAAAAGACCTTTGAGATCATCAAGCCCAACTATTAACCCAGGACTGCCAAGTCTATCACTAAACCATGCCACTAAGCACCACACCTATACATTTTTTAAACCACCCAGGGATGGTGATTCCACCACCTCCCTGGGCAGCCTGTTCCAATGCTTGACCACCCTTTCTGTGAAGAAATTTTTTCTAATACACAAACTAAACCTTCCCTAGTGTCCTGTCACTTGTTATCTGGGAGAAGAGACAGACCCCCACCTGCTTACAGCCTCCTTCCAGGTAGTTATAGAGAGCAGCAAGTTCTTCCGAGTCTCTTGCAGGCTAAACAACCCCAGTTCCCTCAGCTGCTCCTCATAACACTTGTGCTCCAGACCCTTCCCCAGCTTCTTTGCCCTTCTCTGGAAAAGCTCCAGCACCTCTGCATCCATCTTGCAGTGAGGGGCCCGAAACTGAACACAGTATTCAAGGTGCAGCCTCACCGGTGCCAAGTATAAGGGGACAATCATTCCTTAGTCCTGCTGGCCACAGTTCTTCAGACACAAGCTAGGATGCTGTTGGCCTTGGCAAATTTTCTTGCTTGAAAAGAAAGCTGTCTTACATGAATGATCACAGATTTTAATTAGTCATAAGATTCCTGCTGTGCCAAATATTTTGTTTGGTTGCTCTAAAGAGCAGAAATATCATCTTCCTCCTTACATCCTTCACAGCGACACAAAATCCCCATTTTAATACATATCTTCCAAAATTTTACTTGCCACTTAGAAAACAAAGCTTCCTACTGATTTATCTGTCTCCATGCTCCTGGGGGCAATATGGTCTCTATGTGAGAATAGGAACAATAGATGAAGAGAAAAGAATACATTCAGAAATCTTGCATCATGGCATCTTCTCAGTGACTCCATGATGACCTGATAGAAGTTACCTAAAACACATTGTATCCCATTTGTCCTATCCATGACAGAAGGCTAATACTTTTCTGTTTTGTAAGAGAGTTACGAGTCTAAATTAATGTAAAGGCCTTTCAGATAACTGCAAAGGTATTGTTTCTAGAGAAAAATGAGGTATTAGAAAGCTCTGAGCAAAAAAAAATGAACCATTCTTTTTATCTGACGTTGCAGACAACAAGACAACAGCCTTTTTTTTTTTTTTTGGTTAATAAATATTTCTTAGCATCTTACCAGAAAGAAGTAGTTTATAGTACAGCTAAGGACTTTTCTTCGGAAAAAGCTTTCTGCAAGAAACATTCCTCCCTAACGTTTTGATCTCTATTAAACAACATGTAGGAATTCTTACTAGAACTTTTCTTGCACCAAGGAAAGAAGAGTAATTGTTAATATTTTACTTCTCTCTTAAAGATCAGCTGAGACCCTCCCCTCCATTTGCAAGAGGTGGAGAATCAATAGACAGCAATCAGAAGAGGGTCAGCTAGTTGCACTGAAGAAATAAGAGGCAAGCAGAATTTATAATTTTTACTCATTACAGGCTTGGACTTTCTGTGCAGTACTCCTGAAGTTATCTTCCACTGTAAGAGGTAAGTCCAAGGCTCTAGTACAAATCATACTACCTTAATTCAAATCCAATATAAAAGACTATGTTCTGATTCATTCTGCATCCTTGCACAATTATTGTGCAAGGCCTGAAAGACCAGAAAGAGAAAATAAAAGGAAAGTCAAAATCTAAATACACCCTTTCTTTTGTACTCAAATGGTTTTCCTCATAGTTTACAGGTACCCTTTTTAAGAAGCATCACTTACCAACCTATGAAGCTGAACTAGATCAGAGATTCTTTGAAAGGTGATCAAGGTTTGTGTACGACTCAGACTATTTCACATCATTGTTATATGAATTCACTGCCATGTTTTCAGAGTACCACTTTTCATTAACTCCCATTTCGTTCAACCCCAAGATCCCTTATAAAAACTTCTTCCTAAAACTCAATAGTCCAGAACTTCAGTACATATGAGTCATTTACACAGCTCTTGTCTTACTTTATAGACTGAATTGCGTCATTTAGATGAACATTCGGGTGCTAGAATAATAATTTTTTTTTTGCATTTCCAACCCAAGAAAGCCTACAACAATCCTATTCAGGCAATCTCTGTGGACACAAGAGTAGTTTTAAAGTTGTTCTACACCATTTTAACTTTAATTAAAATATGCAGAGGGCAAAATATGAACAAAAGCCTCTTCAGAAAAAAACCAAACCAAACCACCAAAACCAAACCACAAAAGAGGTCATAGATATTTCACTTAGAATATTAGTGACTTCTGAAAAGCATGTTTGTCATCCTATCTTATCCTTAAAATGCTGAGAGATTTAAGAAGGTAGTTTTTCCCCCCCTAGGAATTCTATTCTCTGTAACCTATTGAAATGCATTGTTTTTCAGCAAGTAATGAATTTTCTTTCATATCATTCTATACCCTCAGGCTTTGTTGGTTAGGTTATAAATCTTCAGGGATGAGGATGGAGTAGTTTCATGTATCAGTTTGAATCTGAATAGATGCTTAAGCTAGATCAAAACTACATCTCCTCCATGGACCTCTAGAAATACAGTTCATTGATGTATCCAAGCATTTTTCACAGTCCCTGAATGAATAAACCATTAGCTGCATAAACAGTGTCCATTCTTTCATCCACTTTCTAGAGGAATGGCTTTATGATGTTTTATTTTAGTAGGGCCTGGTTTTGGTTTTCCTTAGTGAATGGTGCTGAACGTTAAGCCCTGCCCATGACCAGTTCAGAATGTTCCTGCCCTGCATTGATCCAGCAGCCAGGGACCTCTGTCTTCCTCATGGCCAAGCTCTGCTCTTCCTGTAGAAACCTCTGTTTTACTTGAGCAAACTTTTAGGACAAGGTTTCCATCTTGAAACTCCAGACATCAAGGAATGGCTTTGAAAACAGTCTGGGTGATGCTGCATCCCTGACTTTGTCTTGACATTTTGTGGGAAGCCAATATGCACATAAAAAAGGTGATGAGATATGCACTTTAAGGGCTAACTCCTTAACAGATATAAAAGCTATTACCTCAGTCGGTATTCTCAGTGGGAAGAGGAGGGGGTTCATTGCAGGAGGCTAAACTTAGAAAATGATGAATGCTATTTTACAATATTGCTGTAGTTCTGCAAGGCCACAAAAGTGTCTACTACCAGATTATATTAATTGAATAGTTCTCAAACATCCCATACTGGAAAAACTAAGCACACTGTCTCTCATGTTTGAATGATAGGGAAGAGAGATACACTACTGTCATTGTGCCTGTTGTCTACTCAGCCTTTTCATAAGTAATTTATCAAGAGGGTTTTATGTGTCCCAGGGTAAGGGCCAAGCACTATGAATGTCAAGATCTACTGACAAGGTAGATAATGCAATACCTTTTACTGGGCCAACAAAATATGATGTGCTATCTTTCATCCTCAAAAAGCTGTCTTTTGGATGTTGTCAGAATTTCTAGGCTATAGCATTTAAATGAGGCAGCTGGTTTAAAGCATTTCAGCTTTCCAACTTAAATCACATCTTAGGGCTAAATAAAAAAAGAAAAGCCTTCTGAGAGAAAAAGACAGGCAAGATGTCCATAAACCCTATTGCCTCTCCTTTTAGAGAAACTTTCCTGGTATGTCTAACTATAAAATTATTCTATGATTTTCTTCAAAGGTATTTGGAGAACAATATAGGTTCTGTAAAAACTGTCAAAATAATCAGGAATTGGGATAAGAAGAAGAAATTACACCACTTAATTCATTTGCAACTGGCTCAGGAAAGCTTAAAAAGAAACAGAAATTTCTTAGAACACCTTCTGATGAAACTGTTCGACAGATGGTGAAAATTGACAGAAACAAAGTAGAGACAAAAAAGAGCATTAGAATTCTGTTTAATTTGTTAGAAACTAAGCTGTTTCAGAGGAAAAACAAGAAATTCCAGCATAAAAAAAAAAAAAGGAAAAATTCCTGCAGTTTAACTGCCCTGATCTAAGGAATCAGTTATCTGAGTAACATGACAGCTTCCTGTATGCTTGACTAGCTTGTTTGGTGAAGGCAGCTGAAAGACAAAATCATGTTGTCAGTAAAGGTTCAAGGATGGGAAATGCAGGAGTAAAATTTTAAAATTTCTGAAATGGTTCTAAATGCACCTTGTTTGCTGCCTTTGATTTAAGCTTTGGAAACTATAATAATCACAACTGCAGATTAAGTTTTTACTTGTCTTACTCCGAAGAGTAATACAAAACATTAAACTTTGTCCTAAAATGGTATATGAGAACAGCAGAACTTGAAAATAGAGACCTTCTCAGCTTTAAGACTCTGGCAAAGACCAGAGCTGGGGAAAAGACATCTAGACAAAAAGCTGACAAGGGTCCTCTGTAATTTCTCAGCAAGAAGTTGTAGCTGCCCAGGGAAACTAGTAACTAGTGCGAGAGCACACATTGCTCCTTTGTCTGAAAATACTCAGCCTGCAAAAAACCAGATAACCTTAGAAAAAGCTTGCTGTTAGATCTTCAGCTAGCAAGATGTCTCAGGCCTCTTTTCCAGTTGTTCTCTTTCACTGATGCATCTTTGGAGAGTTAAGGTATCATTTCATTATTAATAACTCCTAATGCTACATGTGAAAATAACGGATTATTTCCGTTGTTGTTTACAGTGCCCAGTAAGTCTTGTAAAGCTGCCATGGTTGTTGCTTTATGACCCACTTAATGCTTTTACACCTCTCCTAGAAATGTCCCCAAATCCCTTTCTTTTCTCATAAGAGTTAATTTCACTGCAGAGCCTGAGAAGATGAATAATCACTGTACTTTTTAATATTTCAAGAATGGCAAATTAGTAATCTCTGTGCTAAAAGACATCAGTAGGCATTCTTTAAGGAGGCTTCCTTAATCTTTAATTCCCAGTGTAATGGAAGAACTACAGCTAGCAATAGGCAGTCACTTTAAAACAATTATGTAAGCACACTAACTCATCAGCACCTTGGCTTTTAAGATTTATGGAACCTTCAAAACCATGAATCAGCTTAACCTATGCTATACAAAGGGCAATTTTTCGGCTTGAATGCATGAGAAGAATGTTCGGTTTCTTAAGAATGAAAGCTGGAGGTGTAGTTGTCTAACATCTTTGACTCAAAAATGTGTCACTAAATTAGGACAAATTAAAAAATGTAGTGCACCTGATCAATATTACCTTATTTTTTGTAATTTGTAGATTAACCTTTTATAGTATTTGCAGTAAACTGTCAAGTCTTTTCTGACTGCTAATATAGCAGTCATTTTTGCCTTCTTCCTTATCATAGTCCCTTTGGTATTATCTAAACATTTTCTATTACTTGTGTTGTCGAGGTGTTGATAACAATTAGCAAAATAGCATACTAAGAAACACAGCTGTCTCTCTAGATTAGGAATCAAATGCCATCTGTGGTTTCATACAGGATTTTACATTTCCAGAACTCTGTGTACACTCCAGATAATATTGTTGCTTGGAGAAATAATTAAGAAAGCAAGTCAGTCATATATTACTCTCATTCTGATGCAATGACAGAGAGGTAAAATTATTAGCCTAGAATCACACAAAACAAGCTGGGCAGAGGTGCTGTTACTAAGGGATACCCACTGCCCTACTCAATACCTGGTTTGCTTTGCAGTTGCACCCGTTAGGATTTACGTGGTCTTACTTGCCAGTCAGGGTTTAGTTGCTTATTTGCAGAACACTGCCGTCTGTAATACAAGCCTAGGAACTACAGTTAGGCAGGGAATAGCTTACTTTTTGAGGTCCAGGTGTAAATCCCTTCTCTCATTTGCATATACTTCATAGGTGGCAAATATCTGTTCATTTCTGAGAGGGACTCTTAAAAACACAAGCAGAAATTTTGAGATAGAATCTTGCTCTTTGCCAGAACTACATCTGTGCTCAACTTTACAAAACAGTTACCCTATCTCCTTTACCCACCGAGAGCTTAGCAACAATTTTCATTTTTGGTGAAAAAGGATGTCTTGATAACAGTGTGCTTCACATGTTAATCTGGACACAAGATCTCACCACTCTCTCCAGTCTTGTTTCAAAGACCACTCCATTCATCTTGGTGGAAACAAGCACCTGGATTTTCAGATTGGTGAGGCAAATTTCCTTTTCAAAGTTGGCTTCAGAAATTTAAATGCCTTATCAGCATTAGCATAATGATTAACCCTTCTATGCCTGCCTAGTCCCTTTGGAAAACCTTAAGTAGCATGGCACCACAAGGACTTCTAGGATATACATCTCAGCTGGGAAACAAACAGGAGCAGAACTGCAGACTGCCCTGAGTACCTGGGCAGGTTAAGGTTCTGTATAGGGGAGTAGACTGTAAGAATGCTGCCTACAACTCATCCTCGATTCAAACACTGAGTGTAAAACAAATGGAGATATACAGATGCATATACACATTCACATATAACAAAATGTAAATACCAAATAATAAACTCAGTTCTAACAGAGGCTAAAACATTATTACTTACTATTATCTTTTACTTATATTTACTTTTATTTTACTTTGTTCTTTACTGTATCAGGTATAATAATGACTTATACAACTTCTGTGATCTTTTCTTGATCATAGTTTTCTAGGAAACAAGAGAAGCTCTACATGAAGACCATTTGCAGATACTTCTCCAAAATGGCTGCATGCTCAGACTCTTAAAAATGGGAATAGGATATTCTTGGAAGGTTGCCTGATTCACTGCATTAAAAGCATCCTTTAGGACCATGTCCTGGAGGCATACATATTCAACTTCATATTAGTGGGGGGGGGGGGGGGAAAATAGTTATGAAGAATTGATTCTGGATTAATCATCTAGCTTGTTATTTCACAACAAAATTCCAGCGTACCGTTTGCTAGCCTAAGCAATAAGGCAATATAACAAAGGACCTTTCCAGCGCTACTATAAATAAATATTATTTTGAAATTTTTAACTCCTTGTATTTCCCTAGTTACATTACTAATTAGATTTCTTTGAAGTATTAGCTCATTGTCAATTGTTATATACAATTTTTTATAAATCTAACATAAATAAAGCAAAAATGTTGTCAATAAAGTCACACAGCCCCAAATGAAACTTGTTCCAGGCTATATATTTAGTATACACAAATATGTCAGCGTTTGTGTGCAGGAGGTAGAAAATCTAGAACAGGAAATATATGTCATAGAAAACAAGCAACATTATGTTTTCCTGAATCATGATTCTTGTATCAACAAAATTATGTATGTAATGGCATATGTATTAGGTCTACAAATAAACCACCTTGTAATACTTCATATTTGACTGTTCATCAAATAAAACAAAATGCTTTAAATTTCTTGTCAAGGGTTCTCTCCCATCTCCAGTGGATTACAAATAGATCATTTGTCAAATTTCTAAAATATTAAGGAAGAATTTTCTGACAATAGCAGAACACATGGAAAAAAATGGTAACACCAGCTGCACACTTTCAAATATTGATTCACTCTAGTAAAGATTTTTTCCTCTGCTGTTTCATGTTACAGTTCAGTCCTCTCCTATCTAACTTCCACAGCATCAATGAAAATAAAAGACCTTTTCTGCTCAGAAATTTTAATGAAGCCTGGCTCCAACACGCATTAACTACATTTCTTTTTTCTTTACTTGTTGAGCACTTGTGCCTCCCTTTCAAATAGCATTATTTCATACAGATACATTTAAATCAGTTGTCCCCTCTCCCATGTAAACATTATTATCATGAGAAGTAAAGGACAGTAATTCATTCTGGAAAATCAATCTGAACAAAACAATATTTTCAAACAGTGTTGTGGGTTCCTGTTTCAACCCCCTCTCCCCCCTCCCCCCCGGCCATTCTGCATCAGTTAGAAGACAAGATAGACAGAAGCCATAATCTAATAATCTAATAAAAATGGAAGTCTGAAAAGAAGAAAAAGAAACAACCAAGCAGGCTAAATTCAGTCAGATTATCAAATAGAACAGTTAACTCTTCAGGAGATCAGACAGTTCCAATGATTTTGTTAAGGTTGCCTTTGATATTACTGAGAATCTGGCCCACTTTATTAACTGGTTAAAACATTAGGACATGCAATATTCTGTTAGAAGCAGAAGCAAGATATTTCTTAGTCCACACAAAAAAAGGTGTATCTATGTGAAAAGAAAAAGGATATCTAATGTGGTATCTTCCAAACATTGCATAAGACCATGTCTAAACTCCTGCAGAAAACAACATGATTACATACTTGCACATAGTTAGTTTCACTTTCAGAATTCAGGGTCAAGTTTTGGTGCCCTGTTCTACTGTAAAGATATGCTACACTCATGCAGACCTAGATCTCAAGATTTCCTATCTCCATCTAAATATCCTACTCTTTCTTTTCTAGTGAAGACTTTGAGAATGGTTTCCTTTACTTTCTCTGTGCTCTGAGCATTCAGTGTTGTTATAGTCTGGAAGAACAGACCAAAGGATTACAATTAAGAAGCAAGCATATTTTTAATCACAAGATGGATAGCGCTTGAAACAAGCTAACCAAAGAAGTAGTAAATGTTGATTTCTTAACATCTTCACATCAATAATTTATGCCTCTTGATCAGACATGCCCATCAAATGCTGGCTACTGAGCTGAGTGAATTTCTGTCAGTCAGTGACCTGTCATACATGAATGAATGGACCAGGACCCTTTCGTCTGATGTTGCACACCATGAATCTCATTATTACTTATGTTTGAAGTTCTAACTTCAGATATCTAAAAAAATGGGTTTAAGACTTACCTTCAGGGTCCGTGTTTGAAACTTTTTCTATATCTATAAAAATATCAGCTGTATTCAGTTGCACTTTCTGAAAGTCTAACTTACCCTTCATTGTTTACAGGAAGCACTGAAGTTTAGAAAAAAAGCAGAGACTTGAAGCCAGTAAGAAAGCATTCTAGGAACAATACAGTTTTGCACCAGATGCTGTTCTTGCTTAAGTTCAAGCACATTATACTTTGGAGAGTAAAGGTTTTAATATTCAGTGGTTTAGATTCAGATAATTCCAGTCTTTAAAATTCAATACATGTTATGATTTCCTGATAAATGATTTTAAAAACACTGATTCAATCTACTCCAAATATTAAGGTAAAGTGGCAAAAGTTTGCATTTCTTAAAATAAATTTTACAAAGACTCAGCTTCACTGAAAGCTTTATCTATGATAATAGCAATACAGAGTTTTCTACAAGATATTTGTATCTACAAGATACAAAAGATTTGGTAGTTTATTAAAATTACTGAAAGGCATGTAAACATTTTTATTTTTATATGGCTGTTCAGTTCTTGACTAGTAAAACACTTTAAAAAGGAAAACAAAATAATAGATGTTCCTGCCGAAGGGCTTCAGATTGGGCCAAGGACCTACTGGCATTGTTTTGTTCTATACAGCCCTTCCCTAGTTATTAATGAAGTTGTATGCTTCTGCACACAGATTCAAAAGGTCACATAAAATGTGCAGTTCCTCCAAATCCTCTGTGCTTTACATCTGTTCCATGTGCTTGTCACTCACACTTCTGAACTTTACTTAACTTTAGCACTTGTTGAACATTACAATCTATTTGATGAAGGTAGAGATGCAACTCTTGACCTTCATGAATATGTGATAGCAGCTTTCAGACAATGGAACATGGCTCATTTGACAGACATCAGAATTGTAGTACTCACTTTCAAAAGTGATTTATTTTCCACATCTTCAAAAAGCAAACATACGCTTCCAGTCTGAACAAGATTAAGTTTACATTAAGAGAAATGTTTAACAAGAGCAAAGATTCCAGCAGCTTTATCCAAACCCTCTTGTGACAGTTAGGGAGTGCTGAAAAGAGAGCAAGAGAGAGGGAGAAACACTGCCCTGTAATATCAGCTGTGCCACTTGGTCCTTCTTGAGACAAGAAAGTCTCTTCAATGTTTTGAGGATACAGCTCTACGTAAAGCTGTCTTTCTTCTGCAACTAATTATCCTACTTAAGAGGAGTCTGTAGATTCAAGCTACATTCATAAAAGCAACCAAAGGTGCCATGTGCTCCAGGATACTTCAACCAGTTTGTCAATACTGAGAACTGAATAAGAACAAATCAAAATAGCTATGGAATATATTCATCTGCTTAGCTAATAGGCTGTATCTCCACTAAGATGATTTCTGATTGTCTAACCCACTACACTAGTGAAGCCCCATTTTTCTTATGTAGAGATGCCCTGTAAAGTAACATGTGCACCAAGTCCAGTTAATCACTTTATATTATGGCTGTTCGAAAAGTCAGACTACGTATGTGTTCCAGAAATGTTCCTTAAAATAGCACTGTAGTCACAAGTCTCAGCACACTAACTCTGCTTGGAGTGGCTTGCTCATAGGTTGGAAGTGTAGTCTTCTACATGTTAAATATAATTTTTAATCATTGAATCATAGAAATTATTCTAAATTATTTTAAAATAATTTTAAATATTAACAAATAGAATTTACAAATGCCATGCTTACTAATATTTACTTTGTACATATCCAAATACATTGTATTATTCGTTTTATCTGTTAGGTACGTTTCCATATTGTCTTTCTCATACATTTCATTGAGTTCACATTCTCAATGACAATTTAAGGAACACTCAGAACTGACAATACAAAAGCAATAAGATTAATGAACATGTAACACAAACAGAATGAGCATGCCAGGAAGTTTATTGTATGCTTCAGACACAGTTCTTTACGGTTAAATGCACTCAGAAGCAGTGTTTCTTTTCAGCTGTGACATATAAAACCAGAGTCTTGATTACTCTGTTCTACTGGTAATAGATTAAAGATGCAAGAATGGTTAAATGTAACTGTCATTTTCTACTACCATTTCACTTGGCTACCCAGTGAGCAAGTCAACAAGTTAAACACATTTGGAAAAATGTTGCAATACTATAAATACCCAGAATTACATATTCTAGCTGTTACATGCTTACATAAAAGGATGTACTACTGTATAACTTTTCTGACAGATTCTGTAAGTTGAATGCATTCACTTTTTTTTTTTTTGTTTTACTGAATAGAAGAATTTCTAAAATTTTTTGTTTCCTAACAGGATGTACCTTAAATACTAAAACAAAGATGTCTGCTCTGCATACTGTAGATGTAAGAAGGGCAAGAAGTCAGGGGAGTTAAAGAGAATCTCTCAGTGGCCAATTATATATTTAAGAAAGATTTCAACCACTTAGACATATATTTGGAAATTACCTCTAAAGTAAGTTTACACATCAAAGAGATTCTTTCTCTGACAGAAGTCATGAAAGTATTAAAGTGATCTTGGTTTTTGTAGGTTGATTGGGAAGAACATAAAACTAAATCCTACTCACCCAAAGGTAAAAATATTCTCAAGCATCATTAAGATGCTCTGAGTTTCCACCAAAACTGTTACCATATTAAGATATGCAAATTGTACCTATTGAAATCTAATTCAGTAAGAAGAAAAACTAAAGCAAGATAGAAATAATTTTAAGATTTTTAAACTGTTTTATTATCTCGGGTAAGGATGGTAACTCATGGTTTTCCCTAGAATATCCACATGTTAGTATAACCTTTAACTCAAACTTGCATTTTGCTTGGTCATATACAAACTGGTTACCTTTTTCAGGTATAGGGAAATTCACCCCTACTACTCAGTTCCTGCATTTGGATTTCTGAACCTTAGCATGCAAAAGAAGAGAGGATTATCTAAGCAACAATTGTGTGTTTATTTCTAGCATTTAAACAGCTTACTCTTCCCACATTCATTTCCTTTTCTAGATGTTTCCACTTGCCATATTTAACCCAGCTGGCCTGACATGCAAAGAAACAACTACATCTGTTGAGCAACCTGTGATGCTGCACAGCATTCATCAATCCATACTCATACAAAAAAGCAGCTGTATTCCATGCTTAGTGGAAGGAACTTGGACATTTGGTGTCAGTATCTTGGTTGTTTAAGCCTGGTCAGTGTTCCTGGTCTTGCTTCAGCTCCTCTTATAGTTGTCCTCTGGTCTGCAGTGACCCAAGGCAGCAGAAGGCTGAGGAGGAACTTACAGACCTCCTGACAATTACAGACCTCCTAACTTTCTTCTTGGTCTGTACATGAGGCTCCTTATCATGTTACATTATGAGGACAGCAAATGTGATAAGGCCACAAGGGAAGTCTGTCTTCCACTAGAGCTTAGGCTGCATTTCAGAAATCCTTGCCAGGGGTGAATACTGCAGCATAGTGCAGCAAGTTAACTTAAACTCCAGGTGTGACAGTGAAGTGAGGTCATGAACAAAACCCATGCTTGGTAATAAGAACTTGCCAAGTGCATAAGTTGTGATTGTCAGTTTCTGAATAGAAACTCTTGATATATTAGGTCTGCTTCAATCATGTAAACCCAGACTCTAGTGATGCTAGTGATCAGCTTTCATACCATATGATACAGGGGTTTTTCAATCAAGATAGTGCTGTGCTGTTGCCTTGAGTCTATGTAGAACTATGTGCTCACAGTGACTAGGTAGAAGTCATTAAAAATTTTACTCAACTACAATGTATTCTGTAACAGCATGCTAAATAAGACTGGAAGAGAATTTCAGAAGTTCATTCTGCAAACACAGACTGAAATCTTCTGTTAATATTTTTTGAGATAGAAAGCTTTACACATTTTTTTATTCTGTTAAGGGTTTCTGGAATGGTAGGGTACTTTTTCATCAGTTAATAGCTATAGGAGTTCACAGATATTAGATTATCTTCAGGGAATTCTCTTTCCATGGCTTCAGTAGAAATGGATTAAGAATTGCAAGGGAATACTAATAAAGATGCTGAGTATCAATGCTTACACATTTTAAAGTCAGTTTATTCACTAGTTAATTTCATGAACTAAATTTGTAGATGTCACAGAGATTTGTTATAAGATACCTTGTACTCATTAAAGATAGGAAGAGGAAATAAGGATTAAAAAGTTTGCTTTATAAACAGTTTTTTCTGAATAAGTTAGATTTATTAGGTTTGTGTAAAATGAAAAGTTAAACATCTCCAGCCACCAGTTAATATTGTCAGGATAGTACTGCAGCTTTCCTCACACATGACCAGATAACAATTATCCCAAATGTAAGTATCAAAATTCACATTGACTTCAAGGAAAAGCTGAAAAATAATAACTAATTTTGCTATTTGGCTTAGAGCTATCCTTGAAACATTGGTTATATGCATGGAAACAACAGAAGCCTAAAAAGATCCTTGAGCTACAGGTTAGTATAAGGTGGAAGCAGCCAATTCAAACCAAAAACCTCAGGAATTCAGAAACAAGAGAGTTGAAACTCTATTTCTTTTTATAAGAAAGTGGTGTTTTCCCAGTCATTGCAGTATTTTTGACCTTCTGTTTCAAGATAGCAGTGTAGAAAAGACTATTTAAACCACAGTGTTTTAAAAAGTCTACAGCCAAAGGAGAAACCCTGATGAAAGTGAGTCTTAGATCCTTCTGGAAACTAAAAGGAAATAGGCACCTTTTCCAACCTGTGCCCAGGAATTCACAATGAGTCCTGAAGTGGCAGTCTAGTAAAATGCAAAAATTACTAGCAATTTGAACAGTGCTAAACTGATAGAACTCTTAAAATACAACAGGTTTTCTTTTGGCATTTTATTACATGCTGTTAGTTTCTAACACTGAAAGAAGTTCTTTGAAACATCCAAGCAGAATATTAATGAGTACAGGAAACTTATTTTAAAATAAACACCTGAAATTGGTGTGTCAACAGCTGGAGTGGTATCATAATCACCAGCTGTATCATATCTCCTTCTCTCTGAAACCTTCTGACAGGGGAAAATCCAAGCTATAAAAATTCACTATCACTTCAGATCATCATCACCACACCAACACAAAAACCAGTCATCACCTAACTTCAAAATCTTTGCTTTCTAGCAAGGGCTGAAAGAAAAAACAATTCCTATTTTTTAACCACACGCAGTCCTGAATCTCAAAATCACATTGTATATTTTTGTCTGAGAGCTGTTCTAAGTCAAAATCACTTCCTATCTCTATCTCCTTCCAGAGTCTGGAATATCTTCCGCTCCAGCATTTTATTACTCCCAAGATCTAAATTTCCTATCTCAGCTGTATCTCTTGGGACTGACATGAGTTTGTCAGAAGCATGAGATTTACTGTTTCAGCCACCTTGCAGTTTTAAAATCTCAACTTCCCATCTAAGGACTGCCATCAGAGGTTGAACCAGCAAATGATGTTTAAGAGAATGTAAAACTTCATCATAATTTTAAGTTACTCCATTCTTCAACACTAACAAGAGCACATTTTAATCCATGGGTAGGTTCTCTTTTCTTCCCTTAGTTTTAAAATACATATTGAAACCAGGATTTCTTTCATATACTTGTGCAAGCAATGATGCCTGGATGAAGATCTTTTATTTGTAACTGCTTTTACCTTTGAAATCATTGCTGTTTTCTGCAAAGCAACAAAACACACTGATTCTTTTTCAAAGAAATCTTTTTGACAAAATGGTTAATATACCTGTCAGAGTAATAGAGGATGTATAACTTACATAACACTGTATCTAGAAATTGTTGGAAGCTAACTGTAACAAGCCTGAGACAGTTGTTCCAGCACTCATATTCTGCAATGCTCCAGGAAAAACTCATTCTTTCATCCATCTGGCCTTTGAATCTTTGGTTTTCTTATTAGTTTAGTTTGCTTGTAGTCACTGTTGCTTTTAAGTAGCTGTCCTCCCTTGGTTCAGACCACAATCCCTCTCACCTGTGGTTTCTACAAGCAACTGGGATAAAATTCTGTTCAGTTATGATTAAATGGGGAAGTGGGGGTGAGCGGGGGGAGGAGGAGGTGGGAAAGAGGTGTGACACGACAGAACAGGGGACAGTACAGGACATGGACATGTGGACAAACAAGCCCTCAAGTTACTATTCTGGGAAACCTCACTCATTAGCAGAAAGGTAGAGTGTTAGCATCTCTTTTATTTGTGAATAATACTATCACTGAAAATTAATATCAATGAAAATGAAAATAAAAAAAATAAATAACACATCTCACCTTTCCAACTGTTTTGAAAGCACAAGAAAGAAAACTTGATTACACAATTAGAGAAGAAGCATGATTATACCAACGTGGTAAAAGGATCTTTAAGTTTCTACCTTACAAACAGGTAAGACAGACTAACCCCACCGATGCTGCCCTGCTGTCTTGGTTTTACCCCAGCTGGTGACTAAGCTCCATGCAGCTGCTCACTCGCTCCCCCCACAATGGGATGGGGGAGAGGATCAGAACAGTAAAAGTGCAAAAACTTGTGGGCTGTGATAAAGACAGTTTAATAGGTAAAGCCACGCATGCAGGCAAATCAAAACACGGAATTAATTCACCACTCCCAATGGCAGGCAGGTGTTCAGCAATCTCCAGGAAAGCAAGGCTCCATCATGTGTAATGGTTACTTGGGAAGACAAACGCCATAATGCCAAATATCCCTCCCCTTCCTTATTTTTCCTCCAGATTATATACTCAGCGTGATGTCATAGGGTATGGAATACCCCTTTGGCTAGTTCAGGTCAGCTGTCCTGGCTGTGTCCCCTCCCCAGTTTCTTGTGCCCCTCCAGCCTTCTCACTGGCAGAGAAACCTTGATTTAGTATAAACATCACCCAGCAACAACTAAAATCATCAGTGTGCTGTCAGCATTGTTCTCACATCAAATCTAAAGCACAGCACTGCACCAGCTACTAAGAAGAAAATTAATCCTGTCCCAGCTGAAACCAGGACAGCCACCAACCTGGACTAGAAAGGACCACCAAGCATCACGCAACCCTAACACAGTCAAAGAGCTCACAGCTGTACTGCCCGTTTCCCATGAATTCCTTCTTACAAAAAGATCTATGGTAAAATCCCATCAGCTTAAACAGGGCCAAAGCTTCACTCACAGATCCATTCTCCAGCAATGCTCCAAGTATTTCTCCCAAATTCGGAATGCAGCTTTAGCTTTAACAGCAACAGATTTGTTCCACAAAACTTTCTAGATCAAGCCTAAAAAGATGAAGCTGGGGGGGAATTGTTTCAATGTATTTATTTTTTTTAAACCCGACAGATGATAAATGGCTGTGGACCGATTTGTTTGACTAAATGTCAGTATCTGAATCATTCAACACAGACCTCCTTTTGAGTCAGAAGAGAGCTAATCAGAGTTAACTCCATTCCAAAGCAAATGTTCAGCAATGTTAAAAACAGCTGAATTGAACTTCCTCTGAAAGCAGCCAGCTCTCTCCACTTGATAATGAACAGAAGACTTACACCAAGTTCTATAAGCTAGGATTTTACTTTAGGAATTCTTAGCCTATATTTAAAGTAAAGTGATGCCCTTAAAGCTGCATATCAAAACCAGGTGGCTTCTCAATTAATTTATAAATCATATCAGATTTCAGTGAGCTTTCCTAAAAAATAAAACTCATGATTATTCTGTCTGTCCCCTCAATAGGTTGATTTAATTCATATTTGAAGGTGGACAAGGTTTTGAGGATATTAAAATGTTTGGGATTGGTTTGGCTTTTTTTTTTTCCCCAGTAGAAATTCTAGGGAGAAAAGAAAGATGCCATTTATCTCCTTAATAATGGGAAATCAGAAAGAGGTCAGTCCAAATCTGTTGCAAGAAGCATCAGCCAACGTACAGGGGGGAAAAATAATAATAATAATCTTTTATCTGTTAAGCAGGTACACAATTCCAGACAAACTACACTGCCTGCTGTGGTGGCTGCATGACAAAACATACAAATGTGGGCCGGTGTGTAAGGATTGACGGCAGTAGAAAAGCAAGTTTCAGTAGTTCTGCACTACTAATGGAATGGTTTGTTTTAGCTTATAAACATTCTAGAAAAACTTAATGGCTATTATAAACCTTGAAGATTACATTTGATCATTAAAGTGTGAAACAAAGAAATTTATGACTGTTTTAAATGAAAAGCTAAATACAACCTTTACGGCAGAGTTACCTCCTGATATATTTGCAAATGTCTGCAGAAATGTTTTTACTGTGCATATTTTAACTATGAGAATTAGATGGTGAGGACAGAGACAGATTAATGGAGATTCAAGTAAGTTGTTTATAATTAAAATCTGTACACTTAAGACTGATCAATTTGTCCTTCCTACCTTTTCTAGTTGTATAAAACAAGGGAAAAATCAGGTGCAATCCTATAGCAGTCCTTTTAGCACTTCTCAAGGGAATACCTCTCCACACAATGTACACTCAGGCTGTAGATTTGATGGGGAGGAAGTCAGCACCTATAATCCCCACCTACAGCACTCTAAAGAGTTGTTATGTTGTTATGTTGTTATGTTGCAGCGAGTCAAGTTTGTACTTACATGGCACAAAACAAAGATAATGAATCTACAAGGCCTGCAAGGACCAGAAAGACAATCTTCCTGCTCTCTGATGTTGCATAAACTATGTGCATAAACCACTTTGCCTTCTGGAGATTGTCAATTATAGGGTCAACAACAGGGGGTTCAAAGAAGAAAACGATTTGATATAGAAAATAATCCTTAATACTTTCAAATATGTGGATCTATAATTAAGCACTTAGATTCAAAATTAAGTTCCTTTTACAAGCAGAAATTTAATTTCATACTTAAGTTCTTACTGTAAATAGCCTTCTTTCCAGAAGTGACAAAGTACTATCAACATAACGAAGAAGAGTTCTGTGGAACTACCCTTATTTGGCAATTATGCCAGAATTCAGAACATCACTTCTGGCAGAGAATATGTAATAGTTCCATCAAAAAACTGGAGCTACAAGTGCCAGGGGAAAATAGGCATGAAGCACATAGCAGTGTCTACAACTTCAGCAGCCACTCACACGCAGCAAAACTTGGATTCCATCCTCTCCAGCAGCGTCAGAAAAGCTCAGTATTCATACACTAATCATAAGACCATACTGAATTTAAATGTGCAAACCAAAACAGCCAAGTTTGAAAATCATAGAAATCACATAGTAGTTAGGGTTGGAAGGGACCTTTAAAAGGTCATCTAATCCAACCCTCCCTGCAATGAGCAGGGACATCTTCAATCAACTGTTGCCATTAATCCCACGGCAGGAACTTTTACCGAAACCTGATAAACTGCTCCTGACTTCATCTCTAATCTGAGGAGAAAGGAATATTAATTGCCCCAAGCAAATGGTGAGGGAACTGTCTGACCCACATTATGCTCCCAGTAAGTTGTACAGAGTCTCAGTGTGATGGCACTACATACAGTTGTGATACTATAGATGTATACAGACTAACATTGCAAGGTCCTGCACCTGAGTTAGGGCAAGCTCTGGTTGTGAAAGACAGACCCCATCCTATATAAGTTAATAGAAAATAATATCCCTGTAATTTTCTACGGAGGATTCAGAACTCTGTAACATTTCTATATGATGCTCAGTTTTGTAAATGCCAGATTGTACAGGTGACCTCTGAATTATGTGGCAGTAGGACAATTAGAATAATTCAGGGTTTGACTACAGAACCCTACAAGAACTTTCTTTAAAAAGTCAGTTTTATGAAATTAAATTAATAGCAGGAAAAACTAGCAGTTCTGTGATTTCCATGTTATTCAAATAGCATGAAGCAAAGCAATGTGACACCAATCAGTAGACGTGGAAGCTTGTGAACTAGAAAGAGGAGAGCAAAGAGAGAAGAGGTGAAGGAAGGAGAAAAGTAAAAAAATCATGACTTAGAAGAAGCTCCTGTGCACTTGTCTTACTCAGATTTATTAGCAGGATCAGACACAGCAGTGCAAGAATGGCATTGTTATTAGAAAGGTGCTTGTTCTGCCAGCTAGGTGTAAAATGTCCCAGCAGTGCATACAGTGCAGTCTTTACTTTATTACTTTAAATTAATTGCATTAACTATCAAAATACAGCTGGCAAGGCAGTCAGCCAGGTGTAAACAGGAATTCCAGACTGCCACAACGTTCCTGCTGGAAAAACAGTGCCTCCAGAACATGAACTTCAGCTGTTCAAAGTGACAAACAAAAAAAGGGATAACGCCAGTTCAAGCTCCTGACTTGAAAGTGAGGAACCAAACAGCTGATACTGTAAACCCAAAAGCAGATATCAGGGAGGTTGAAGTCCCCCATGAGAACTAGGGCCAGTGATCATGAGGCTACTTCTAGCTGCTTGTAGAAGGACTCATTGACTTCCTCTTCCTGATCAGGTGGCCTGTAGTAAACACCCACAACAGTGCTCCCCGTGCTTGCCTGGCCCTTAATCTATACCTATAAGCTTTTTACTTGTTCTTCATCTACCCCTAGGCAGAGCTCGATACGTTCCAGTTGCTCCCTCACATAAAAAGCAACTCCACTACCTCTCCTTTCTGGCCTGTCTTCCCCAAAAAGTACACAGCCATCCACGACAGTACTGCAGTCATGCAAGCTATCCCACCATGTCTTTGTAACTGCGATGAGATCATGGCCCTGTGACTGCACGCAGATCTCTAATTATTTCTGTGTATTCCCCATGCTGTGCACAGGTGTACAGGCATTTCAGGGAGGAATTGAGCACACAGGTTTCCCAGGAGGTGTGCAAGTGGATCCACCATAACCACACATGCCCTTGAGGTGGCTGGTTTTCTAGTTCTCATCTTGGGAGGCAGCTAAGGAACATATATCGCTGCTCTGGTTGGTCTGGCTTATTCCCCAGTTGGATGCGATGGTGTTGGCATTGCCACTTTGGACCCTCCCCCTGAGTCCTTCAGTTTAAAGCCCACCTCACCAAGCTGGCCAGCCTGCTGCCAAAGATTCCCTTGCCTCTTCTAGACAGATGGATTCCATCCCTCCCTGACAGGATATAGTCATCAAAGAATGTCCGTTTGTCATTAAAGCCAAAACCCTCATGACAGTACCAGTCACAAAGCCAGAAGTTTATGTGCATCATACACCTATTTCTGGCTGCACCCTTTCCTTTTAGTGGTAAAATGGAAGAGAAAATTACTTGGGCACCAAAAGTTTTCACCTGCACCCCCAGGGCTTTAAAGTCTTCCTTGATTCTGCCCAGGTTCTGGCTTGCGCTGTCATTTGTGCCCACATGAAAGAGCAGCAGAGGACAGTGGTCCGTGCTCTCGAGAAGCTGTGGCCCCTCGGCAACATGTCGGGCCGCAGCTCCCAGAAGGCAGCACGCCTCACGCGACTCCTGCCAGGCCGGCAGGCGGGTGCCTCTGTGCCCCTTAACAGTGACCCACCACAAGCACCCGTCATTTTGCGGTAACCAGGGTCTGCTGCTGGTCCAGTTTCTCCATGCAGACCTTGCTCGTGGGTGTCCACAGCTGTTAAAGCTTTGTATCTGCTTCTGGTTGTGATCCAGGAGGGTGGATCCTGAAGCAGAGACTTTTGTGGGCCACTAGGTCCCAAGGTGCCTCATGCTCTGTGGTGTCCCCTTCAGGTGCACTGTCCTGAAAGCCCCTGTCTGTCTCGTCTCAGCTCCTCTAATACCGCGCAGCCTTTAGCTCTTTCCTGCAGCTCGGCCACTTGGAACAGATCAACCTGCACACACCTGAGGCAGGTACTTACCTGTTCTCCAGGAGAAGGGTCTGGGCTCTCATGGCCACCTGCCCCCTGTACTGAAGTCTCCTTCCTTACGGGTTCCACCTGGGTGGAAGCATCAGCCACCACAGGGACTTTCTCTGTGAAAACACTGGCTTTACCTCCGAGGCGAGCGCCCACCATCCTGGCAGAGGCTGAGGGCACTTCCCTGGGCTGTGGGCCTGCAAGTGGGTGTGGGGGTCCCCCTGCGCACCCCACCATGCTGGCTGCCATGTCACAGCCTGGCCACAGTGCTGCCGGGGTTGTTTAAATCTGCTGTAATTGCTCCTGGCAGCACCCAAGGCACATCGGCTTGTGAGAACTGCTGGCTTCTGGCAGGGCTCTGCTCTTGAGACACACAGAAGGGACCTATTCTTTTTTGTGTTTTAACGACTTTCTTATGCCAGCAAAGCTGTAAACCTCTGAATCTGTGTATAGGCTGCAGTCATGGATGGATTCAGAGCTTGAATTGATGTCTGAAATATGGGGCAGGAAACCAGCAGCTCATCTGTGTCCTGTGAAGGTGTGTTCATGCAAAAGGTGTTGGTTCCTGATTAAATACGTGCTGATAAGAACATCTGTGCTGGACACTTATCTCCCTTTCCCTTTTCTTCTTGTAAAGCCTGCAAGTTCATTCATACAGGCTCTGTGAGTATGCTCTGTTTCATTTGGAAAAGCATTTTCTAGGCTACTCTGATCATCTACAAGATATAAATAATAAACTGAGAATAACTTTTCCTGGAATAAAGCTTCCATCAATCAAAACAAGGAGAAAACACATCTGGTCGTTTATGAAGACAGAGCACATAATCTATTTTTGCTTCTTTGCACTTGTTCACTTGTCCATCTGTCATAGAACAGGGAGGAATGTGGTTTGGATCAGGAACTAAGAGTAAGGACCTCATGCTGTTGAATACCCTCAATGGGCTTGTCCACCTCTAAAAAATTGTGTTAATTAGGAACATCAATGCTCAATTTGTCTGACAGAAGATTGTGCTTGTCTGTTCCAGCTATCCATACATCAAGCCCATCAATCACAGATTCGAGTGTTCAGAATAATACTTAAACATACCGACAAGCCTAGCTGAAATCACCGACAACAAAAACACCAGCAGCCTCTGGAATTTCTCTAGGACCTTATTTTCAGGGTATAATCCCTATCCTCAGAGAACAATTGTGTCTTAAAAATACCAGACCTTGAAAATAAGTAAGATGATATTTTCAAAAAATTTATGAAAAAAAGAAGGGGGGGGGGGGAGGGGGGAGGGAAAAAAAAATAAAAGGACCCAAAGGCAGGAGAGAGTGTTGAAGGAGAAACAGCAAGATACAGATGGATCAGAGGCCTTGGAGCTACTTGAGAAAGTAGACCTATTAATTTAAACAACTGGTAATTCACAAATTTAGCTTGTTAAGGCTTTCTATCTTGTGTTATTTTAGATTATCGGGAGCCCTTTCATATGCTTGAAATATAGACGTTTCCAAAATACGTGACATTTTTTTGAAACACTCCAGTTGCATTTTGACCACAGGGAAAGAACATTTTCTTTCAGAGAGCTGAATTTTAAAAAGAAAACTAATGAAAATAAAAAAGTTGATCCCGAATGGATGCTGTCATTCATACGCTTCTGCTCTCCCCTCTAAACTCAACTGGATCTCTCAAGATGCATTCCTCAGTAACAAGATGCAGTGTAGTGGAATACACCATTGGGAGATGAAGCCAATTTTCATTACTATTTGTTCCATTAAAAATTCTGGAAATTCCAATGGACAGAAGACAATAGGCATGAAATCATTCATTTAGTCAAAACCTCACTTTTCCATTACGATCAGTTTTGACAGAAGATGACTGATTAGCCCAAATTAAAAAGCAGAAGAGCCAAATCGTACTTATCTGTGCATTGAAACATAACAAAACAACCATTTGGTGTTTCCTCCTGGAATATATATCCTTTAATTAAAAATATAAACAAGGTTCAAATATGCTCAAAACAAAAGTGTCACTGTTACCTCTATTGTCTGTCTCCCCTACCACATTTGCATCCTGCCTCCTGTCATGTAGACTCAGGTATTTCATTAAACATCAATCTGAAACAACAAACTTGTAGAACTTCTTTATGTTTTGTAAATATTCTTAGCTATTCTTAAACAACCAGTTATCTGATTTTCCTTATGTCAATGATATTCAGAGAACTAACTGGCTGGTAATGAGTTCTTGATATGCATTAAAATCACTGGAAGCTGTAGGAGAGATTTTGCTGCTAAAAATCCCATGAAAATTGGCATCTTCTCCAAACTTAGAGTACCTAAGGTATGCTAAGGCTGTGCTACTGAACCAAAAAGTCTTTCAGAGTTTGAACAAGTAGAGAAGAAGGGCTACTGTACGTACCTGCTTGGACTTGACTCTACAGTTAACCAGTGTCCTAAAAATGAGTGAATATCACAGAGAACAGTCATTCATTGTGGTTTCCCCAATCCAAATGCATGCAGTCTGGGGTGTGAATCACAGTAGTGAATAACTTACAAAATTTAGCCTTAAACATAATCAGCTGTTTCTCAATATAGACTTTGTTAGTTTGTTTTATGGCTGAAAGCACATTTGCTTACATTTGGAATATATTATTGTCCAGAGTGCTCTTCTCCAATGAACAGTATTGTTGTGAAGCTAAGAAATTTTAGAAGACAATTACAAGAAATCATCAGCTAACAAGGAAAACATTATCAAACTAATCCTCTTCAAGGTACATTAGATGAAAGGCTAATGCTAGGTCAAAGGAAACATACCGCCAACTATTTTATCCAACATTGTGGAAGTATACACAATTATTTTTAAAGCAGAAACAGACCTAAAATTAATTCACAGATGGTCTCACTCCTTCTTCTCAAAGGACTGTTGAGGAGGTTTTCAGCAAATGTTTGTCCTACAGACAAGACTTCTAAAGAGGTCTACATGCTCTGTGTTTCAAATTGTTGCTTCCAACAAGTTGCTTGGAAGACCTGTATGAAAACAGGCTGATGATGACAATGAAGCCTGTAAAATGATACTTCTGGTATGTCCAATACTGCTTGACAGTAATTTATTTTTTTCAGGTTGACTCAGGGTTAAGATCGATTAAATCAACTTTATTCACTCAAAATGACATAGGAGTGACAATTATTGTCACAGGAAGGGATAGGGTGGTGTCTCTGAAAAATCTTTTGGTAGGTGACAAAATTTATTGTGAAAATGGTTCTTCAGAGACATTACAGGCCTTTAAGCTTTGAAAAAAAGGGTTTGGATTCTCAAAGAGCAGGACAGAATTGAATCGCTTTTTTCTCATGGCTGATAAGAGAGAAAAAATAATGAGCTTTCTATGTTATGTTTGACCAGATCTCTTACAGTTGCAATAGCAATTGTCTTACCACAGTGAACTAAAATGAGCTAGTAAGAGTGAGCACACTCTTTCCATCTGTAAGCAGATTTATTAATGCAGACTTCTAATAGACATTTGGGTCCAAGCATGCTGAACAAGACCTTGCTAGAGGCAACGCTTTGCCATAATATCTGGTATACAGCAATATACTACCTCTAGGAAAAAACTGCTAATATTTACAGTTATAGTAAGTCACTAGGGAATTGAAAACACATGGACTGATTTTCAGAAACCTAATTACACTTTAGGAAGCCAAGTTTGAGCCCTCAGACTGGATGTTTCTCTTTTCTACATCTTCTGGATGTTTAGATGAAATATGACCTCTTGAGAAAACAAGGCAAAAAATTTAAAGGTGATATTTAGACCTAAACAGTATGCCTTTCCCCATTCAGTAGCAGCTCAGTCACGCAGAGCTTTACTTAAAGAACCTGTGTGGCAGCAACCTCACACAGCACTTTGAAAAACCTAAAAGCTAACATTGAAAGCTGTGCATGCTGACTATTTTGTATTTACTTGAGTCATTTTCTTCCACAGATGCTGTGTTTCTCTTCATCTATTTCATTCACGGAGTACTTTGAAATGCCTGCCTCAGAAAATCTCAAGAAAAGAAGAACTTTTAAAGAAACAGACCAGCAACAGAATAAAATCTGAATGGAAGACACAGCTTTCCTCTTTTGCTATTTTAAAGAGTCAGAACCCCAGGGGAGGGGGCAAAAAAGCATGAAATGCACAGCCAACATGATAAATATCAGTCCTGTGAAAGGCAGATGATCCTCTTAAGATGCTATTTAACAATAAGATGACCATCTCTTCTACAGCATATCCTACCTAACACTCAGTAAATATCGGAAGGCATATCTCCTATGAATGCATTTTATTCTGCCATATTTAATCAGACAACTGAATGATTGAATGTGTGCTTGTCCCTGAACACCTTAAGTGATCATAAAACACCTTCTGTATTTATTATGATCCAGCATCTCTGAGGCAAGAAAAATGACAACAAATATTCATTGCTCATTCTATATATTGAAAAATGGCTCACCACGTTAAGAAAGCCCTCTTTATTCCAGTAGAGACATGAGTTTTCAAGAAAAACCCATGTGATTTTTCATGAAAAAATCATGAGAGATTTCATTCTCCTGTTTTTAATCAATAAAGTGAAATTTATTTTTATTTGTAATGGTTTCTGAATGTTAGCTCTAGATGTAGATTTAAAAAAAAAAATCAGGTCATTACAAAACAAAAATACAAGACCTCTCCCTCCCCTCAAAAGCTCTAAGGAATATAAATTTAGATTTCAGATTAAGGATACGAAGCTTAATGAAGAACTCTAGGGACAGGCTGCTTTCTAACAGCTACCCTGGGGAAAGTGTGCCAGAGTACTGCAAAGGGACCAATCTCTCTGTGTATGAAGCAAGCAGATTTTTAAGCTTCCCCTTTTCTTGATAAAGCTCAAGCATTCTTGCAGTAACTATCAAGCATAAATATCCACTCTTTTCTGTTTATCCTGACCTCATTAGCATCCTGTCAATTGTTTAAGAGAAGATTCTTTTTCATTGTAAATTCTCTTTCAAACAGTACTCCCCCCACCCCTGCTTCCCTCCGAGGGCCTTTAGTTGTGCAGACTACAGACTACAGACATTTGACAAGTATGAAAAGTACTTTAAATTAATGCCACAAGATTATTTATGTGCTGCCTTAATTTTAAAGACCAAACCTGATTAAAACCAAAACCTGCAGTTCCAAGATTCTATAAATGAGCTGCAAAATCAGCAGTGCAAGGTGGGCATTTCCAGCAGAGGACCATTTTACTGAGACATTTCAAAGAAAAATGGCAATAAATCATTGCCCATATCAATTACAAATACACACACGTGCTCTCCAGTTGTAAAGTAAGATCTTCAAGTCTGGACCCCTGAAATACACCTGTTCAATATAGCCAAGAGAAAGGAAATCCTTTTAGTTAAAAGAAGCCTTCTGTCCGCTCTATACCTGTGCCTAATTTACACTGCACTAATTATGAAGTTAACACAATTGAAGTTCAAATGCAAACAGAGTCTTTTGCTTTTTTTGAGTGCAATTATATGTGTATCAGACCACAATCTAGGAAAAGGAAAATTCTTGGAGTAATTTAAGAGAGGTGGTTACATTACAGCAATGAGTGTGAAAAAACTGAAGGTGAAGACTTGGGGAAAGATTTTCTTCAGTGTTAATGACTGCAGTCTTGTTTTATTTCCTTAATGCTGCTCTTGAAGAGTACAAGCAGTTGACCTGAAACCTGTGAGCATGAAATCCCTCATCTTCCTTACTGAGCTTGAACACAGAATAGTAGTTGTTTATTTTTATTTAAGTTTAAATAGTCAGCTCTGAACATCTGAAGAAAATACAGTGTAGAGGAGAGCACTTTTAGGGTTCCAAAATATTTTACAAGCATATGCAAATTATTACACTACCACAGATGCAGCCACATTTTGGAGGAAGCAAAGCAATTGGTTAATAGCACACTGCACCTCAGTACATTTGCTTAGGTCATGAAAAATCGTTGAATTAAAATAATAAAATAGAGAACTATGAAGAGACAATATAATTTAACTAAAAACTTCTCAGAAAACTTGTTAAACTTGCAAGTCCTGTAGGCAGTCAATCAGCACTTGAGCAGCAGCACGGTTAGGATGTGCGATAAGAAGCTGATTTCCCCAGGCATGAAGAAGAACAGCCCGGACCTGGGAGGTGGCAGGGGATGACCCCCAACTACCCAGTCAGGGACATGAGTCCCAGCCCTGGCCCTGCCAGGGCATCCCAGGAGGGTGTCAGCACCATGGGCTGGCAGTGACACCCACCTCTATGAGTCAGCAGGAGATCCTGTCCTGAGATCACCTGCCAGATCCTGAGGGGTCACTGCTGGGACATATGGGTTCATTATGGGGGGAAGAGCGCTTACAGGCTGCATAACATTTATTACTGGATGTTTAGGGGCAGAATTAAACAGGAAAGGGAGGCACCTGAGGGTGCAAGGAGTCAGGCAGCTCCTGGGTGGACTACATGTCTGAGGGCAATTACTGGAGGGATCCAGTGAATGTGTCTGTGTACACGTGCGCACATGCACACGTGTGTGTGTGTTGATGTGCGTAAGGCTATTTCTACCAGCAGCTGGAGTGTGGCTGCAGGGTTCAGAGGCTCCTGCACCCCAGTGAAAGCCACTGGAGAGTCCCGAGATCCAGGAGAATATACCTGGCAGACTTAATATCTGAGCCACATACTGGAATGATCTGCATTGCATATACCTAAATATATGTATATATTTCCTACTAATCAACCTTTGTCCTAGTCAGCCAGAGAGGGGAACAGGATGAGGCCATTGGTGCTGTTTGTGTTATTTGTGTGACTGGCTATGCGTATATGTGTGTTGTGTGTGTGTCTACTGGACGTACGCATTCAGCCTCACTACTGGCTGGACCTGAGGCATGGAGCTGGGGCAGCCTTGGCTCTATCAGACTGCTGGATACAGCAATCTCTAAAAGACCAAAACCCAAACCAGCACTGAAGGATATTCAGCACATGCCCTAAGCTTTATTTAAAGAAATATCCAAATTATTTTTGGCCAGGTAGAAAGTCAGCTTCAGCGTGTGGCTAACACACAGTCGACTTCCTTTTCTTTATTCTTAATGCTGTTTCTAATCTGTGGTCTTATTCTCATACACACTACTTACTGACCTAAGAGGTGAGAAAATGAAAAAGTGGTGAAATTTAGAACACAAATGTTCTAAAAATGGAAATTAAGTCTCCCCCCGAGGCAGTGTGTAGTAGGGCACAACTTTTTTAGTTTTGCACACACACACAAATATGTATACACATGCACACACTCAAATATACATATGTATATACACACATATATGTATCTATATATAAAAGAAATATGTATAAGTAAGAAATATACGTATATATATGTAAGAAAGAAGAGGCAATGCCATTAGGCTGGTAGCTAACTGCATGTCCTCACCAAGGACAGTGAGTTTTCAGGTTTTGCATGAAGGGCAGATTGTTACAGGAAAACAAGCCCACCACTGACAGCAAAACAAAGAATATTAGCATAAACTATTCTATTTTCGTTTGCTTAGTACAGTTTTATTTTCCATTTTGAAAAGGGCTCCACTCTGTCAGGCCAGATCACCTCTCAGCATGATGTGACCTTCCTTCAGGCTGGTCAGTCAAGTGAAGTCAGAAAGTTTCTAGGACACTTTGTTTTAACTATAGTAGTTTCAGGCTATTTTAAACCCATATTAGCGACTTTCTCTGGTACGGGTTGCATAAGCATTTCCCATCATGTTTTTCTTTTGAGTTCACTATAAGTCAAAGTTGCATATGTATATGTAAGGACAACCAAATACGCTCATCTGAACCACAGCAAATCAGTAAAATAAAGAAAAGCTAATGTAAACAACTAGTATGTGAGCTCCCGGGTATTATTTAAAAGAAATAAAGTCCTCGTTTTTCTTCCCTCCCTCAGCTATGCATGGTTTGTTCACCTTCATTTATGTATTCACATTTCAGCTGCATGGAAATAGTTAAAGTAGCACCAGGTTTGAATTCGGTTATTGAAGTTAAGGTTGAATCATGCTTGGGTTCCCACCGAACTAGGGACATAAGACAGATCTCCTTTCAGTCAGGACCAGCAGCCATCATTGGCAATCATGGCCCACTGTATGTAATGACACATGTAGCAGAGACAATGTACACATAGCCAGGTGCAGGTAGTTGCTTGCCCTACTCATCCATGCTCTGAGCCAGCCCAGTTCTAGCTCTTCAGCTGGGAAAAGTTTCTTCCTGGAAACTTCATTGTCAATGGGACATTAACATAAACAAAGCATGTCAATCCTTTCCACATATGCATTTACTCAGCTACAATATCTTAGACATTTAATGTCTGTAATTTGTGAGAAGCACAGGGACTTCTTAGAAACTGAGCACATCCATGTGTTCTATTCTGTGTCTGAAGATGAAAGGTTTTCTTCCTGGCAGTCTAACCAGGAGGACAAACACTGAGATTTGAAACTAACAGTAACAATATAGATAATACCTTTAATAAGAATAACCCCAAAGTTTTTAAGCCAGCCTTGTTTTCATCAATTAGAAGGAATTAAAAGAAACTGAGCACTATATAAAAACAAACAAAGGTGTTATGTCTAAACTAGAGCACAGGAAAGAAGTGAGGCATGACACTTTCATTAAGCTATGCTCAGCATAAACAAACAAGGAAAGAATTTACTACATTTTTTAAAGACCTGCTTGCAAATGCCTTTACTTGTATATGCTGTACACAATTACCTATATTTGCACTTAACTTCTCTCTTGTCCTTACATGAACTACTCTAATTTACTTTAGCCCTGTCTTAAGCAAGAACAAGTCTGAACAACAGGAATCTGCAATTCCTTATGAAAGAATAACTTAATAGTCATATAAAAGAAAATAATTATTAAATAGGTAAAAATCGCACCTGCAAGATAACTGACTTTCTCTCAAATGCAGCTTGCACTTATCTAAAAGGTATGTTGGGGTTTCATTTTAAAATTTCTTAATCTCCCTACTACCCTTCCTTCCCACAATACCTATAAATATACTATAAGATATTCTTTATGGATAGCTACTGAAATTAGTAAGAACACAAAAAATATCAGCAATTGTTTACCTGCACAAAACAAGGGATTTTGCCTTGGAATCTCCAATTACAGTTAACACTTAAATGGGGCAACTTGATACATATGATCTCTCCACTTTTCAGTGCTCAAGTGTATCCTTATAATGTCCATGAAAAGTTTCTGACATTTAAGGTGAGATTCTCTGAGTAATTTCTGTAAGAGTGACAGAAAAACTGAATCTGGATTTCTTTAGAAAACATAAACTTATGCTGCATGAATATTCAACATGCTTATTTTTCTTCCAGTATTTGCCAATACTAAAACCATTTTTTTCCCCCCATAAACTGCCACTACAGTCTTTAGATAAGCTCTGGCTAAAATATTAGAAGAAAAGGGTTTGATGAGAGTCCCTAAAAGACATCAGGAACTCAGCTTTCAATTCACAGCTGCTGAACTTGGGAATACAAGCGGGCAATCCTAGTTCTACAATTCAATTTCTCTATCAATATGCAAGTGGTAACTGATTTAATAAAGCACCTGGAGAACCATTGTGAAAGGTGCTAAATTCTATTACTATTGAAATAGCATTAAGTAACAGGTTGCCCACCAAGTTTTCTTTACATTGGTGGAACAGGTTAAATGCCCTCTTTCAGAGGAAGCCTCCTGCACTCAGCCCTCCGAGCTTTACAATGACAGTTCACATCCAATAGACCTGGGCACTACCATGGTTCACCATAGTTATTCTTTATCATGAAAACAAGCAAACAAGCACTGATGATGATTCTCATGATGACATAAAAAAAAAAAAATTCTTCCCACCACCCCTTCTCACCCCCAAGAACTAGGTAACATTACTGTTTCTGGAGGATAATATTAGACAAGCTTCCCCCTTCTCTGCCATTTGGCCATTGCTCAGATGGAAAATTCTTGTGTCCAAGCACGCTCTGCAGGCTGTGCTTTCCTTTCACAGCTCCACCCCAGCTATGTGCTTGACTTTCTCTTTCTCCCAGCCCTAATATTTCTGTGTTAATGTAATAGTTCCTCTGCCACTTTTCAAACATTAGTAAACAATATAATCTTTTATGAAGCAACCTCTAAAGTTTGGAAACTAGAGCTACTCAATACCCAGTAGAGCAAATCAAGAGGAAGATATGACCTGAACCACTATGTGTTTGAACAGAACACAAAGCCAAGTATCTTTTATAACTCCATATCATGTGCCATAGTGAGGCTAAAGAGAGAGCTTTTCGGTTTCTTAATGAACTGGCAGGTTTTTCACATCTTTGTGTACCTTTTGGAACAGGGAAAGCCTCCTCCACTTCAGCTCATTATCAAAAAGTGATTAAAATTATCTCTCTGGCAATCACATATTTTTGACCAGTTCTGAGTTTTAGCCCATTAAGTCCCAAATTATTCTGAGATTTTTTTATTGTTTCAGCTCTTGGAATTTTCAATTCGTGCAAAACAAGGAGAAATGGGTGCATATGTGTTCACGCAGACAGAGGCACACTGAAATATTGATTGCCTCTTTCTCCCCAGATCCTATTGTTTAATTTAGAACTTTAGCTCCTCCTTCTATTTCATCTATTTTTATGAAGAATATGCAATAATTATTAAACATGTAGTAGTATCAATAATATTAATGATAAACAAAAAAAACCCCCTGCATACATATATCTTAAATGAAGTTTTTAAGATATTGGTGAATACTTGATCTTTTTGACTTAAAGTTTCCACTCTAAATTGTGAAAGTGAGAAAAAAAAATTGCAAGAATGAAAAAAACCACCCTAACACCAGAACTACTATATACTAAGGAGAAAGAGGAGCATATACCTGGTACAAGCAGCCTTAGTCAAACTCAGACAGTCGTAGTTTTTTTTAAAAAAAAACATGGGGATCTCCACAGGTTGAGATGCAGGCTGCTAATGAGGCATGTATAACCAGATGTGCTCTAAGCAGCTTCGTGGCGGAGCTCCAAAAAGCCTGACATGCGAAGACTTTCAGCCTTTGAAATAAACTATTACAGAAAGATCCTTGCAGTTAATTGGTAAAACTGTGTCAGGAGGGAGACAATCAAGAGAAGGATAAGCTCAGGTGGTAGTCCTTTATGTACCAGGAATAAGGAAGCTTCAGCTGTTTGGACACATTTGCCAGATGAGCAATAGCTGCTTCCTAAAGACTGTGCTCTTTGGCATGGCAGAGGAAGGGCTAGTGATGCAGAGATGTCTGGGAGATAGATGAGAATGATGTGGCAGATATAACAAAGACTCTGGATAGAAAGGGGTTTTGGGGGAGAGAGAGACACAGCGCACAGCTTGTTTCCATGGTTGTTAGTTTGAAAGTGATAGGGAAGCAGGGCTAAAGAAAAAGATTGTGCATATTTGCAGTTTTGTTACTTTTTCTTACTGATTTTGGAAAGCAAGCACAGCTACAGGAATAAATAGTGAAATTAATAGATTATGTTCAAGTTTAGTTATCATTAAGTAATTTTCACCAGCAAAATCCCTCTGTTGACAACACCAGTCAGAAAGAACCTGATACAGGTTGAATAGATTAAGATTGGCAGTTAGAACACCTATATAAAGATTAAAATGCAAAGCCACTGTATTTCATACAGTTCTGAATCTGATTTGATAAATCTTTAGAAAGAGTAAATATGGGAACTCACAACATCATTTTTACTGCAACATTTTCAAAGCTAGAATCACATCTGAACTATTTGGCAGACAAAAAGTGCTGAACTCTCTTCTGAGTGACTGAATACTGCTCGGGAGCAATGTTTCCTTTTATTTCAGACTGACCACCAGGCACACTTGAATACCTTGTTTTCAAGCCACCACTACAAAAGAGGACAAAGGGACAAGAAAAGAAGGCAAGGCTTTCTGCCATGCATTCACAGCACAAGCAGATTTCCCTATAACTTTCATGAGATGAGAGAGGGGTCCTGTAACATGGCCTTATTGAATGGCCCAGATGGGATGTGATTCCATTGCTTTCAGCAGCAGCACCATCAGCATTCGTCTGAATTGCTTTTACTCAACATACCATTCTGTTTCACTACAGAGAATCACAATCAGCAGTGCAAGGAACTGCTTGTTATCTTCAAGAGGCATTGGTAAAAGCTGGAAGATGGAGCTTGTTTTATCATTTATACATTTGTTCAGTTATACAATGCTGATCAGACAGAATTTGATGAAAGACAAAGCAGGCTTCAGTCAACCTCTCTTCAGTGTTTTATGAATAGCAGAAATATCTGTTAAGGTTTTCCTGGAGCTGGACCACGTGGAAAAGAAGGAAGAAAATTGATGGTTCCTGGTCAAGACCCTGTCTAATTGAAACATGAAATTCTGTGTCTTAACAGACTTCTCTGTATATTGTTAGCTAGATTTTGGAATAATGACAGACACCAAATTCCTTGGGGGTGGGGTGGGGTGGGGGGGGTGGGAAGTGGGATAAGAACAAAGTCCCCAAAAAACCATAAGAGTATTATATTTCTATGCCTTTCCTCAGATTACCTTTTAGAGCATTTCCGTATCACAGAGCTACCTATCTACTTATTCCTTCTTTTCTTTTTTTCCCCTTCTCTGCTTTAGACAAGTATTCCTTTTCTCCTTTTTCTGTATTTGTATAACTTAAATTGAACTATTTCTTTTTCCCAGGAAAACCACTGAAAAAGAAGGTAAGCTGCCTAAAACTTCAAACCAACTCTGCCTTTACAAGCTGTCATCAACTATTCACAACTTGGCTCTCAACATGGTAGAAACTGTTCTTTTTCTACAATTTAGGTTTATGCACACTGTCTCCCAGTAAAGAAGTAGGATCATTTCAGCCTGAAACTGTGTTTCTGGCTTTAAATGTCTTTCCCTCTGGAGATGGGTTACTCCATGGGCTTTCAGTCACAATTCCTGGAATGATTTGGTGAATATTTCAGAATTATTTCATTATTTATAGATATTCACAAGAAGCTGGCAGGAAAAAATCTTAAAAAAAATATTTGTGAGGGAAGCCTAGTGTGTTCCTCTTCAGATTTCAAACAAAGACATCCAATGTCCAGTGACAGGATAAATAGAAGGAGCTGCTGAACATACCTATTTGGTACTTATTTAAAGTCTGGCAACATAGAATAGACAGACATAGACTAGAATAGTTATAGTTCAGTTGGAATGGGCCTACAATGATCATCTAGTCCAACATAATTATAACGTCTATGTAGTCCAAACATCTTCTACTCCAAAGAGGAACAGCACAATTGTATTTCCCTTCCTAAAAAAAAAAAAAAAAAAAAAAAAAAAAAAAAAAAAAAAAAAAGAAAAGAAAGCATGGTCCAGGGCAAATGGAACCAGCAATTAAAAACAGTCTCATTTCCACCACTAATTGACCCCCAGTAAACCAACATCTGGGTTATTCACTCTTTTCCTGCTGCTGTCCATTCCCTTGCCTGTTGTGCTGGTTTCAGCTGGGATAAAGTTAATTTTTTCATAGTAGCTAGTAAGGAACTATGTTTTGGATTTGTGCTGAAAAAAGTTTTAATAATACAGGGATGTTTTCAGTACTGTTGAGCAGTGCTTGCACAGTCAAGACCTTTTCTGCCTCTCACCCTACCCCGACAGTGAGCGGGAGACATTTGGCGTGATAGCGTTTGTCTTCCCAAGTAATCATTACATGTGATGGAGCCCTGATTTTCTGAAGATTGCTGAACACCTGCCTGCTGATGTGAAATAGTGAATAAATTCCTTGTTTTGCTTTGCTTGCATATGTGTCTTTTGCTTTACCTATTACCCTGTCTTTATCTCAGACCACAAGTTTTGTTATTTTTCCTCTTCTGATTCTCTCCCCCATCCCACAAGTGAGCAGCTAGGTGGTCCTTACTTGCCAGCTGAGGTTAAACCATGACACTTATGTAGATCCTAATGTGTGGACGGTCTTTGCATCCAGCACTGTCTATTCCATTTTGGATGAAAACCAAAGTTTAGTATTAAATACCATTACAAGCCCAAAACCTGGCACGCCTGCATTGTTGTCTTTTACTCTGTTTTCTCATAATGATGTGTCAGTGACATCCTGTGGACTTTTCTCTCCTGAGAAAAGGTCACATCTAGGGGCTTGCTATTCTCAGTGCTAGGGTAAATATCATTTGTACAATGCTATTTTTGGAAGTGATTTCTGGCTCTGTGTTTGAAAATAGAGGATTCTATTGGACAAGTGATTTAACCATTCTGTACCTCAGTATCCATATATATGAGAAAGTGCTATAATCTCAAAATTAATGAGAAATGTGCCTCAGCCCTCATATGCAGAGCTTATCCTTAAATCAGAGTCTATTTCCCAAGGCACAGCCTGAAGACCCTATGAGTACATGTTAGCTACAACACTTATAAATTACAAAACCAGATATAACTAACATGACCCCACAGGGGAAAAATAATCATCTAACCAGCCACTGAACCATAGATAATGCAGGGGTTTCTGCTCCTCTCATTTGTAACTGCACCAGCAGTCATTATACTGTTGCATACAGAGCATCATGTTTCCTCTCTGCTCCTAGGGCAAGAGTCAGATTTTTCTCAGTATGTTGTCAGGTTTGCAGAAGCAGTGTTACCCAAGCTGCCAGCCTCAAGGACAAGAAGTTAAACAAGAGCATAAATGTCACTCTACAGGGAGCCTGTATGCTTTCCAAGCTAGAATTTAAACTGAAAGGCTGTAGGAAGCAGACCCCCATCAAGGCCAAATATTAAAATATAATCACTTCCATACGTGCTCTGTGTATAATATTGCAGTAGTAGCTTGGCATGAAGTTACCTCTCAAATGAGATTTCTCAATTAGCGAAATCGCTTTTCCTGGCAAGCCAAGCATTACTGTGTTCTTTCAGAAGCTTCTCTCTTAGTGTGGGCAAAATGATACATTATCAAAGTAAATTCCTTATTCATTAAATCCAAACTGAAAATCCCCTCGTAATGCAGCTTTTCAGAGCTCTATATGACAGAGACCATGCAACAGAAATATGCCATCTCAGAACTGTGTAGCACAAGCAGCCTATAAACAAGACTGAAAACCTTCACAGACACTAACACTTATCTTACACCAAAATAAAGAAGTCGTGCCTCTGTGAGATGTGTTAATTTTTATTCACCATTAATGAGCTTTTCCCATTTTGAAAGTGAGTTTCAAGTGAGTTTCTCCCTCACCTCCCTTGCCTTTACTTCTAGTCCCCAAGAGCTGGAATACACAAGTGTTTTCAGATGCTCTAAAGGGCTCCCATAAAGATCAGCTCCTGTTAGCTGGTAAGGATTTGCATCACCTTTTCATGAAAGGGCTCTCTTTGCTCACCCTTCATTTCCATTTTCTTACTTGCTTCCTCCTAATGAAGTCTTCTCTGTGTTCAATGCCAGCCCATGTGCAGCCTCGGAATTCCTCTCACACATATCTCTCTCTGCTCCCTTAATTCCTCCCAGCATATTCTTTTTGGAGACTTCTCCTCATGAATATTTCAGCAGACATTTTTGTCTGAGTTAGTGTGATGCATTAGTTGAACTATTCCATTTTCATTAGTTTATTGTTTACCGTGCCCTTCTTTTCCATAATTTCAAATGAAATCTTTGCCTTCTCCTCCCCTCCTTGCACATTACATTCATAACACAAGAAAGTGGAGACCAGAGAGATGGTCACATTAATGTCTTTTGATGCTGTTTTCCATTTTACCAGGAAAATCCCCACAACACAAGAAAACAATCTGATTTTACCCATGTATTATTTAAAACTAGAAGTGTTCTGTTGCAAAATAATGTGGAATGGAAATGTGTAAGTGGGTCCTCATAGACTCCTAGGGCAAAGCTGACTAAGCTTCAGCAAATGGAATAGAAAACACTAAAGCTGTTTTGCTGCTGGCCTCTGTGGATAACAGCAGGCCCCCTGTGGAAATCCACTGGATTGATACAGGAGTTACTCTACACAGCAGAAGCTTCAATTGTGCATCCTACTGCTTGTGGAAGTGTTGAGTTTATGGACAGGGAACTCTCCTTCCTTGTTTCCTTGGGCATTTGCTCATCCAGTTCAGCATCTGTCACTGTGCTTTCCTGCTTGATACAATTCTAATTTTCCCCACTTAATTCGGAAAATCTAACAGCTGCAATTCAGGAAGCAGGCTTAAGGAAGCATCTAAACTAAGCAGAACAGTGGGCAGGCGTTCATTTTAGTCTGACCCCCCTCAACAAACACATTTTCTGCTTTTCTTTCTCTAGCTGGGGGGGGGTGGGGGGGGTGGGGGGGGGGTGAGCGGCACAATAGAAGGCAGAAGCATCCCCATTTCCACAACGATTTGCTTTTTTTTTTTTTTTTTTTGTTCCAGTGATAAATCTTCCAGGAGATGAAGAATTTTATTGATGCATTTGAAAGTAGCTGCTGCTGATCTGCTTTTGCAAAAAAAGGACATTCTCTACCTTCAGATTGCAGAAGTTAATAAGAAATGTGGTTATATAACCTCAAAGCTGTATTTGCCCTAGTTCTAATCTGAAATACCCTCAGTCAAAATGCCCATGGCTTCTTAATTGGCATTTACATATGGTCACCACACTGCTTGTGAAGGCAAAAGGTCAGGGATATTTCTATTAGAGTCAACTGTTGAACTCAACTGTTCTGATCCCAGAAGGTTCCTGAGGAACAAGAGTGTCAATAACTTAATGGGGCCTGAATACCAGTGTCCTGCTGTGTGTGCTGGGTGGAGGTGTGGAGTGTGTGTAAGAGTGGGCAGCAAGAAAGTAAAGTGATGACTCTGTGGGTCAAGAACCGATACACTTCTCAGTTCAGTGCTAGAATGATGTCACCTTCTTCCTCAACTTATCGGAAAGGAGATGTTCAGTATTTACTGCTGTGCAAGTGGCAAAAAGGCCAAACAAAGTTGTGTTCTCTGTTTCAGAGCCAGCTTTCATTAGACAAACAAGAAGAAAATAAAAAGATTTCTAAAATTTATTAATTTGTTGTTGGTGACATAAAATGGAGGTATTCTCTTGAACTCTTGAAAGAAAGCTTAACAGGACCTTCCTTGGGTTTTGTTTTTTTTTTTTTTTAGTACGGGCAGGAGGAAAAGAATGTAATCCAAAGCCCAAGCATATGTCAACTATACCTTTCTGTGTCTTTGTAAACATTAAATCCTAACATCTTGAACAGGTATTCCTTGTATCTATTCTATAGTTGGAGCACTGGAACAGAAAACTGAGGTTGCTTGACCATGGTGAGATATTACTGGTATCAGTAATGGAACCTGCACTTCCCAGCACTCTGTCCCTTTCCTCCCAACTTCCAAGTCACATACAGCCCCAGGAGGAGCAACCACACTGCCAACAGCAACAAAGCTGCAGAAATCCCACAATGACCTGCCACAGGAAAGGTAAAGGGTCTTCTTTGACATGCATTAATAAGTCTGTTACATTACGTGGGTTGTCCAGATGGCTTGTCAGCAGCACTTTGCCTCATCTCCTTTGCAATTAGAAATCCTGAGAGTGGGTAAGTCTGACAGACCACAGATATTTCACAGGAATCAGTAAAATTTATCTTCAGGAAGCTCAGTTTGTTTTTGTGTTCAGAGACCTCTCAGGTGAAATCACTGTTTTTGAAGGATTTGTAGTAAACAGTTACAAGATTTAATACTTAAATATACAAAATTTTTCATCATTGACAGAGGCAAAACAACTTCCTCAGTTGCATATTGCATAAACAGAAACTTAAATAGTAAGACTTGCATCCTAACCAGAAAGGTTCAGTTCCATGAGTTCTCTATGCCCACTCAGGTGCTGTCACTGTGCCTGTTTGAACACCAGCTCTGCTCTACCTTTTCCCAGCAGAAATAAAAGCAGTCACCAAAAACAGGTGATCCAAGGACAAGAGGGTCTTATGAAGTCCTTCCCCTCCTACAGAGTGTACTAAAGTCAATGAAGGTTTTCTGGAGCAGGATGAATTGAGTCCTACTTATTAAAACAACTCCACTGTGCCTGAATAGCAATTTTACTTTTGGTTTTTTTTTTTCCTTGGGTCAAGGAGAGGAATGAAAATGACCTTTCAGCCTAAAGACCTGAACCTGTTCTTCGCAAGATGATGTACCCTGTTCCAATGACAGAAGGAATTAGACATGCAGGGTTGTGAATCCCAGCTACTATGCTCAACATCTCAGTATCTAAGACCTAGAAAGGGCAGGTCCTAAGCCAGACTCATCTATAGTGCTTCTGATTGGATAGTTTAGGTGATATCTACTCATCCTGCAACTCCACACATTTCAGGGGGTTTGGCATCCTATTTTTAGCTGCCCAGCTTTACAGGTATCAAATATGAATCCCAGCTACATATTCTATTAGATAACAAGATGAACAAGGAAGAATGCCAGCGTTCAGCAGTAGTCTTTTTGCTTATATGAACTTTGATAATTTTGGAAAACTTAAAAGGCAAATATTAACTTTTTAACTAAGAAAAATAATTTAAAAAGACACTGAATAAAATTTGGACTTGAACATTGTGATGTTTTCAATAACCACTACTTTTAGTTTATCAGCCTGTTTTTTTTTTTTAATACAGGGGGTGGGGTGTGTGGCGCGGAATGAAGAGAAATAGTACTATGATTCAGAATGTGGAAAAATTAAATTGTTAGCTTGGCTTCAGGCAAGTCACTTAGTTTCCTATATTAAAAATATGGCTGGTTCTGTTTTTCTGCTTCCATTTTCTCCATTTAGACTGAGTTTACAGGAAAGAAACTATTTCTCAGCCTTCGCATGGACCATACCAAGTTCAATGAAGTCTTCTAGTTTGGGATTTCATTATTAGTATTTTAAGGGAAAGAATGATCTAGGTGCTAGTAAAGACCTCAGGACAAATGAAAGTTGTTTCAAAACATATGCTGTTGTTTTGCTGCAGAGTCTTCGAAAAATGTGTGGTTTTAGAGGAATTGTTTAACCTCAGCGACAGAAAGACTGCACTGCTCAAAAGGGTTGTGTATCAAATGATTTTCATTTTGCCTTCACCCAGAAGTGGACCAGGATTTAAATAGCTGATAAGACTTCAAAGGAACTGCACTAAAAACTGTTGAACTCAAGGAAAACTTAAGATATTTTCCCTGCAGATTAAACTGAAGTATCTTCCTCCCAGCCATAAAGATGTTGGATATACACCTCAGTCAGTTCTTAGCACTAAAACTGAAACAGTGGAATCCAAATGACGTCCAGTTGACTGTAGTTAAATAATAACAGCAGCAATTCCAGCTCAGAACCTTTTCTGTATACAAGGGAAACATCAGGTCTACACTGCATAACCGAGCTGCTTTCTCTGGTATTTCTGCTTACTTTGTACAAGGGCCCCTCTACCTCTTTGTAGCTTTAAACATGCATCAAGGTGCTCTAAGGCCCTTCCTCTATCACACAGAGCTTCACCCTGCTTCCTCAGCAGCTAAGCCACAGGAAAGAGAAGGTTTGGGACTGACAACAGCTTCTGCTTTTTGTACTCTTTGAAAGCGGGTCCCAAATGGTCTTGCTCCAAACTACAAAAGATAAGGGGTTGATTGTTAAGCCTCTTGCCTCCAATGCTGCAACAAACTACTTCAGGCTCTCTCCAAAGTGCACCACAGCAGAATAAGTATTTTCTTTATCTTTCTCTCATTGTTTTAAGGATTGCAGCTAAGCTTCAAGATTCTAGATTTCCAAGTAAACGGCTGAAGTTTCGCAATGCTTTGTCAGGAAATAGGCTTAGGCAGTTGGCCCTAGAAAGGACTGTCAGTCTAAGGCTGTGGTAGTCATCTTATATTAGGTCTTAATTGCACTGCCCTCATGTTTGTGTAATTTCCAACAGCACAATAAGCAAGGCACTAATGCCAGTCACGTGTGATCCACTGTGTCACCCTCCCTTCTGAGGACAACTTACCTCCTACTCGCTGGTGGGGTGGGCTGAGTTGCAGAAAAGGCCTTGACACTGTGTAAGCACTGCTCAGCAATAGCTGAAATCTCTGCGTTATCAACAAGGTTTTGATAACAAACCCCAAAGCACCCTATAAGCTACTGTGAAGAAATTTAACCCTATCCCAGCTAAAACCAGTATATCCAGTAACTGTGAAGTGTGATGGAGCCCTGCTTCTCTGGAGATGGCTGAACATCTGCCTGCCAATGGGAAATGGTGAATGAATTCCTTGTTTTGCTTGTGTGTGTGGCTTTTGCTTTACCTATTATCCAGTCTTTATCTCAGTCCATAAGTTTTGTCACTTTTCTGATTCTCTCCCCCATCCCACTGCAGGGAAGTGAGTGAGCAACTGGGTGCTTTAGTTTGTGGCTTGTGGCTGGGGGTAAACCACAACACCCCACACAAGACACCCCACACAGTGCCTTGCAGAAGACTGTATGACAGCATTGCCTACTCTAGCAGGCTACACTCAAGACCAGTGTTGAGCAGTGTCTCTGTCCTTCATGTGCTCACCATATAATCACACCTCTAGTTCCACATAAACTCCATTTCACAGTCCCAAGATAGTCTCGTCTTCCACAAAAAAATAGATTTCTCTTTAGAGCAGAAAGAAGACAAAGCTGGTTCTCAAGAATAGCATGTTTCTGTTACAAGTTGGGAAGCAAAAGTCAAGAGAATTGCTCGCTTCTAAACTTCTGGGAATAAGTGCAAGTCTTTCTATTTTTTGCATGTTATCTATTCCCTTGCCTTCCTCTCCTTACAGAACCCCTGCTAACAAATACAAGGTTAATTAACTGCACATGCTGCCTTACTTATGGTAAAAGATACAGAATTCTCTACCTGGAATCCCATTGGTAGAGAACAGAAGAGGAAGCCTAGTTCATCTCTCAGAAGACACAGATCTGCTGAAAAAAAGATCTTAACAGTCTTTAAGAAGAAGTTTTTTACATTGCCTGTAGAGTGAGATTGGTGTAACAATCAAACTAAACCACTCGGCAGTTTATGTTAGCGTTCAAGTCAGCAACAATGGAACTTATGTTGCTAAATGTGAAACTGAATGCAGAAACACTAAACTAGAAGGTGTACTAAAACCCCCATTAATTTTGCCTTCAAAAGGCTAAAAGTTACAAAGCCAGAGACTATATCTTTGCCATCTGCATCACAGAATCATCAGAGTTGGAAGTTTATCATCTAGCTCTAACCCCTGCTCAAAGCAATGTCATCTAGAGTGCAACTACTCAGTCAGGTTTTTAATATTCCCAGGGATGGAGACTGCTTAACCTTTCTCGGCAGCCTGTTCCAGTGTCTGACCACTGTAAAAAAAGTTTTCTTTGTAAAAATGTTTTTTCTTGTATTTCAATCTGAACCTGTTGCCTCTTGTCCTTTGACTGGGTACTGCTAAAAAGTGTCTGGCTTTGTCATCTTTACCACCACCATCAGGTATTTAATCAGTGCATATAATTCGCCCTGAACCTTTCCTTCTCCAGGCTAAACAGTCTCAGCTCTCAGCCTCTCCTCATACATCAGATGATCCAAGCCCTTAGTAATCCTTGTGGTACTTTCCTGGGTTCATCCCAGTATGTCTGTCTCTCTTGTGCTGCGGAGTACAGAACTGGACCTAGCACTCCAGATGTATCTCACCAATGCTGAGCAGAGGGGAAAGATCACTGCCCTCAGCCTGCTGGTAAGCTTTTTCTAATGCTTCTTTGGAGGCTGTTGGCTGCCTTTGCTGTGAGGGCACATTGCTGGCTCATGGCCAACACCAGAACCCTGCCAATTCTTTTCTGCCAAGCTGCTTTCCAGTCCAGCTGAAATACTAGGATCGCCACAAAACTATTCATTTTCCTTGTACGTCCTTTTCTTCTCCTCTCTTTTGTAAATAGGTTGGTTTTTTAAAATATCCACTCTGAAATAAGCAGCTGACCTTCCTCTCACCAGCCTTTGCACGGTCATGTGTCATTCCTAGTCAATCACTAATCAGTGCCAGAATGTGTAACAGAGTTCATTGTTTAGGTATCCATGATCTCAAACTATTAATCATGAATTTTGTTTTTATATACTTTTGAGAAGACTGATGGCTCATTGCCAAATCCCCACCTTAATAAAAAACCTGTTCACGTACCACTGTGCACAGTGGAGTTATATTATGTGTACATATATAACACACGTACCTTGCCTTTTTTCCTTTGCTGTACTATGAAAACTCCAGTACATATTTTAGTATGGGTGCTTTCTCACAAGTCTTTATAGCAAAAACTTCCATCTGTAAAAGCTTTGGTACAGAATAGAAAGAAAATCCCTGAAACATAAAAAAAAAAATCCCATTCTCAGCTGAAAACAAGCTTCTCCATCTTGTGTATTCTTTTGGCTGCTCTAGAGTCATTCATGATCATGGCATATGATTCAAACTATTATCTCTTTGTTACCTTTGGAATAATTTGATTAACATCCATTCTGCGCTGATCTGGCATCTCTTGGCTACGGTTTCCATGATATCACCTACACCTTCCAGGGGTAAAAATAAAAGCCACCCCACACTTCTAGTAGTCTTTGCAATTTTTGAAAAAAATCTTTATAACTATAAAAGCACCTCAGTTTTGTAGAAATTTATGTGTAGGGCGTTGAGTGCTGCACTAACATCAGCCTGGAATTTGATTAATAATACAAAAAAGGTGGGTTTCTTCACCATGGAGCAGTGTACCCCATAAATAAACCAAGGCTACATTATCATATTCACTATAGTCTGAAAAAATATTGTATTGAGACACTAGTAGCAGAGATGAAAAACAAGACATCAGAAATTCCATTCTAGTGCAGGTGGCAGAATTATTTACTGCCACTGGGTCATTTACTCCTAGGTTCCTTAAATTCATGCTGAGGAAATACACCTTTCTGGCTTTGACACCGAAAAGAAAATTATTCCAAAGGAAATATAAATTGATACATGGTTTGGGGATAGGTAGACTTTTTACCCACTGGTCAAATGCAGTGCAAAAAGGATATGGTGAGACAATTTGACAAAACAAAACTTTTATCTTCTCCATCTTTATCTAAACCATTTCATCTGTTATTTCTTTTAAGATGTTGAATAATTTAACAAAGAAATTAAATACACAGTTAAACTCCTTATGTGCAGTAAAACTTCATTTCCATTTAAGTCTGACAAGTACCGATTTATTTTTCTCAACACTTACAGTCTGTCTCTGTACTTGGTTCAGAATGATTCTCCTTTCTTTCTACTTATTGCTCTTAGTAAAGTTCCCCATATTTTACATGGGACACTTGATATAAAAGACACCGTGGTGGATTTGTACTGCAGGAAAAGGAGGTTAGGGAATTAATGGAACCTTCAATTCTTTTCAATAGATCCCTACATTTGTGTAGAAACACAAAACCAAGCAAAAGTGCTTTGCAAGTTGTGCTTAAGCCAGGGAAGCATATGTTACTGCTAAGTACAAAATGTATATCACAAACATTAGTTTATAGGGTACCAACAACTTGAAATCAGCCCTTCAGAATTTAGCTCACAAGGTAACTTTCCACACAGCAAATTAGTCTACAAATTTGCCTTACAAAAACATAGAGAAGGAGGGTCTTCTGGATGATAGTCAGGTGCTTCTATATTTGCAATATAGACATTTTGCTAATTTATGTTGCCTGTAATTCATATAGAAGTTGGAGATCAGGCAGATAAAAAGTAATTTACAAGACAAGGGTACTCTGAAAAGTTTTTCTATGAGAATTACCTATGCACAATTACCAGATGCACTACAGCAAAAATAGTCACCTGCTTTTAATAATTATAGAAGTCTACAGAAGGAGTGTTGGAACACCTTCCTGGCACTGAAAGAGGCAAACAAGGTACCAGGGCAGTGACATCAGCCCTTGCTTTCGCTGGCATCCTAGCTCAGAATTTAAGGCTCATCCTTATTTCTTATGCTTCACAACCTGGGGAAATCCAACTAACTCAAAACTAAGAACTATATTTTGCCAAATCACTGTTTTCTTTCTATCCTATCAACATAATCTGCATGTGGCTTCCTGAGGCATCTGAAACCGCAAAATATAATCCAGAGATACAGAGCGGAGCTGAGGAATAAAGGCACAGTGAGGAGGATAATAACACTGGATTTTTGGCATTAAAAAAAAAAAAAAAGATATGAAAAATGATAGGTCAACTGCAGGGAAGAATGAGACTAAAAGGTGAAGAATTAGGAGGAGATTAGTGGCAAAGGTTGTATAAAGGCATCTTTATTGATATCTGAAGTGAAAACCGAAAGTGAGAAGAATAGCAAATGACACCTATCTAATTAAGGTACTGGACTTCTGCATTAAAAATTACCCACTTGTACCTGAAGTTCAGTGTCCAAATTGCAATTTTGGCAGGGAGAGGGCAGAATCTGTCAAAATCTTGGCTGGTTCATACTCAAAGAAGAATTGTAGCAAGGACTAAAATAAACCTGCTCTCAGAGGTTACATTTTCTACCACTGAAATAATGTGATCTGCCGAAAACAACACTGTTTTAATTTCTTAATGTAACTAACTGTTTATCTAGAATAAATTTTACAATGGAAAATAGACTTTTTAAAAATTTTTGATTTTTAGGAAAAAGTCAAAACCTTTTGAAGTCCCAAATATTTAAAGATCTTTAGCATAACAAAGTTAATATGCTTTATCATTCTATGGAAAATTCTTCAGGTTAGCAACTCTTCCTAAGCTACCTTCAAACTGTAAAGCATTTGTGTCTGCATCTACTATTAATAAGAAAACAATTATATAGCTATACATCTAAAAGCTTATTAAAAACATTCATACTTCAGACAGTTGGGTCCTCCCTCTGAAAAGCAGCTCTCCATAGGGAATTACCAATTAGAGGGTGGTACCCACAGGAGATGCTAATAAGACCATTAATATTTCATATTTTAATGAGTGATCTATAGACAACTTTAAAATAACTAAAAAAATTTGTGAAGCATAAAGAATGATGAAACGTTAAATAATCATGATGGAAAGTCTGTCACAATGTGTGATCTAAATCTCCGGGTGACCATTGCATGGTCCCTTGCAGGTCGGGTGTGAGCCCAGTCCTGTACACTCTGTCTTTCATTAGTCTTCTGTAATTTGTGCTTGGCATATGCTAATGCAACTGAATTTATATAACATAACCTCAGCCAGAACCAGCAGTAGCTTGTCAATATCTATATGCATACACAACCTTTGTTTTATAGTTCCAGTCTGTTAAAAGGGATACAAACTTGAAGCAACCCTTTTAAAAATATACTGCAGCTACACAAAAGACAGTTGTGGAGGAGAGGGAGTCCTACAAGGATCTGAACCATGCAGCACAGCAGAAGTCTCAGCTCAGTCCCACAGTCAGGGTGCCAAGGTTTTAGAATTTGCAAACAGAAAAAGAGATAGCAAATTGGAGTAGGGAGGCAATTTTATGGCTGTCTGCAATGTTAGTTGGGTGGGGTTAATGTGACAAGGTTTTGGCAGCAAAGAGGCTGCCAGGATGGCTTCTGTGTGAAGACGCCAGGGGAGTGGTGAAATCTGTGTCTTTCTATATCTGTACATAGGCTGGGTGCTTTTCTGTGCTTTAGTCATATCTACCATATATGTTAGTCAAACCAAAGCTATTGGGCCCAATATGAATTTTAAAGGCTCGTGATACAGAGATTAGTTTGGATGATACAATAGTCCCTTCTGATCTTCAATTTTAATCTACTGTGCTTCAGCTTTTCTTAATATAAAGCAGGACAGAAGAGCTTAGAAACTTTTCAAATCCCTGTGAAAAAGCTTCTGCAAAATGTTCCTCATTGGTGAGATGGAGAAAATGCACAGCACTTTTAAGAGACCTATTTCTCTCTTTACAAGCTAGTTTCTGTCCTCTGAGGAACAGCCCTGGTTCATAATGGAGCCTGTGAAAATGCCAGGGGTTATTGCTGCTGCTCGGTGCACGGCAAGTATCAAAGGATCCTGCAGAAGGATTTGCATATTATTTCTCTAAGGATGGTACAAGCTAACAGAAGGACAGGCTGAGCTTCAGGGACTCCCAGCTCTAGGAGTATGTAGATGTTGAAGGAACAGAGTTGTATTGGTGGGTGGATTGGGTCTGGCTGAGCCCCACCGCAGCCCCCCCAGGGCTGTGCTCGTATTGGCAGCTGGAAAGGTGGTGATAACACACCAGGGTCTTGGCTCCTGTGTTCACAGTATCATGGCTGTCTGTAAACCCTTCCCCCTCACCAGCAGCCTGGGGGTGGGCAAGATCTCGGGAGGGGACACAGCCGGGACAGCTGACCCAAACTGGCCAAAGGGATGTTCCATACCACATGGCATCTGTGCAGCTATAACAGCTAAGAGAAAGGAAGAGGAAGGGAGGACATTCATTATTTACGTTTGTCTTTGGAAGCAACCACTACACATATTGAAGCCCTGCTTCCTGGGAAGTGGCTGAACATCGCCTGTTGATGGGAAGTAGAGAATAACGTCTTTTGTTTTCCTTTGCTTCTGCACACACTACTTTTGCTATTGCTTCATTAAACTGCCTTTATCTTGACCCACAAGTTGTGTTTTTCCCTGATCTCATTTTCTCCCCCTCCCACACCTCGTTCTGCTGAGGAGGGGAGTGATAGAGCTTAGCTTGGTGGGCATCTGGCATACAGCCCAGGTCAACCCACCACAGTGGAGAAGAGGCTCCTAAGTACAGCTAAGACTAAAGGTTGCTTTACATATCAGGTGGGTGAAGTATCTCAGTTTGCCCCAAGATCTGTGTGGTAAGCACATCTTTTTCCATCAGTTTTACTCAGTGACCTAAGCACCAAGTTTGAAATACCAGCAGCATCCATGACAGGAGTATTAACACGTATGAGTTGAATATTTTGCTAAATTTAAGAGCCGTTTGTGGGCCTGGTAGTATAGCTAGAGATTATAACCAAAGATGAAGCTCTGATTGTAGATTAACATGGAGGTTGTGCAGGAACTTGGGCACAGACATGAAAGACAAGAGAAACAGCTCTGTTAAAAGGAAGGCAGTGGCAGCCTGATGGCAAACCCCTCCTGCAAGGACCATCCTCCTTACTCATGCTGTAAATCTGGGATTCACCAGACTTTCACAGTGCAGGCCTGTGATTTAATGGTGCTAATAGCAGCATCTCTGCAAATTATTCCTTCTTGTCTGAGTTCACAGAGGTGGTGCAGGTTGTCCTGGCCAGCACCATCTATATGGTGCACCATGTCTTCTCAATATGTTAAACACTATATAGCTATATAGATACAAATACACTTTACTTACCATAACACCACTAAACACATTAAGCTATCAGTAATGTAGTTCAGAAATTACCCACCTAGGTAGATTTCATCTATAACAATATTTTCATTTGTGGCCTCTAATAACAATTCTGCCTTTAAATTGCATATAAAAAGGTGTTGCCCATGAAAATTAAATTCTCACGATGAGCCTGCAAAAGAACAGAATCTAATTTTGCAAGGTATCATCCTTTTGCTTCATTTCTCAAGAGTGAAATTTAAAGCAGAACATTGGCATGCATTGTTTTATCTAATGTTTATGTTAGTGCAGCACCATTAGAAAAAAAGTTCTATACTGTAACATACAGGGAACATGATAATAAGCACATACAATAAGTCTTTCCTGTTTTCCCCGTATCACATAAGTTATAAATAAACACACAATTCTTGCTGTTGAAGGAGGCTTTTGAAAGAGAGTTTTCTGATGTATTGAAACCCAGAAAACCACCAGATTTACAAGAATTGATGCAGACTTCTTGCTTGCTGTTTAACCCAATGAATAGGTTTTCAAGGTTAAATACAAATATCACATGCAGAAATTTCTTAAAGAAATTACTGCTAAAGTTAGTGCGAGTCTCTGCAAACAGGGTATGTATTAGAAGGTAAAATTATTGGGATTGTACTTTTTCCAAAGACTGCACAATAGAAAAACATTAAAAATGACATTAATATTTCCTCTGTCTCATAGAGTTTATAAGTGAGGGAGAATACAGGAAGGTAGAGACTCTCAATGGGAGAAAATTTGAATTTTACTGGGTTGAAAAGAACGAGAAATGTTGTACGAATTAAGCATAATATAATTCTACATCCTGAAAAGAAAAAATACTTATAATACACTTAAAGGTTAATTACCTTTTTAAGGATTAACAAGATCAAGACCTAATCAAGTAGCAGTAGTGGGAACTTCTACCAGATCAACAACAAGGAAAAAACAAATCATTAGTGAGGTTTCAAATCCAAGTGCAGCCCTGCCATTGCACTCTTTTCATAAGGCTAAAACCTTAGTTCCTGAACAATTAACTCCCACCAGAGGTCCAGAAGACTATTTCTCATGTAAATTATACAAGGAAAAAGATTTCCAATACCATTTTTTCAGTTGTTAATTACACAATTTCAACACTAATATCTGAAATGTTTTAGGGCTTGAGATTATTTTGTTGCTGCTTTTCTTTCTACTTCTGTATTTTGAAAGGGCAGATGGTAACATTTCTTTCATTAAACAGTGTTAAACACACATTTTTTGCCCTTGCTAGGAAAAAAAGCAGCAAAACTAACTTTGCCCTTGCTAAATCGATTCCACTTCTGAAGAAATCAAAGAATGCTACCATGCCACTCAGGGAGATTTTTTTTTTTCCTGAACACCCTCCCCACTTTTTTTTCATATGCAATTCAATAATTTGATCACCACATTACTGAACAATATTAACAAAGCCAGGTTCTCCATTATGTAATAAAACAGCCTTCAGTATAAGGCTTTTGCATACTGCTTACCAACTTTTTAACCTGTAATCTTGCAATCAATTTAGTGGTGAGCTATGATTTTAAACGCCAAAGTGTAAAAGCCACCCTGGTTTCATGAAAGGAGCAGCTAACATTGGCTGGTTAATCCCAGGTTGAAGTTTTGCAATGATATACTACAAACAGGGTTTAAACCACAACTGTACAGCTACATAAAATTAAGCACCCTCTCTAAATTGAACAGTTATTTTCCTGCTATGAAATAAATATAGAGAAACAATTTATTACAGAAAAAGAGAGAGGCAGTAAGAGATTGTGCCTTCTGATGTCCAATGCCAGTTATAACTGAAAACATCACAGAGAAGGAGAAACTAAATGTACCATTAATTCTGACATGGCAGTAAGAACGCATGGAAAAGGAGAACATCTTGGAAATTTGAGGGAAAGTGCAAATAGGTCTCTGTTTAAATCAGCTGTTACTTTCTGAGTGAGTCTTTCAAACTTTAAAAAAAACAAACCAAACCCAAACCTGACCACAAGAGAAAACACAAGCCTTGTTAACTGAAGTTCACGCTCGCCCTCAAGTATTAGGTGTACAATAACTTTGCAGTTGCAGAGGCTGTGTGTGTTTATGTGTATCTGTTAGTCAGTCAATTTGTTTTTTCTTACTGAGAATCCAAACCTGTTGAGAAACCATGTTTACTGTTAACCCACCCTCATGTACATCTCTCTTGCTGGCCACACCCTGCCTTTTACAGTTTGTTCTGGCAAAAACTTGCATCTCCACAAGACTTCTGTTCTTCAAGAGATGTCTGGAAGTAGTATTAATTTCACTTGCTCAAAATTCCCCAAATCCCTTATACCTGAACATACACCAGAATATGCTCTGAGTGTATGAAATATGAGCCTTGGGATACACCATGATTCTCTGACCTGAAAACATTAGTCTGAAGACTTTTGCTGAACAGCAATGCAGAAATGATTCTTTAAGCAGCAGTACAGAAAGCTTTTTGCTGAAACTACCAACAGCAGACAGAAATTGGGTGTAGGAGAAGGCAGGAGAACTGCCAGTCAGTAGACATTGAAGTATTTAGCCTTTGGTCCCACAGTTGTAAAAAAGTGAGACTCTGAATGCTGCAGGGTATGGTAGAAAAGCTAGATTAGCACTGGTGAACCCCTGTCCTAAAAAACCTAAAAAAACTGACAATTGTGGTTCAAACACACGGTTACGTCAAGATACTGGGACTTTCCCACTGATTGGCACCAGCTCATGGGAAGAATGTAATAGATGAGAATGAAGGAATTATATGGTACTACCCATCTCTCTGCCTATTCATATGTGCTTGCAGGGAACAGAAGCACAAAACCCCCAAACTCCAACCATTTAACAAAATTGTACTACTGTGAAGAAATATCTCCCACATAGCTATTACTGCCCTGTTCTCCCAAGCTAACGTCCTATGTTCTTTTCTGGAACTGGATTTTCAGTTCAGGCTCATCAGCCATGGATGTGCAAGTATTGACTGCTAAAGGCATCTACAGGCAGTGGGGGTGTCCCAGAGTTTAGGATTTGGATCAGTAGCATTTGTTACTGGAGGATCCACACTAAACCCTATTTGAGTCATGTCTGTTTGGTTGTTAACAGTGTCTTGAGGAAAGGCATGGCAATCCAAAAAAAAACCCCAGAGCTAAAAAACTTGATGGGGAAAAGCCATTACTTACCAGGAAAAGAAACTACTGGCTTAAGTAAAGGTTATTATTAAAATATAAATTATCTTGCATGAATCTCATTAAGGAAGATTATTGGTAAACTAACCAATATACCTACGCTCACAAATGTTGCGATCCACCCTGCAGGAAAATGACGGAATTTTTTTTCCCTTAAAATCCAATTTCATATTTGTTGCAAGCTTTATTTTGTAAAACAGAGTTCACAGATGTACTTTGCTAATAACTTCATTGAAACACACCTGAACAGAATAATTAACAGCCTCTCTGGTCTCTCTCAACTGGATTAGTAATCAGTGTTGATAAAAGATCTGCTCACATCAAAGAGATAACAGACTTTTCCCCCCAAGAGAATATCATTAATGCCCAGCAACTGTTCATGGGGTAAGCATTGTGAGGAATTATGTCCTTGAAATGTGTAAATGCACATCTGCTGTGGAAAATTTTTGTTATTGTTAAACAGTGCTAAATATTCCATAAAACACAAACAAAATATTGTTCTGCTTCTCTGTATTCTTCAAATAAGCAAGAGAAAAAATTCAAGCAAGCAGTAATCTATGTCCACTACGAACTAATCTTATCAGCCCTGTTGCCTTGATAGCTTGATTTCTATCTACATAGAAAACCAGACAAAATCATCAAGTTACTCATCGTTTACATGTCTGCAGAAAGGAGACTAGAGAACACTTGTATATCAAAGCCAGTTAGACAGCTGTCTGTAGCCCACAATCTGGTTCCCACCAATTTTAATAAAAAATAAAATGAAATACTACTGAAGATTACTAAGACATAAAAGGTCTGGTATTAAAAGTCACATTATATCGGAAGTTGGAGTATTTTCCTCTGAAGGAGCCTTTTAGGTCTACATAACTGAAAATACAATAATTTTACCCATTTAACATTCCTACTATTAGACATCCCTCAGAAGGAGAAGCCAGAGGCTGCTTATTAGAGAACTACAGCCCGCAGATGACCTTAAGCTGTAAAAAAGAGTTTGCCTTCTGAAAACAAACAAGAAATTTAAACTTTGTGAAAATAACCTTGAAAACATAAAGCAATTCAAGCCTTTTTGCACTGCAATAGCTGCACTCTATTTTTGCATCAGCATTCAAAGACATGTCTGCATTTATGTCAAATGAATCAGGTAAATAAGATCCTTGTACACATGTTTATTTTTCAAACCTGTTAATATAATTTCAGCTTTTTGTCACCAACCATTTTCTGAGGAGGACAGAGGTGCTAATCAATAGTGACAGCTACACAACCTATACACTCCTGCTTATCAGAGCCATGGCAAAGGCTATACAGGGAATTCATTCTGTGCATTTGTCCAAGGCCACAGGAGGCCTCTGGCAGAGAAGCAACCTCATCAGCCTCCATGCAGACCCTATGCCTGCCCCCCAGCCCCAAGGGAAAGGAGGCAGCCAAGCTACTGCTGTGGCAGGTGAGCAGGAGGCTGGCTAACCAAATCTCTTCTTGCCAACAGTGTTTGGCAACTGAGGTGATGTCAGGAGAGAGCTAAAGAGTTCTAGTCTGTTAAACCAACCCCTTCACCACAAGCACCTGGAGAACCCCTGCCAGGCTACTTCACTTCTCCAGGCTTGCACAAAGCCTCTCCTCTGCTTCCCCTTCACCTGTGGCCAGAGGACCAGTTGTGCCCTGAGCATGACCAAACCAACCACTGCTTCTGCGAGGACCAAATACTGTGCAGTACAGGCATTTTTAGTAAAGGAGAAAGACTGAGCTTTCAGACATTCCTGTGGAATCACAGAGCCAATGCATTTAGGTTGAGGATAGAAAATACATTTTAAATTGGTGTATAAAAATAAAAGGAGGGAGTAATTTGAGCAGAAGAAAGAATTTTCTTTGTCTACTTTATTCAGAGAACAGCAGTGTGAATCAGTGATGGTGCTAAACAACTGAGAAAACCAGCATTTTATCCTGTTATTGCTATAGCAATACAAAGGACATGCAATTGTCACAAGATATGATGGCACCATTAAAACAGCACAGTAAGTACTGTTATAAAAAACTCTGAGTAAGTGCAAGGCCACGTGAGTCCCTCAGAGAATAGTTTCTTCATGTATGTTTTCATGTTTCAGGAGAGTTTTAAGTGTTTCAGACAAATCTATTTCCAACTCATTCTCTGTAATTATACCTGACATACTCTTATATTAGCAGTGATGGGTTTGCATCTGAAAACTTCCAGCCCACCTTCTTTACTCATTGAATCTTGCGCTGAAATCATAATGATACTGAAAATCTTGTATCACATTATCACATTAGGTTCTGTTGCAACAGGCAAATGTGATGACCTAACAGCAGGACTGGGCAGAAGGAGAAAGTGGGTGAATAATGGAAATTATCTTTGGTTGCACAGTGGTTGACCAAAAGCAGAGGAATGGAAAGTGGTGGACAGTGTATTGTATACTTACAGCGCTCTTTGCCTCCCTTGCTAGACCACCACCAATTGACAACACAGTCATTTTGTCCAAAGTAAACATGAGCTAAGAAATCATAACTGTATGAATAAGGCTAGACAGGCTACTGAAAAATTCTAAGCCAGAAGGAACAGATTTTTTCTTCTGAGGATATGGCCTCAACTTCATCCTCTAGAAACAATTCATCTCCCTTTAAACCTAAACCTTAAGAAACACTTCCTGCTATTGCAGAGGAACCAAATGAGTGTCAGTGATGTGATTTAAGTATGTCTAGCCTTCAACCAAAAATTCTGTCTTCTATTTAAGTGCAGAAGTCTTAACAATTAGATATTGTATGCACTCTGTTTTTAATAGGCAGAGACAAGATCAAGTGCCCTGTCTGTTAATTAAGCTTTTTTAATTTCTCCTTCTGAAGCATCTGAGAATGTCAAATAAGCCATTATTAATTATTACACACTCCTAGTCATCTTTTCAATTTAGCATTTTATCATCCTATTGAAGGGTTCAGCACTGCTATTGAGCACACTTCTCAGCTGGCTTTGCTGAGATGGCTGTTCTTCCTGACTTTACCTGTGCCTGCTAAGGGAGATTATCATGTTAACTGAAGCAACAATGGGCTTTAACTCTAAAAACAATAAGTTGTTCAATAAAAGTATGTTCAGTTGAAAGCAAGCATGCATGAAAGGGGCTATTTTTAGGACATTCTGCTTTCAAATTAGGAAGATAAGTGCTGTTAAATATTGTGTCTGTGCCCCTTTTTTTGGCAAAACAATGCACTCCGTTTTCCTGTGTTTTCATTTCACCTACTTTCTGCTGATCCCCCACTGTAGCATGCTGCAGCAATAAAGTTTACTATTTTTATATAGCAAGTAATAGGGAAAAATCATTATTTTTGGAAGACAAAATATGGGGTGGAAAGGGGAACTGGGCACCATTATCATGAGATATATGTACGTTAATTAGAATTCAACAGATTCTTACATGAGCCAAGAAATTGCAGAGTTTAATTCATTGTCCCATTTTAAAATTCAAAAGGAAACACCCTACATTTGTTTTTAAGACAAGAATCCAGACTTTTAAGTGTTCATAAAAAAATTCAGAAAAACGTAACTATAATCAAAAAATATTTACAATAGTGAACATACAACTCAACAACATCATCCACAAATGCACAATGATATGCATAGTAAATTATGCAGAATAACCTAAATTACTAATAAGGTGCATGGCTGGAGAATTTTAAGCTTTAATATGAAATACTTTCGCACAGCACTTCTTTAACATCATACATCAAATCAGACAAACAATGTGACTGGAAATAAAAATTAGCAATATACTAAAAACTAAGCAATTCAGAGAGGGAATCTAGCAGCATACATCTTAGCATCAAAAGTAAATAATTCACTCCCCTGCAATTATTGCTATTCCCCATTTCCCTGCTACATACTTACAGAACAAATTTTGGGGTTTTATTTTTTTCTGCTTTTACAGTCTCCCGTGTTTCCCATTTTAACTCTTCTCTTTTCTAAGGTGTGAAAATATGACTGCCAAGTTAATGTTTTTCTTGCTGAAAGGTCATAAAGTGGCCAGAGTTTTTACTTTGAATTAAGTGATCTCAGCAGTGATGTTGTCTAATATTAAGCTCCTGTACATAGTAAGTATAGATGAAGCGATGGGTTGAGAATAATGAAAAAAATAAAAAATTCTTGCCAGAGTTACCTTATTTTACCTGAAGAGTCAGAGGGAAGGGGAGAAGGATGAGGTTATTTTTCTACTATTGTTGTGTATAATATTGACAAGGAAAAAAAAAACAAAAACCCAAAACCAACCTGCTCTGTAATCTTGTTTAAGACTGTACTTGAAAAAGTACTGCTTCCACTGCATACCTAGTTATTTCAGACAAGTAGCAGGAGTCATTAAGTGCAAAAAGAGTAAAACAACATTATAGTCTTATGAAAGGAAGAGCATTGTTTGGACACACTATGGGATTTGGATAGCAAAAGCCACTTTTTGGAGCACCATGCTGTTGAAAATTCAAGGAGACAAGAGTCAAGAGATTAATGCTTCTGGCATCCATTATAATATTTTGTAGCAGCTCTGTTTAATTAAAATATAAATTATCTCATTACTAACACCAAGAATATCTAAAGTAGTTAGCAAGGCTCTCAACAGAATAAGAAACATAAAACAGAAACCAATTACAAGAAGTTTGGAGGCAGACATTGCTTTAAATAGAGGATTGCAAGTGTTCGATTTAGATGTGTACAAATTAAGTGCTGTGAAGAATGAAGACAAACAGGAAAGTTGACTCTGGAAAGGCAAGCTCTCTTTCTTTCCTTGCTTGTTGGTTCTACGCCAACTACCTGAGAAGCAAGGATCACTGATCCTTTGTGTTTGGCTTTTGTTTGTTTTTTAAGTTTCTGTGGAAATAACATTGATCCTTTCAGAAAAGCAGGGTTTAAGGGGAGACTAGTGATGACGTAAGAATGGCTGAAGATAGAGGACCTGTGAAAGGCTTCTTCCAAAGCCTTAAAACATTCACAGTCACACTGAAAGCTCCCCTCCCATATGCACATAGGTGGTTGGAAAACAACAACGTTATTCTGTGTATTTCTTCCTTGAACAGATGGTCTTCAGCCACCAGTCAGACTTTGGTTCTTGCCCTATCCTTCATCCATGTTCATCCTAATATCTAATCTCAGGACAAAATTGTCATGTCTATAATACCTATGGGCCCAGTTGACCTGAGGCTAGAACTTTAATAAGGGCCATGGCAAGAATGATGCTCAATAATATCATACACAAAAGAAAACACTCTGCTTTTCAATACACTAGACACCTTCAAACCAACAGATTTCATTGTTTTCCATGTCAGTTCTGATTTGCTAAGCCTAAGAGAGATGTAATACAGTTATTTGCTTAAACAAGAACCAGAATTTTCCCTGAAGTTTAACTGCCGAACATTTTGGAGTTCACTGAATAGAACAGTATTGCTACTACCCTGTGCTTCCCCCCATCCCAACAACATATTTCTGCCTTCTTCAGAGCTTCTGAATCATCAGAACACAAAGTACAGCTGCTTTCATATCCCCTGAAGATCACTAGGAGTCTCAAGAGAAAACATTTTATTCTGAGAATTTTGAGTCAGATTTCTTGATAAAGGCATTGGGATAGGAAAGCTTACATGAACTTTCAAACCTTTTGAAATTCATATATCGGTGTTCCTGGAAACACAGAAGATCACCTCCACCCCTTATGGTTCAAACATGGTCTCTTCTATCATCATTCCTTGTCAGGAGTTCTGAAGAAAACAAACTATAATGCCAGCTATAGAACTCCTGAAACTTTCCTGAACTTTCTACTTTCTGTAGAAATGTTGCCCAATTGAATAATCCTGTAAATTGCAAAAATATACTTTAGCTGATATAAGAATTCAACTTAGTGTGTAGACTAGCTATTATACTGGCTGGCTGTGACCTGCTTATAATTGAATGTCTCATTCTAGCTCAGAGCAAGAGGACAATAAATAAATCTATTCCACTGTTCAAGGATGACGCTGCCCTATGTGATATGTGACTGTAACTGTGCATGCCAAAGCAATGTGTACATAAAGGGGCGGGGGGGGGGGGGGGGGGGAACAACCAAAAACAACAGATGAAAAATACTTTAGGGAGGAACTATTTTTCCATCATTTACAGAAAAACAGTTCTTCTTATGATAAGGCAACTTAAATGCCATTCTATGAGCTACATCCTTTAAATTACACAATTCTGTTACACAAAAGGTAACCTTTTCAGTATGCTTTGTGGGAGTCTCCCGGACCTTCAGACCCTTTCCCCAAAGATTAGTCTGGTTATAATCAGGAAGGAAAAAAGACAGCAAGTTATTCAACAAAAGATAAAATGTCCAGATCTATTCAATGGTTTTTTCCACGCCTTTTTTAAATTTTGTTTCATAACTATGCCTGTTTCCAAGAAGTGGCAACCACTTTGTTTTTTGGAAGAAACTCTGCCTACAAGAATTCACGTATCAGCCCAATATGCATTTAGTTATGTACATCTGACAGCAAGGACTTAAGTTTGCAACAGGTTGGGTAATGTACCTCTGGCAGCAGTCTGCCTCAAGCTTCTGGAGAAGATACACAAATCCTGTAATCAGCAGAATTAAAAATTCCCACTGTGCATGGCTTTGTCTCACGGTATGATGCTCAGATATCTATTAAGGTACAAGCTTTCAGTTCCTATGGGGGCAACTGAGGAATTCTCTGATGTCTAAGGTCTAAGCACACATTTCTTTATAATAATAGGTTAAATGCTGAGAGGAGGATTGAGAAGGAATGATCAGATTAAGCCTTCTTTCCTTTGGAAATGAGGACTAAAGAACATATTTAGCTAGACGTCATATTTGCAGACAGCTAAAATTAAAATACTACTTTTAAAATAAAATGCACATTAATGCAAGAATGCAAGAACTGAGATTTCAGTTTCTCAGAGAGAACACTCCCCCGAAACAAAACCCAACAATCGTTTCTTCTGCACTTACCCACACCAGAAACTAGGCCTGATTTTTTTTTTTTTTTTTTTTAGCAAAGCTGACTCATGGTCATTTTGATTTTCTGCTTGCTCCATTTTCTTTCTTCAGGATTTATATTTTCATCCTCTTGACAGTTGATCCTTCAGCTGGTGTTTTTTGTTGTTTTTCAATTTTTAAATTACACAAATTTATTTTTACTAGACTGTTTAGACCACCACACTTTACAAAACCTGAGCAAGCTATATTGCTGTCTGGAGAAAAATATCAAGTGCTATAAATTCTGGGAATTTTATATCATTCTCCCTTCCTTCTTGATTTCCTCCTCTCCCAAATGGAGTATGTGTTATTCTCACGAGCGTTTGTTGGCTACAAGAACACATCTATCAATTTAACACTGAAGAAAAATTCATATCTACCTTTCCCAGAAATTCCCAGCCTACAGATGTGGGTCTTTTCCGGAGGGTTGAACTGAATTTCTGGGTAAAGAAAAACAGAGCCCAAGGGGGGCTTTTTCCATGAAAATTTGTCAAAGGCCATCTTTGTTTTCCTTTGGTTCTTTATTTTCATAGATCTGTTTCCAACTGAGACCACTGGACAGTACTTTACATTTGTCAAAGATATTATTTCATTTGCCATAAGTTAGCCCCCCCCAATTTTTTTCCTCAGACTTCAGTTGCCATATGTCCTGCTTAGCACTCCTCATTTACCTGAATGTCATAACAATAATAATTCTCATTTTTGTCTACAACATTTCTTTCTTACAGTTTAAGAAGCAAACCAGTCAAAATTAATTTTTTTTTAATCACTAAAGTTACAGAATCTTTAGCCTAAACTGTTTACATCTCCTGCTTCCTTTCCCTAGTAGTTTCTGGGTACAGTATATGAAACTAAAACTAAGTTTATAATTTCAGCTCAAAGTATGTACCAACAAAAGTGATTATTCCTACCCTCACAGAAATACAAGAATTGCTGTTCCAGAAATGCAAGAATTGCAACTCATTCATAGTTAGTCACAAGAAACTAGTAAGGTGGTTTAAATTTCAAAGTCAAATAATAGTCAAGAAATCAAACCATCCTGCATAAATAGATACATCTAGACCTGAGAAAGAAGCTCTAACTGCTGTTTGGAATTCTACAATATTTCTTGCTTTTCCCTCTCATTTAATATATATGTAGATAATACCAGTTTATAAACACCGAATTTTCCATACTGATCAACTTTTTATATAAAGAGCTTCTGTATCTTCACACCAACTAGAAGCAGAAAACCCAGTTAATTACTTGACTCAAACACAAAGAAAGAAGAAAGGTGCCAGACCTCATTTTCCAGGCCTATATCAAATGTAAACTTAGTTGAGCCTGATACTATTTATATCCAGTTCATACTAACATGGGAAAGCATTCAGGCCTCCCCCTGCCCTTCATACTTTTTCTCTCCCTCCCTGCCCCACCTCAGCACTAAAAATACACATACACAAAATGCATCTTCACTGGCCACCCAAGAACCTAAATAATGAATTTCACAAGAATATTGCTTAATTAAGAAGCCTGGAGCAGAACTGTACCATGAATTACTCTTAAAATAAGCAACTGCTTTTAACACATACTCTCATACATCCTTTGCTGCAGTACACTTCTGCATCCCTCTCCCAGACACTGGCTCTCTAGGAGAGCTCTCAGCTCTTTCATTACATTTTACCTTTCCTCTAGGGACTACTCCCATGGAGAGCACTTAAGAACAGCATTCACCACATCACTGTCATGAAGTCAATGAAAATTTACTAGCCACACTCAACAACACAGTACCCACAGGTGGGTATTATTAGTATTTCAAATATCTTGTGTAAGGCAGTTGAACAGAGATCTCCATTTAAACACACAGTCTGTTTTCCCCATCTAGTCTTAAATTTCATTTCAGTTTCACAAGATGACGACTAGTAGGAAGAATATGGATAAATACGAATGTACAAGGCAGAGTCCCACCTGCCTTACCTTTAATGACATTAAAAGAGTAGATTCCAATGTGTTTATAGTGAATTACTATTAAGTTCAAATCTTCCTGCTTAGGCAAATAGCAAACATTAAGGTCACTGTCATAAAACAGTCTTCCACAAGGGCACTTCATGTGACCACTACACAGTCACTGTCCTGTGAATGCAGAAAACCTTGGCCTGTTTAGCTGCAAATGGAAAGGTACTCTTCAATGTAACCTGACAAAGCACACCGATCAAAAAGGAAAGTTTAGATTGCTATAACTTAATAAATATTAAATACTAAACAGCCTGTGTTTGCATAGTATGCATAATTTTGAGACTAACGGGTTACTATTGTTTCTATAGCCATGGCTTTCAGCTCTCCAGTGAAAAAGCACATCTGTAGGCAGATTAAACGGCAAACATAAGACATTGTTGAGGTAGAAAATATTAAAGAGATTAAGAAGCAATTGATGAAGCGGTGAATTAAAAAAAAAAAAATAATCCACCCAATACTTAAGTGTAATGAAGCAGATAAAACTTCCACTTCAAAAGTCGTCTTCTATGAGGAAATATAAAGAAGCATCTCTCCATATTTGCAGCAAATAGCTACTATTTAGCAGTATATCAAGTCTGATACACTTCTGCTGCTTCTCAGCATTTCTCCTGGCCTGCATTTTTAGAGAAGAGAGAATGAATTGCTTTCAAGAGAAAAATGCAACTGCTTTGCCCCCAACAGATAATGAACTTTATATCAGTACAGCAAAAGACCCACTCACTCAAGAGAAATATAGGGTTGAGAAATCTGTTTATCATCCCAAGAATGTTCAATATCTCAGGGACCAGAGGCAGCAACACAAAGTTAGACAGGAGTGAAAACAGAAGAGAAAAACACATGCACAACAGCGTGGTTTTGTTTACCTGTTTGCAATCCTGAGGATACAAGAAGGCAGCAAGAAGTAACAAATGACAAACAATTAATTCTCTCTAACTTCAGAAAAGAGCTGTCAATTACATTCAGCAATTAAACCTGGTTCTGTATCACCTCTTCTAGCATGAATGTGGGAGAAAATTAGTAGCTGTTACTTGCATCATGATGTGTTGTATTGCCAGACTGGCAGATTTCCAAACAGATATTTAATAAAACATTTTATTAGCTGTGAGTCTGAAATAATTTCAGTAAAAGTGCAAAGCCTGCATGATTGTAAACTACCATTTCCAGACAGTGAAGTTTAGACCTAAGCTGCCTAACTTAGCCTAGAGGAGAATTAGAACCAAATGCCAGCAGACCTTTTGAAGATATGTAGGTATTTATGAAAATTTTAAAAAAGGGGTTTCTCAGTGAATGTAAATTTGTATCTTTTTTTTAAATGATGAAATGAGGAAGACTATCGAATACAGAGTTTAAATCATACAAAATGAGAAGTAGAACGTTTTCATCATTACAGATAGGGAGCATGCTCCAAATATTGGAGCTCACAAGCTTCAGAATACAAATTCTTGGGTGGGATTTCACTTTATTATGTTCTAAAAGTAGAAAAAGGGCAAGAAATAAGATTAACTGAAGCACAGCAACATCACTACCACCAGCAATCACTTGTCACTTGCTTACTACCTTGTAGGCAAGAAGAGGTAACCAAGAGAAAAGGGATGCTACACTACAGAGGCAATATTTAAGTATTTGTTCCTAAATATTAGTCACTATTTATTTCCAGATTTCATTACATCACTCAAATTGTTTACCACTTCAGCATTTTTACATGAGTTCCACAAGTTCCTTTAAAGCCTCAGATCATTTTATGGAGGGAAGGAAGCATGGTTCTTTTTTGAGGTTGGCAAACAACTGCTAAATAAACTAAGTAATACCTCCTTCATTTTAGGGTGGCAAACTTTATAGCTGACACCTACAAACTACTGTAGAATTATAAAAACATAAACATTTTCTCATTAGAAAGAAATGAAATCTAAAAAGCAGTTATCTTTCCAGATTAGATTAGTTTGTAGAGTTTAAGAGGGGGAAAAAAAAATATTTACATATACCCTACATCCTATAATTTGGAATTAGTCCAGACTGTTTACATCTAGATTCCCATCCTCCTCCTCACAGGTGAAGATTTTACAAGACCAGATTCCAGCTGAAGACCGAAAATGGTTTAGAATAGGAAATGTTGGAAGACCATAAGCTACTGGCATAGAACAGAGAAAAGGAAGATGCTGTGGGGAGAATGTTGGAAGCAATACAATGGGAGATAAGCATTAACTCTGCAGCTGCGCAGTGCCAGTTGTTAGGCTTATTTCTGCATTTCACTGTATCAAAACAAAAAAGGTTTTGTACCCAGATGAGTGGCAATTAAGATGGGGAACTAGCATACAAACCATCCTGGACTTTTATGATGTAGTCCTGCTTTTCGCAAGGGGAAATAAGAAAGGATTCCTACCCTTCCCCCTCATCCCCCCTTTCTCAAGATCAAACCAAAGCTTTAAATCACTGCAGTTCATTATCAAGTTGTTTTGACCTTTAGCACTGCCATCTAGCCTAAAATAAATAGCTCAAAGGACAGTTGGTGAAAACATGCTCAAGTTAATGAACTTTAATACATACCCAGTGTTTTTTTCACCCTAGTAAGGGCTAGTTGTTTAATCTAAAACACAACACTAAGTTTAAGAGTTAAATGCCCTCATATCAATTACTACACCACATGACTGTTTTGGGTTTTTTGGGTTTTTTGTTGCTGTTGTTGTTTGGTTGTTTTTTTTTTTAATAAAAAACCCCATGCACATATAACCCATGTCTGTTTGTGTAATTATTCATTGAGTACAAGGGTACTCCCACAAGTTCTGATTTTCATTCAAATCCAGTCTCAGCAACTGCACTTCTTTTTCTAACATTTATATGGTGCTACACATCACTGTAACCATTTTCTGGAACAGTGACTCCTGCAGAGCAAAAGCACAGTGCAGCCATTCAAAGAACAAACCATTTTGAAGATGAAAATGCTTGAGTCTGAAAGGGTGTCTGAAAGCAGAGGTAGCAGGTGCTTGGCAGATGAAGGGAAGAAGAATCCTCTACTATGGGGTGGATGGAACCTGATCAAGAAGAAAGAGTTGAGTAAGACATGCAAGTAATAGTAAGAAACAAAAGAACTTAAAATCTAAATGGTAGGCTAGTTTGCATAGCTACAGACATGAAAACAAAGCCAAGCCTCTCCACTTGCATCCATTCCCATGGGAGAAGTACCAGAGCTGCCTAACTGATAGCACAGTACTGGCATGCTGGTTCATGTGAAAGAGGCCCATGAGGGGACTGCAAGTGCTGCTGCATGTCACAACCCTTGTGGCAGGCTCCTTGAGACATGAGGCTCCTTCAAGACACACAGGCTGCAAGGAGCAGCACAACTTGGCTCACTTCCATGTGGCTGACAGATTCAGTCACTCCAAATTGGTTGCATTTGGCTGCTGGTGGCCTGAAGCTCCTCAGGGCATGAACATTAAAAAAGCTGATGAAGCTAAGACCTGTAAGTAGAATTGCAGATGTTCTATATCAATTCGTTTATTCATTTCCTTTCTCAAGTCTTTTGGCAAAAAATGAGAGAAAACACCTTTGTGTTAAGCTATACTGATGTTTAGGTATTAGAAGAAATTAAACTCTGCTTGAAGGCACCAAGACCAAATTTCTGTCTTGCAAGAAAGTAAATAAGAGGTGGAGAGAAGGCCTCTCATGTCTGCTCCACTCCATTGTGGGTGCAAGCCCATTATGAGTTGTTGTAATTTTGCTCTTCACTACACAGAGAGAGATATCACAAGAAAAAATAGAAACAGATGCAAGAGTATGAAGTGAGGGTGATGAACAGAGTAGGAAATAACAAACTGAACAATACCTGCTCAAACAGAGCTGGAGACCTATTAATATTAATGTGCTGCATGCAGTAGTTTGTTCACAATTGGAAAGACTCCCTAGGTAAGTGGAAACTCACACATGCTAAACTTACTAGCAGTAGTCAATGCAGTTTTATCATCTTTAAAAAAAGTGGGAGTCCCCAGATAAATAAGAACATCTGATTGTTCTTTTCAAATGCCTACACAAGTTATATTAACACATTTCTTATTAGATCTCCAGGGCAAACCTAAACACCTACTGACATTCAAGAAGGATTGTACTTTACTGATAAAAATTGAGAAATAAGTTAGACACTACATACCTTCCCTCCAAGTCTTCACTGTGCCATCTTGTAACATCAAGGGAATGAGGGGATACAGATTTCAAGAAAGAACTGGTACAACTGTTGACTTGCAAGTACACTCAATACCGTGCATAACATTTGTCATAAGAGATGTGAACTGCTTCAGACGATCAGAAATCTCACTGTACTTTGATGAAAGAAGAACATTAACTCAGTTAATGCACTGGCTAAATTCCAGCTCTGATAATTTTATTTGGAATACTATAAATCTCTATTTTTAATGGTTGTAACATGTTATGTTCATCCATTTAAGTATCATCATGCTATGTGAACACCTTCTAAATGCCCTTAAACTTGTCCTGTGAAGACACAGGTCCTCCTAGGAGGCATGGGTTATAGTCTTGCTCACTGAAATGGGACTTAGAAGAGGTACTCCAAGATATGGCACAGTAAGGCCTGTTGTCTGCATTTAAAGATGCATGTGGAAGCTCTGGTGATCATTCTCTGTTAAAAGACACTACACTTACTAGATTAGATTGCTTTGGGACTTACACACCCCTATCAGTTTGTGAATAAATCTTCTGCCTCCTTCATAGAGTGGCAAAAATGAAAACAACATGAAAAGGTTTTTCATGGTGTTAGCCTGAGTTGTACAGCTGAAATAGCTGCAACCACTAGACAGAGGATTCTGTGCCCTCTGCATGTAATTTTTATTTGTTAGGGAATATACTATGGCTAAAAGACATCTCAGGTTTGTTCACTGTACGTTAACTCTAAAAGAATGATGTAGGTTCAGAAGCAGCATCCCTGTGATCACAGTGCCACACTATCACTCATACAGCAACCATTTTTTTTTCTTCCATATCACAGCAGCTACTTCTGTGTCATTTCACTGTGCACTCTAAAGCAAAGTGTAGGTCATCACTAATTCAGAAATAATGATTTATCTTCTTTAGCTAGTCTGTTGGATGCAATGGAAAAGTGATAACCTCTAGTCTGTATCAGGTTTTGATTGAGGTCTGATTTTGCTTTGGTTCTGCCTACAGAAACAGGCTAGATAATTGCAAATAATAAATTGACATTCAATTTTTATTGTACTATTTTCCCATTCATCACAATTTTGAGGTCTTCAGTGTTAAGGAATAATAAGATAAGTTCATATTGATTCCTGGTCCCATCAAATATTCAGAACAGTTTAAGACTCCACAGGTAAAAGTACCCTACTCTGCCTAGACTTTTGTTGCATTGCTAGAATGAAGTTTGGCCATCAGAAGAGTTAATGGAGTTCTGTTAGAACATGCACTGGAACCACCATATCAGAAATCTCAGAAAAATGCAGAAACCCAGGAAACAGGGTCATCTGACATAACTAGTAGAGGGGGAGAGCTTCTAAGTCCAGTTCATTAGAGTTTGACTTGTGCCCTGAAGCATCATGATTTATCTTTCTTTTGAAGAGAAACTCTTTCAAAAAATATTTTATATAGATAACAACATTCACAGCTCTGTAAAACTATCTGTAATGATGTTATTACAATGAGGTTTGTGATTTAATTATGCACTGGGGTAAAGTAGTTTCCTTTAAATACAAGGCCTGTCAGTTTCAGTGAATGTTTCCATGTTATTGTGTTATGAGGATTTAAAGAGAATTTTTTTGACCTTTGTTCCCCACAGACCTTTACTTGTTGAAGAGAAAGAGCCCATCTGTGTTTGGTTTTGTTTTTTTTTTTTTTTAAATTGTGTTGTACAGTCCAGCTACTGCTTTAAATCAAGCAAGCTTAAATTTTTACTATTTCCTTCTTACATGGATATCGCTCACCATCTTTCATTTTCCTCACCTCTGTAAACCTTCTGTGGACTATTTGTCTCCCCTGGTGTTTAGAAATGGCAGAGAATCCCAACAGCTAAGGAACAGACATGGGTTACTTAGATTATCTGTATAACACTTAATTTGATAATTCTTTTTTCTAGAAGCATTCGGTTTAAAAAAAACCAAAACAAACAAAACAACAAACATGTAGTTAGAAACCGGGATTGCTGTATAGCAGACTCGCTCCCCCCCCCCAAAAAAAAAAAATTCTATCATCATCTATACTTCAAATGACAGTTGAAGGTTTTAGTTGTCAGGAGAAGAAAAAAAAAAAAACCAAACAAAAACCACCAGGTAAGAAAAAGGAAGAAACTGATTTTTCTTTTTCCCCTGATCTAGCTCGCTGCAGAGTAATGCTGTTTGAGGTCTAAAAGCAGAATCATGACAAAAACGTCATGGAGTAACACTGTAGAGCACAAGATCTTTTGCTGAAGCCAAGCACAAAGTCTAATTATCCCACTTCCCAGTAAAATACCCCTTTTATTCACTCCTCAAGCTTTTTCTTTCCCTTCAGAAAGGGATACAGAAGTTCTAAGGAAGGTAATGTCCAGATGCACCTTATAGGTACTTTCTACCACTTACCAGCAACTCATGTCCTTCCACATTTCCTAGTCTGCTCTTACCTATGGAACAAATAAGATCTAGTATTCTATAATTCTGCCTTATCTAAAACATACACCATCATTCACCAGTTACTTAACTAAAACTGCAAAGTGATATAGAAATTGACTCTGATGAAGAAAACGTCATAGGATTAAGCAGTAGTGAATTACAAACTGTATGTTTCAGAAAGAAATATAGACCAGGATGTATAGGACAACAGCCTAAGCTCCTCTTCAATCTCAAAAAACATCATTGCATAACAAGCTTGTTCTGGGATCTCAAATCAGTCTTAAATCTCTCACTAAGCAATCCCAACCAGTCCAGAAGCAGAATATTGATTTATCCTGCTGTTGTGTCAGTACTAAGGTTTGCTTTCTTTCACACCCATTGCAGCCATATAAGATGGGGAGAATAGGGTAATATTGAACAGGACTTGCTTCTAGTAGCCTTAAGCTTCCTTTAGCTACCATGCACAGGTTGAAAGGTCCAAAATACCCATTATAAAATGAGTAGGGATCCACAATGGGTATCTGCTTGCTGTGTAATACATGTGCAGATTTGTAACATAGTATGGATGTAATACACTACATCTGTTTGCAAAGACATTTATTCCCATCTCTACTGAGTTAACTTCAAGAAAATATTAGTAAATAGTCTGCAGCTGATAGTTCCCAGAGAAAAAGCAAAGCAAATAAAGTAAAAAGCATTCCTAGTTTTCTAAATATTAAAAATGACCTTAGGGGAGGGACAGCTTTTTATATTTTCTTGTTTTATGTGTCATTTGAGCCATCTGGCTGACAGTCAAAGCAACTGAACTGCCATTCTCTTCATCTCCACAAGAGAGGAATATAACCTGATTTTCCTATCATGATGTGGACTGATGGAACAAGACATAAAAGCTTTTAGCTGGAACAGAGCCTGGGAAGACCCCAGTGACAGCTTTTATAGCATTTCAACTCACTTTCTGAACAAGAGCAATTGGCCAGCCCAGAGCTGGTGACAGATCTTTGCTGCTTGTCACCCATGCAAGGGCAAGTGAGAAGGTAGAGTCACAATGTTTTTACTGAACCTAAGCCAAGATTTCTGAACTGAAACATGATAGTTTATCAGGTCAGAACAGTAACTAACATGTTGCCAGCAGGTCAATTCAAGATTTGGCCTATACAGCACTGCAGAATAAAAATCATGATCCTCCTCCTCATTTCCCCTGCAACAGGTTTATGTTCCCACACAGGTATGTGGGAAAGCTTATCCTCTCCCTCAGAAACCCTTAAGGTAGGTAACAGTTCCTAACATGCTTATTCCTTGAGACCACACAATTAGGTGTCCTGTAAGGAAAATATTTACCTGGGGAATACTCAGCAACACGTATTCTAGATAGTGGGGCTGCAGCCTCTGCCTCATTTTTTCTGTGTTGCACAGGTTCTCCAGCAAATAGAATTGAACTTCTGAGGTAATTTTCTTCCTTCTCTCTCTTTCCCTGCCCATGAATACCAGTTGCAGTTTGCAGATGCCGTGTAGTGAAGTTCCAGAGTGGTATTGTGCACCAGTGGGTTTATCTCAACCTCTGGGTCATAATCCATACAGATCTCCAAGAAAGATAACCTCTCACTACCTTTGGCCTCACAACCTTTGCCATGCCATTTATAGAAAAAATGAATCTTTTTCCAAATAATTTATTTCAGTTCTGTAGGTGTTAGTGTAAAGACCACCACAGAAATGCACACACCAAGGTACTTTTCCTTGCAGCTTGTATGAAAATCCTTACTGTGACAGAGATGAGATTTCAACTCCATCATCACACCTTGAATATTGTTTCTGATGAACACAGACTTCAAGTCAGGGCCAGGACCAAGAGAGGAGGAGATCCTGTTTCATAGAAGTGTGTCCCTTGACATAGATAAAAAAGTTAGGTGTTGTGGAACTGTCTGTGTTGAGCACGGGTCCTCAAACTTTTTAACCAGGGGGCAGGCGCGTGGATGCAGTGGCAGGCAGTCATCTGTGGCTGCTTGGTTTCCCCCGGTGGTGGGGGGCGGGGGTGGGTGCCGGGGGTTCTGTAAATACCGGGGGCCGGATTGAGGACCCTGGAGGCCGTATCCAGCCCGCGGGCCGTAGTTTGAGGATCCCTGGTGTTGAGCATCTCAAGTGATTTAAATACAGCAATGATCTTTCTTCTTATGGTGAGAGTGTATTACCTCTACACCCAAACAGCTTTAGCACACATCCTTCCAGCGCAGTTGTAGTAAATATCAGCTGTTCAGTCTTGTCTTCCATTCACTACTAGTCAGCAGCCAAAGCTCTCTTCTCCCCACAAAAACAGTAGATCACAGGTATCTTCATAGAGGAGCTGCCACCCCTGGCTTTTCTGGGGCTGTCTTACAGAAGAACAGCTCCTTAATATTTCTCCTTTCTCATATTTTTAACCTTGCAGAGAGCTTCTCCAGTTTCAAAGGAAGCCACAGCTGTCTGCAAGCCACCTCACCACCAACATTATTGTCTGATTTTGAATATGCAGAAATTTGAAGAAAACTCTATAGTACTTACCTTATATCACTGAATAACATATTTCAAGTCTATCCTCAAAACCAATCTCTTTCTTTGCCCGTGACATTGCAAATTCTCACAGCAAAAGGGATTGTTTTTTCCTTAGTCCTCCATGCCCTCCTCCTGGGAGGTTCTTGCTAACAAAGCATTACCTCAACATTCCTTTTCAAGGAGGAAAAAGAGGATGGAAAACCGTATCTTCCTTTATTTGAAATGCCGCCATTTTACATACTGACTACACAAAGCCTGGTTTGAAAGGGAGCATTGGGAACAATTGCTGGTACTTGTAAATGTGAAAACCATGTTTCAGACTAGTGATTCAAGCACAGAGAACACCAACACCACACTAGTAGTGAATCCTGACTTTTTGTATGTAGAATTCAATTTTCTCAGTATCAGCAATATTGTGTATTTGCACTCTCAGCACCAATGGTTTCCAAAACCCTTGTAATAGTTTCATCTCACAATGCCATACAGACAATATTGACAGTCTACAGATGCAGGAATCTTATCTCATTCCTTCCTTCCTTTTTGCTTATTGCCTCTACCCTTCTAGCCCAGATTCCTATTTCTAGAGTCCTCCTGTCTATTTCAGGCTCAGCTGCCTCAGCCTTTGCTGCCCTGGTACAGGTTTTTTTGAGCATGGTATTTAATCCACATATTGGTGGCTAAACAACACGTATTTTAGTTGTATGTGAGACATTTCTTTTACATCTTAGTTTTCTAATCAATCAACAAATGACAATAGAAACACCAAACCCAAAATTACTTTAATCTAGACACAACCTAATCCTTGAGTTAAATAGATGCATAGTTGAACTACTTATAAGTCACTTGTGCTAAAAACAAATAATCATACTCTCATAGGAGATATTCAAAATTTAAAGGACAAGAAAAGCCAAATATGTGTAAACCTATTTATAAACAGGACACTACAATAGTTAAAGTAACAGGGTTTTTTTTTTCCAATAAGATTCTCTGTCCAATTAGCAAGTCAAAAGAGTTATTTTTGTCAGAAAAAAATTTCCAAAACTTACATTAATACAGCCAAACTTGAATTAGCTGATATTACAATATCAACCCTTTAGCATTTAGTTCACTGTTGAATACCACATTTTATTTGCATAGTTACTGCCACTACATGCTTTTCTTGAATATTGGAAATGTAAATTCATACTACAGAGATAGCAGAATAAAAGACTTACCACACATTTCTAACTTCTGTTGGCATAGGCACATCCACTAAAAAACTTGAGTCACGCCAAAGATCCAGTGCTGTTGGAAGTCACAAGTGACCGTAGCCAACAACAGCACCTTCACCTCAACTCAGCTGCAGCTTTTATGCTGTTGTCCTTTGAACCACCTTCATTGATGACAGTTTCCTCCAGCAGAGAAACTCTCCACTCCTTTAGCTTCCTGATTAGAAGTAATTAGGATCAATAAAACTCAGCAGTAGTCATCACCTAAACCAGCTCTTACTATCTGAACACCTAGCTGTTTGGGGTCCTTGATGCTCAGGCAGTTTTTAGGCTGTCACTGTGTTATAAGTACCCTTTATGGGAAAGCTGAGAATATAATTTCTGTCTGCTGAACAAAAGAAATACAACTCAACCACAGTTTCTATATCCCATGTATTTAATTAAATCTGATATATTACAGAATATTTTCTGAAGGATGTTTCTGAGTCAGGATGATTCGTTTGTATTAATGTTGCTGAATATAATTTCCAAATGTTCTAAACTCTTTATTAACTGTTTCCTCACAATATGTACTATGTTTCCCAGGTAATTTCCATGGAAGGTATATGCTTCACTAAAATACATATATGCAAGGCTACTGTAAACAGAAAAGAAAGTTACATGCACAATAACTGGAAATGAGAGATAAATTGTGCACAGGCCCCATGTTGCTTTATAGACTTCAATACACCTTTTAACCAATCTTTTACTCACAGGATTAACTGCTTCATTTTCAAAGAGGCTAACTTAACAGCCAGTTCCTAGACACTGGAATATTTCTTACAGTCACATTAGTTACTACAAAAAGACTGATAAATCTTTTAAAGCCTTGGAATAAAATTCATATCATCAAAACTAAGACTGTATTACATGGGTAAATTTATAGAATCAACCTTAATCACTGAAGGCAGGGAGTGTTCCTAGGAGGACTTAAAAGACCTTAACTGGACCCTTCCCAGTACTGCCTGCTGAGGGGAAAGATCAGAGCCTGTGGGACATGCTGACTGAGGAGGCCTGAAACATTAAAGCTATAAAAAGAAGAAAACATATGTTAAAAAAAAAAAGAAAAAGAAAAAAAGAATAAAAGAGTAAGAGAAACAAAGAAAAAGAGAAATTAATGTAATTGCAGCTGGATGTGCATAAGAAAGACAATTCTACTCACTGTGCAAAATGTACAGAAATTTGATTCCATTTAAATTCAGGGGAAGGAAAATCCTCAAATTTTAAACTCTGCATGAAAGCAAGCAGAGCTACCAACCGTAGTGTCACAGCCCTGAAGGCCACCGTTTGGAGGCAGCATGCCTGCTGGCTGCTCAGCAGAGGACTCTGGAATTACAGCCCTAAGCAAGGACCAGCAAGAGTAGAAGCCACGCTCCTGCCAGGAAAGCAGATGTATTGCAGGAAACCTGTCCAGGACACACTGAACAGCTGAAACTGGAATCAAATTGTTTTATGGAAATGATTCAAACAACTACTATCTGCTTTTCCCCTCACTATCTCTAACCATTTTCTGGAACTGCACTGAGAAGGGAGGAATAATATTAATTAGGTTTACAAGTTTCCAGTGGGAAAATCAATAAATCTAAACACGACAATATCCCAGTTACATATGTGTAATAAAGGGGAACATATCCATGACTCTTGGGTTTGCTACTGTTGCACCACTGCCCATTTAGGAACCTACACTAATTGATCATGTAAGAGAAATCACTCAATAAGGTTACAGAGATCTCCTTTGTGGGGGCAACAGTGGACAGTTCTGGCTTCCAGCCTGTTCAATGCATCTCCTCATTCTCCTATTCCCTCTCACTTGATGTGTACTGAAACCTGGGAGAGGGAGTCACTGTGCTGGTGAACAACAAAGGATGATGGTAATGGAGCATTACCAGGCATTACAGACTCTTCTGTGAGGACCTGTTCTGTAAGGACCTGTCTTTCTCATCAGCATGACTTTCATTCCATTTAGCTATTCTCCTAGCCCTTCCTTACTGTATGAGCAACGAAAAAATCCACATGATGCAGGAGCCACCACATGTAATTTACTGTTAACAGGTAAGAAAGCAGAGGAGAACTTTTATAGTCTTCTGATTTGTGTATTTAATCTCTTTTGGGATTTTCCCACTTCTGCCCCAGGAACCCTTGATGCCCTTCTTTCTTTCTTTTGCCTCCTCCACTAGTAGGTTACAGGTGTCATTGAGTAGGCAGGAACAGACCTCTGACATCAGATTTCCACATGTGAATCCCACATGCTGAATCCATGTGCTTTTACGTTTTCTAAAGATAAGTTGAAGATTTGGCTCAAAGTTTCTAGTTTTATACATCAGCCTTCCAGGATTTACAGTTTACCTGATGAAATTGAAAAGTATTCTTTGAAGAACTTCTTTCTGCTTCTCAATTTCTTAAATAGACCATTCCTGAAGCCACAAACCTTTTTACCCTTTAAAAGAAAGACACAGTAGAATCAGGCACAGATCTGGCAGTCAGATATCCAGATCAAATACATATTTTATTCACAGTCATCACAGGATGACAAGACTATTTTTTAGAGAAAGAATTTCCACTGCTTTATAAAAATCAAGGTTCAGTCCATATCACTGGTTTTTTTTTTACCCATTAGCTGGCCAAGTGAACTCCCCCTTTCTGTCCGTGGCTGGCAATTAACTCCCACTTTCCTCTGGTCATACATCAGAAACACAGTGTTAGTTGGGATCACAGACAGAAAAACAACAGACAGCTTGGTAGGGAGAGCTGGACTCCAAAACACAAACAATTTTCATGCCAGAACGTGACAATTTAGGGCTTTTCTGTAGTTTCCATAGCAGTTGCAGCAACCACTGGACCAAGGCAGACAAGGAGGCCAGGGCAAGTGGAGACCCGGCTCAACAAGTGGTGTGCCACAGGACTGTTTCCCAGGCTGAAACAGGAGCATCCAGGGGTGCATTTTTCTTTCTCTTGGAAATGAAAAAGAGGCATCAACTGTGATCCATCGTGATGCAGTTATCCTCCTTTCTTAATGCTGGGGGGAGCTTGTTCAAGCCCCAGGGCTATTTTTTTTGTGTTGTTTTTTTTTTGTTTGGTTGTGTTTTTTTTTTTTTAACTTCCACTGTCTTGTTCCCACATGCCAGTCCTGAAATTGTAACCCAGGTGGCCAAGTGCCCCATGGGGGCTGAGGTGTGGCCACCAGCCGAGAGCAGTCTCATGCCCTGGGCTCTCTCAACATAGCCAGCACGTGTGTCACTCAGAAAGGTCTGGCACCAAGATTAGCAACCTTCCATTTTAGATTTCTGTAAGAGTAATTTTGTTTATCTTTTGTCTGCATGCAGAGAGCAGAGAGGCAAAGGGTAGGCACAAGGTGGTATTCTTTTCCCTTTTGGCAAATGAAGTAGTGTTTGAAAATAAAAAAGGTTTGTGGCTTGTTATCAGTATCAGGCACTCATTTATTTGCCTGTGGTAGATCCCACAGCCTGACATTATTTCCCTCAGAATAAAGAATATAGCCATTGAACTTAGAGAATACAAATAATTCATCCAATAAAATATTTTAAGTTAAATTATGGGAGTTACGGCATGATTAAGAATAAAAAGTCACCTTAACGGTATTTAAGAAAAAGCTTTCCTGAACTAAAAATATAGTCTGTATCATTGCCAAGATAAGAATTTTGTGCCTTGATTTATTTATTTAGTAGCTCTTCAGACTACACTGAAGCAGGAGCTGAGGTGACAAACCCAACCCAAGTGAACAGCCAGGTGTATGGAAAGGCACAAGGTCATACCTTAAGACAATCGAAAAATGAGATTCAGACCACTTTCTTTCATGGTTAAAATAGCGTTGGGCTGGAATTATGATGCATAAGTACAAAAAAAAAAAAAATCCACCTGGAAAGCAGGACCATTTGAAGTTGCCTTATCCGTGACCCACTTATAAGCTCATGAGGCTTTTACCTGTCAGCCTCAGATTTGTCTGGGCAGCCAGCTTTGGTGCCTGAGCACAAGCAAACACATCTAGTTTTAAGGCATTAGCTGGTGCATGCCTGACACACAAGAATAGTCTTGTACAAAGTGCAGGCATCTGGAGTCATTCAGGAAATGATGCTGCTGCTTTCATTACAGCAGTCAGACACAGAAAAGGAGTGCTCTGTTCAACTCCTCTCTTACCCACAGGACATTCAAAACTCTCTTCCACTTCCAGTCATCACCTAGTCTTTCTTTACCTTGTCTGCTGAATCTCAGCTGCTCTGCAGGCAAGAAACAAAATGGCACTGCACAAGAAGGAGAGGAAGAAAGAGAAGGCTGCCTCTCTACTAAGCAATATTTACACAAGAAAGCCTGAAATTAAATTCCCTGGCCATCTAATATAAAATTACCCTAAAAATAATATTAGTGACAGCATTTGAACATCTTCAGTGACAAGCACCTGTGTCTGGAGTGACCAAGTATCTACTCTTGAATATTTCTCTAGACCACCTGAAGTACCAAAGTGGAGAAGATCCAGAAAGGAGCACATTCATTCTTCTGGACACTATCTACCCATCAATTATGAAGTGTCACCAGGTTAGAACAATCTCCAAGTCAGACTTAAAGGGCAATCAAAATCTAGGTAGATACGTATCATCCCTGCAGACTCGTATGTCTTGACATTTTTTGATTGACTTGACAATCCTGATTTTTTTTTTTCGGTGATGAAGGAAGAGAAAGTAAGTCTCTCAGTAAAGTTTTCAGAGTACAGTAACTGGCTCAATATCTGCCAGAATAGCTTCTTGACAGCTAGTTATAGAATTTTTCCTGAGTAGTGTCAGAGGGTGATGGACTAAAACTTTAAGTGTACATATTTACTTATCTACACTCAAATATTCTTGTTACTTTACATGAATATTTATGTTTATCTTTGAAATGAACTCTTGCCTGAAATTTCTTGTCACAAAGCTATAATGGGGTTCAAGCTTGTCTCCTTCAGATTCTTGCATGTATGCACTCAGTGACACTTTCTTAAGTGATACTGTTTTACATACCATACTACATATGTATGTACTGTATATGCAATTTACATCTATCTATATGCATATATACTTATGGGAATGGGTAGCTGACTCTGAAAAGACACATACCGTTATGAACTTGGAGCCTATGCTGCACATACAGCACAAAACCTGTCACTTCTCAGCTATAAATAGACTTATGAACAGGCCTATCAATAGGCCTACTGATTGCTTTGCTTGATTTGCTTAGTCACATAATAAAAATCCATTATATGTCGCAGTGTAGGAATTTTGCCTTTTTTTTTTTTTTTTTTTTTTAAGTTTCTACACCATAAAGAGAATCAGTAAACTGGTTTGTCACGTACTGTAAACCATTTTTATGATCCTTTATTCACTCTTAAGGTACTCACTTGTGTACATAAATACAAACATCCTGAAATGCAACAATTATTTAAGTTGAAAAGTTAAACACAAAACAAGGATTGCACTTGTTTATACAGACTTCTTGCCTTTGAAGTGCAGTCTTTAATAACATGACCACTCATCACTTTTCCTTACAGGATTCATAACATATTTAGCACTGAAGATGGACAGAGTTCAGAGGAACATGTTTCACAGGTTTTTTTTCCTTGTTCAGTGTTTACTATTATGTAACTCCTGTGGAAATGAAATGACATAGCTGGGAGAAATGTGATGGTTAGAGAGGGCACTTGCCAAGAGTACAACAGTAGATGATATACATGACTATCAGCATTACAAACAAAGCAAAACAGAAAAAACCCAATTGTTCTGACAAAACATTGCCCTGTGATTGCTGCATTTATTATAAGGATGCCAACATAAAATGGCTAATGCCGTAATGCCATAATGCCATGCACAGCATACATGACCAGATTAATCAGCTTAAGGGACGTTCTATGTTCTGGGCGGAAAATTGTTTAAAAGCATTAGGCAATTTCAGGATGTTTCTTTACAGAAATTTATAATAAAAAAGAAACCTATGGATCACTTAGGGAACGTGAACTCTGTAACAAGACACAATTTTATTGGCTGCAGAGGTATAGCCTTTCTGGAAATTTTTGTAAAGTGTAAATAAGTGCCAGGATAAGGAACACCCCCCCACCCCCGCCCCACCCCCTCCCAGATATACAACTTTCTTTTTCTTCTTTCCAAATGCTTTTACTGTTTTGCTAATTGTATTAACAATTCACTTCAGTCATCAATCTAACACTGACCACACTCCAAGAATATTACACTGATGTCAAATTAATGCTACCCTTGTCTATTAATAATCTCAGACAATAACCTTTCAATTCACTTTTTGAGGTTCAGTAGCCTACAATAGGATTCCATTTCCTAAGATCAACACAGTTAGCATGTTGCTACTGTTTATTTATACTATAATTAATATTATAGTTTGAGTCATTAATACATATAAATGAGAATATGCTTGGTCTTGTGTTTGTAATTATAAATAATATTATATTACTATTGCAATGCCATGGAATATATCCCAGATAAAACAATTTCAAAAATTTATGTAGAATACAGTCAGTGTAATAAAATTTGAAAGCAGTTCAGAATCAAAGTATTCTTAAAGAATAAATCTCTAAAAATGCTAATATAAAGGACAAATTTATAAAACAGATTTGCCTTGTGAAGACCAAGCTTTCTCAAGTTCATAGAGATTTCAGGGTTCTTACTGCCAGATTTATGAAGATACAGTACCTATCTTCCCTCATCTGTGGTTGTGGTAAAGACTTTCTAAGTCATAAATTCAGGAGAGATTCCTTTGAGAAAAGTATAGGAAACTAAATAAAAGACTCATGAGAGAGAAGTCTAAATGTACAAGAGACTTTGTATTCCATCACCGGAAAATTTTCACAGAGAAAATCTGGAGGCTTGTGGAGAAAAGCTGATAATAAATTAACATAGCAGCATGAGAACACTTTTCTGAAAAAAAAATGTTTGTTGGGAAAAAGAATGGAAAGAAGCAAAATGAAAAATCTGAGGTTATTGGGAGAGATTTTTTTCTCAGGTCTCATAATCAACACACAGAATTATAATATAAACATGGCATCATGTTTATGAGGGAAGAAAAAACTATTCTATATTAATATGAAAGACTGCATTTGAGAATTCTATTTAATTTTAGACAATAGTGAAAGTAGTAATACCATGTAAAAAATTTTTATTCTGCATCTGTATTATGAATGACAACACACACAACCCCCCCGCCCCCCCCCCCCCCCCCCCCACACACACACACTCCTGGAGTTCCAAAACAATCTAGTAGAACCAGTGAAATGACTTCATGTTAAAATGTGCATTTCTGTTTGGTTTTCACTGTAAAGAAGTTTTCAAAATAAAAATCTAACTTGCCCAGCATCAATTAAAGAAAGCCTCATGTCATTGTAAGATATAAAATACAGATAGTTAATGTTTTGGTTTATTTTTAAATTATTCATAGCTGAATCAAATATTATAAATATAGAAAAGGAATATAGTTTTATGGTGCTGTCATTCTACCTATACAGAATAACGTACAGGACATTTCTGCTGCTTGTAAAGGAAGCTTTCTGGCTGACATATTAAAAACAAGTGTACATGTAGATACAAATACATACATAAGACAGATAGATGGATGGATGGATAAAGAAACATTTATGCTTTAATCTCAACTTCTTTCATAAAATTTCTAATGTTTAACTCTTTTAACTGCAACTGAACACTCTCTATATATGTTATATAAGCATATATATTTTTTCATTGATCCATTTTATGTAAATCCAAGCACTCTATCTGATGTCATAGTACTAAGTTCAGAACCCAAAATCAAGTATGCAAATGTAAGATTGTTAAGATAGAGGATAAAATCCTAGAATCATAGAATGGTTTGGGTTGGAAGGGACCTTTAGAGATCATCTAGCTCCAACCAGCCACGGGCAGAGGCATCTTTCACTAGATCAGGTTGCTCAGAGATTCGTGTAACCTGGTCTTGAACACTTCCAAAAACAGAGCACCCACAGCTTCTCTGGACAACCTGTTACAGTGTCTCACCACCCTTATGGTGAAAAATTTCTTTCTATGTCCAATCTAAACCTACCCTCTCCCTGTTTAAAACCATTTCCACTTGTCCTGTCACTACAGGCCTTGGTAAAATGTCTCTCTCCATTACAGGCCCATGCCTGTCTTGTACTGTGGGCCTCAGAGTGGATGCAGTACTCCAGGTGAGATCTCATGAGAGCAGAGGGGGAGGATCACCTCTCTGGACCTGCTGGCCATGCTTCTTTCTATGCAGCCCAGGATATGATTTGCTTTATGGACCACAAGCACATACTGCTGGCTCATGTCCAATATGTCATCTACCACAATCCCCAAGTTCCTTTCTGCAGAATTGTTCTTAATCCATACATCCCCTGGTACTGGGAATTGCCCTGACCTAGGTCTGGGACCTTGCACTTGGCCTTGTTGAATTTCATGAAGTTCACATTGTCTAATTTCTCAAGCCTGTCATGGTCCCCCTGGTGGCATACTTTCCCTCTAGCTGCAGCACTCAGCTTGATGTCTTCTGCAGACTTGCTACTCAATCCCACTATGTCCTTAATAAAGATAGTGAACAGCACTGGCCCCAGTACGGACCCTTGAGAGACCTCACTTGTTACTGATCTCTATTTGGACACTGAGCCATTGACTGCAATTCTTTGGATGTGGCTACCCAGTCAATTCCTTATTCATTTATCAGTCCATCCATCAAACCCATAGCTCTGCAATTTAGAAACAAGGGTGTTGTTTGGGATTGTGTCAAAGACTTTACAGAAGTCAAGGTAGACGAATGGTTTTGCTACTATGAAAACAGAGAGACAACATAGTCTTATGATTTTTTTTCCCTCTGTTGGTTCATTATATATCTGTTTAAGCTTCTCTCTGTTTATTGAGCTACCTATGTATACATGTAAGTAATGAAAACAAAAATGTATATTAATATATAATCAGCCAATGTTCCTGATTACTAAGTATGTGCAAAGTAGAAGCTTGACTAAGACTAAACATTTCTACTAGAAGTATCTGAATCTACAGAAAATGATTCAGTGATCACTAAATTTGGTAGTACTGATTAGAAATGGTCTAGCTCTTGATACCAGATGACCAGTTCTTATGTCTCTTCTTCCTGTAAGCAAAACTGTCTGAAAAGGTCACAGTAAGAACTGAAACTATTCTCACATTCATTTGCAGGTCTTACTATTAGACACTAGCATTTAATTAACTTACCTCTGATACTGGTGATTTTTTTAAGCACAGGAATTCTTATCTTCATACAGGCAGCCCTATTACCTTTATTGGGAGAGCTCAAAAGCTGTTAAAGTTAAGAATGGTTTTACATGGTCCTATATGTAGCCTGTGTGTTACACCTCAGTATTAGATGCCTCAGTTCTCCACAGTACTGCATGAACTTTGTGTCAAAACGAAATACACTTCTGTAGACAGTGTTTCAATGGCATGAATGTCATTATTTTAACAATATTATTGCCTTCTGTGGTCCTTTTTTTGTTTGTTTGTTTGTTGGGGCAGCGGGAGCTTACAAATCATGTTATACAACTTTTAATAACCTTTATAAGCCATAAAGAAAATTGAAAACCAAGTAAAGTTTCTTGTAGGAAATGGGCATCTAAAGCAGTATTAAAATTAATAAAACCCTCAGTGTTTAAACATAAAAAAAGGTACACACCTAGACTGAATTTCACTAGGCTAGGAATTACCTGTCTCCTAGAACTTATCACAAAATAGGTGCTTTAACTGAAGTAACGTAAAGCAGGTACACTCTCAGCAGTCTCACTTATGAGTAACAAAGAAATATTATCTAAATTATGTAATTCATAAACTTAGTAAGACTGAAATGTTGAATAAATATAATACTTTTAACTCTTTGTATGTTTCCTTGAATTTCCCTGTGTAATATATATTTTTACAAAATACACTAAAGATTGTTTCACATACTACAAAATCCTATAACGGATGAAAACTTGCCTCTTTTCCCATTTATAATGAGAATCCACATTTTATTTATAGGATGAGTAAGAAGGCACAAATAACAGGAATAAATTTGCCTTTGGGAAAATATGCAGAACTCTGAGAAAAAGGTTTGTTTCTACATAATAGTAAAACATCATACTGGTGTTGAATAAGTTAACAGTTGTTTAAAAAGTTACCATTTTCAGGTCCAGTTTATTAAACCAAGAATATATTTACATTTTAAATTATCAAGAACTGTAATATAAAGTCTACTTTCTATACGAAAACTCTCTTTTCTGTGTAGCACATGTAGGTTTCAAAGGAAATCCTTTAAGTCACCCAGATCAATGACTCAAGATCTTTCTTGCAGATGTTCATATATTAAAATAAGGGATACTGTGAATATAAAAAGGAAATACATGTTGGAGTAGGAAGTGTTTGAAAATAAATCCTTGAAATCAAGAATGAAAAACAAAGAGGCATCCCTCAGCTACCTCAGAACAGTCTGAACGAAAAAATCCTCACCTGTGGTTCCCGTGGTTTAAAAAAAATAAAAAGTATTATGTTGCCCTGGTACTTGCTAACAACTCTACGGCCTAACCAAATCTCCCAGGTGTTTGGGCTTCTCCTTGACACTATATTTTTCACAAGACACAAGTTTACATCTTTTGCTACTAAGAGAAGAATGGTTCTTTTAATTGCTTACCTTTCTTTAAAATTGGTGTGTCTTCATCCATGATGATTCATATGGGTAAGTGAAGGGACTATGGAGTCATTACCCTTAGCAGTGTACCGCAAACACCAAAATCCTACATGAGATATTTTTTTTCATTCTGAAAGTGAGAGCATATGAAGCAATATCAGAAAGGCATCATTTTTGCTTTTGAGTTTTCAGAAGGCCTTAAGAGGAAGAAAGCTTTGTTCCATTGATATTTTAGAATAATGAAACACATAGCAAGTATCTTGAGGACTAGCTGATACTGGCTTTGGATTTTCATGGAATATTTTTACAACTATAAAACTTTAAGCATTAGAGTAATCTAATGAAGAGTAGCAACACAAGTTTTTATTAATTCTGCAACAACAAAAAATGGTTCTTGCCTATCACTGATAATAACCGTATACTATGAGACAATTATTGCCATAGGTTAAAAAGTAAAATGTGAAGTCTCTAAGTACTTAATTTTTTTGCTCATTACGGAAAGTTCCCATGAATGTGAAAGATGTTTCAGAGCTAGTATTTGAATTTAGTCTTTCTAACACGCAAAGCCACAGTCCTGACATATAATAAACTTTTGTGGATGCTAGTACTGTCACACCATACAAAACAAGCCTACAAAAGTCTGCTTTTGTCAAGTGGCTAAAAAGACAGTTCTGGTGAAACACAGCCCAAGCCTGTCCTCAGGTCTTATCTACCCAAAATGGCCTCGGCAAATACTTGTCTTCAGGAGCCCAGTTCAGCTCTTTAGTCTTCTGCCTGCTCTTACCTGGTCAGTGCAGGGCAGCAGGTTCATCCAGACAAAAATTCAAAGGGGAAGTCTAACACAGAAGATACCTAAGGTGTCCCTCTAGAAGAGCTGATCCACTTTATATTGGTTTTGAAGGGAGTCAGAGAAAAGCAACCAGCTAACCTACGTGGCTAAGTTCAATGTTCAGCTATCCGTGATACTAATATCTTCAAAACTTTAGTAGCATTTGTTCATTTTTACAGCAACAATAGTTCTGCAAGTAGGGATATGTTGTGGATGACTTCCTATCACCTATGGTCTGATGCACACTTCTGTTAATCTGCGTGGTGCTGAAAGGATAAGAGTACCTCCTAAAGTCTTGGCCATACAAGCACTCTTATTGTTATGAAAAGTAGCACTAAATCGGTGGCAGAAAACTTTAGCAAAAGAAGCCTTCAAATACATCTTACAAGAGAAAAAATCTTCTTTCTCTCTGTTCCTTGAAGTGGTTGGCAGCCTTCATAGCTCTTTGTACATACTACAGAACAATTTAAAACATATTTCTTTCTGAGAACCATAAATCAATATATAACTGGCTTATTAGCTCATCTAATATAATTGCTGCAATGCTTCAATTTCATTTTTTTAAAATAAAAATAATAGGGCTATTCTAGTCTACTCAGTAAAGCAGACAAACTGGCTAGCGTAGTTAGCTTCAGAGATCTGCCAGAACAGAGGTGATCGTATTCCACAATGTCAAGCTGGGTTCACCTGCGGTCTGTGACATCACATTTTTTCCTGTTCATTGCTGAGTACTGGGGGGGGGCGAAGGGGGAAGAAAAGGGAAAAGTGTCATTTTTTTTAATAGGGTATGGTATATTTTATAAGACTACCAAGATCTAACGTTGAAGTATTTCACAACTGGACTATGTATCCCTAGGTCATCAGAAGCATAATACATTATGATGTGGGGGTAAAGAGAGGCTTTGGCACTCTTTGCACCCCTCACCTCATTATAATTTCAAAGCTGGTCAACACAGACTGGAATTGCTGAGCGGTTTTATAATGAGCCATGCTGCCTTTTGATCACTGTTTGGACTCTTGCTGTGTTCATTGCCTGAGTGTGACTCACTTTGCAAGAAGTGATTTATCATCAGTGCCTCTCACACAGCAATAGCAGTCACTGTAGTCAGACTTAAGCTGCACGGAGACATACTTTGAATCTGAAGAGATTTAGGAAATGGATGCAAAATCTCTGATGTAGTATATGAGCATTTTTTGCTTTTTTTGAATTACACTAGATCTGGAAAAAGTTGAAAAAAAAAAAAAAAAAAAAAGAAGCCTTACCTAGTTGTGTCCCATTTCCATTGGAATTTTCAGTGTTCCATAGTACACACTGATCAATATCTTTCAAGCTGTGCTCATGTATTGATTTTATGTATGAAAAATTTAAGTGGTCATAAAACCAAGGCCAAAAAAAGAAAAAAAGCCAGACCAGTCTCTACTTTTAGTTATGGGTAAGGTGGCTTTTTAAAAAATATTTTCCTAAGAATTGTACCTGATATGGAACTAAATTCTGCAAAGTTCCTGCTCAGAACAGCAGGATTTTCAGGTGTACAGGAAGTTAATTTATGGACTTTTATCATAAGATTGCATTGTCTTCATGCATGCTAAAACTAGTGTATTTTCTATGACTTGTAAGATAACATATTTATGCAGTAATTGAAATATCCTTGGTATAAATAAAATAATTGAGAGCCTCAATGCTGAAAAAAATCACATTCATTTAATATCAGATTGAAATGTAAAGGAACCTACTTATTCAGTGGCAATACTGAAAAATTCTCAGACTTGAACCCTTTTTGCACGAGCAATAGCTCAAGCACTAACAGTTTCAGGTGCAGCTGATCATAGAAATGTACAGAAAATTCACCCATGCAAATGGGGTTTACATATACAAAGCAGAAGCCCAAGTTAGCTGAAAAATCTTGAGCTAAATTATGTATGCATTTTTGGAAAATTCTGTCCTAAAGATTTTACCAGTTTGACAGTTGCAAAATATTGTTATAGAGAGATTTTTATCCGTATTTAGGAAATGTTCTACTTTTGCTTGAAGTACTAAAGAGAAGTCTGATGTCTCAAAGTACTGATGATGCCAGTTTGGGTCTATCTCACAGAATAGTTTATTCATTGACGTGTTCTCCCTCCACGGGAGCTCTTCATATTCCTAGCACCAGGACCTTGTTGAAAGCACCAGAAAAGAAGCTGCTAGGGATGTTTAAGAGGAATGGCTTTTGAAGGTTAGCATTATTATGAGCATGGGAATACCTTGGGAAGACGTTGAGAGGCAGCAGGAATCCAACACTAGTAAAGGAGGAATTGTAGTCATTAGGGAAGGATATTTGAAAGGACACACACACACATGAAAAAAAAAAAGGGGAAAAAAAAAAAAAAAAAAAGGGAAAGGCATTACCCAGATGAAGATAAGTGCAATTATTCAAGAACAGAAAAAGGTTTCAACTGAGATGATGGGTGAGGCAGAGAATTACACCAATGATGACAATGGAGGGTGGGAGCCAAAGGCAGGAGGACAAACTGGCTGTGCAAGGAAGTAGCAGTTTAAACCATTTTGTGCATTAAAGGCTAGGCAACAAGGAATGTGGAAGAATGGTTGGTTATTCAACAATTATAATATAGCTATTAATGCTATTGTTAATGTTAATCCTTCTCTCTGTATAGCATATATAATGCTAGACTTCTTATGTATTTTTACTGGGTAAATTGATAGCAGAGTGGCTGTCCCTTACAAATTTTCTAAATTACAATATCACTAAAAATGATTATATTTTAGATTACTCAAACACATTTTCTTCTGAGTTTGCATATGATATAGACTTAGATTTCTCAGACTCCTCTGGCTAGGTACTAGTTTAGATCCCTCAGAAACTGGTATGGGTGTGTGCATACTAAACTGAATTAGCTGAAATTGGGCATCTTAACAGAAATCAAGTTAAGAGTTGCAGTATGACTTCCGATTCCTCTGTTATGCAAGCATGTAATTACAGCTATTCACTCATACATATACATACACATGCACATACGTGTACAGGTATACATACATGTGTTTGTATAAACATACATATATCCATTACATTACGTTAGGCCAAGGCATAATATATATTTGTAATGCTCATTGTCTCAATGCAGAATAAAAAGAAACTAGGTTAGGGTAACTGATTTGACTGGGATATGATCTTTTCTGTGTCCTTTGTGGGATCTTCTTAGAAAATGTTTTGTTATTTTGCATTACTAAAGGGAAACAAGAAACAGGTTTATTTTTGTTGCCCTAAGAGATAATTTGAAATCTAATGTTAGTATGCCAGGTTTCTAAATATATACATATTTGTTGTCTGTGAAGTCAATAATCTGATTTAGTAACAGGGTAAATTTGCATGGATACATAAACCAAGAATTATATGGGAGGACTGCATTAAGTTGAATTTATTTTTAAATTGTGTATGTTCTGCTAAAGATACATTAATTTGAAAAATGGAGTCAGTTCTTTGGATGGAAGCATTCAGTCTTGGCATCCGATTTCTGCTATGAAATATTTACACTCAATTGCTATCTAAATATGTTTTGTGTTGCACCTTATAAGCATTTCCAATAATCTGTCTGTTTGATTGTGTAGGCTACACCCATCATCATGGGATGTGAATGTTTAATGAGTTTCTAACCTCCCCAAATCAACTGCTCAAAGCAAAGAGCTGGAGAGAATAATCTTTTAACTCAAAACATAGTGATTGTATTAGACAAAATACAAAGAGAGAAAATACAGAGCAGTATACTCACTGCTACAGCAACAGCAAAGTATAAGGGGACACAAATGACAACCCAAGTACAAATGAATATTTCATGTATTACTTGGAAGACCTCTCTTGAAGACTAAAGCTCCAGGGGGGGCAAATGTCCTTTAGTACAACTACTTGCCTCAGTCTGCATATATCTATAGTTTGTTGCTACTGATGTGTCAGACATCACAGCTAGCAATAAGAATTCAGCGATGACTAACTTTGCACGTAACTTCTGGCACCAGAAACAGAAAAAAATAACTATTAGGCATCAGGGGTTGATTGATACCTCATCATGAGCTAGCCAGCTTATCAGGACTGTGGGAAGAATATTGTTACAGCATCTGATGCCTGAGACTGCAGGAAGACCATTACAGAATAAATTTTTGCATGTAACACAATATAATTAGATGACTGGGTTGGTTAGGAAGGAGGTAATTAAATCATATGCAAACTAGCTCTTCAATGCCCCATCAAATAATTATATTTTTGTTTCTCAGATATATAGACATCTAAGAGCTGATAGACATCATTAACTCTTCAAAATCAGTCAGGTAAGGTGGTCAAATGGGTAATAAAAGCTTTTTGAAGAACTGATCAATGCCAGAAGTCAGGTACCAACAGACAGTTAAAAGAGGGTTACAAGGCATTGATCAGAAATTCTCTTTGCTCTTTCCATGAATGGCAAAGTTAACAATGCTGTCTGACTACAGTGTGTGCACTCAGCAGGATTAATTCCTCCATAAACTCAGCTTAAAGAAATGCAATCAGAAACAGTACTAATATGTCGTTACTACGTCTTATATGAGGTCATAAATACAGATCATAATGTTGTTGAATATCAACACTGACTCACAAGAGAGCAAGGAAACAGCTTACTAGATGTGAGGATCTACAAACAAAGCTGCAAGATTCAACTTAAGAAATGGCTTGTAGTTAATTTATGTTACTTTACATCTTATTATTTTTCCTTCTCTTAAATCACAGGATTTGAACCAATGCAATTTATAGTGATACTTGCCTTTTACTTGCAGAAGTCAATCTCCTTCCTCTCTTTCAGCTTAGGAAGCAAATAATCTATGTGAACAACTGCAGTTTTGACTTTGTCACAACTAAACCCTTTTTTTATTTATCCCCCCTAAAATGTCCCTGAACTGTGGAATTATTTGAGAACTGAAAGTAAGAACATATTTCAACCCATGATACATTTTTTACTAAAACACTCAATCTGAATAACCTAAAAATTGTGGGTAACTTAAAATAAGATTGTGAATTCAGAGTTAAATTTTACAAAGTGACCTTTTTGTTAAACCAGGCAGAATTAAAACCCCATATCAGACTGCCAAACTCCAGTGTTTGAGTTTCTGAAGCCTCCATCTAAATGTCATGGTTTGAGGCCATGTCTTGTTTTCCTTTCATGATATAATACAGAGTAAATCTGATAACTCTAAATCATAACCCTTAGAGCTAACCTTCAGACTGGCAATGCCTGTTTAAAACTTATTAAAATCCAACTGCCATGGTGACCACACCAGTGATACTAAATGGCACCATAAAAAATGTCCCGTAGGTCATAAAGAGAAATTTGAAAGAAAAGACTCAGTTACATTGATAAAAATGAAAGATAAAACCCAAAGATATGTGTGTCCTCAGTTGTGTACATTATGTAAAGTTATTTGAGAAAGCATTAATCACATTCACATCCGATGCTCAAGCAACTCAGCACTGCCCTTGAAAGAGTTTTATTGCTTTTTGTGGTGTTTATTTAAAAACAATATTTTCAGTGTCACTCAGGCATTGCTTTCCAAGGTATAAGATGATTTCTATAATGTTTAGGTTACCAAAACAGAGGTATGAGAAAAATCATCATCTTTTCTAGGCAATAAAGCCCCCTTTTTCTTAGTACATCCAATTTTATACAGAATTTATTAATATAATACCAAAAACATTGTAAGGTTTTCACCGACTTCAAATTAAAACTATATTAATCTTTGGAGGCAGGGGCCCCAACTCCTATAATCATGAGCATACAGCTGTAGTTTAAAAAACACATAATAAATGTTTCTTCCCACCCAGCATATAATCAAGGTCACTTCAAAATTAAATGTCTGAGGTAGATTTAACCCCCTACATAAAGTCATTCTGAAAAATATTTGCCTTTCTGTGACAGAAGGATAGTACTGCATTAAGGAAATTAAATTTACAATTCAATTTAAAACTTTTTAAGCCATATACTCAGTAGAATTAGGAGTATAAGTTATTTCAGGCTGCCCTTGAAGAGTGTACACAAAATACAACTGAACGCCTTGGCCTAATTGGGGCTGCAGTCAATCATTGCGAAGCTCAGAAGTGGATAGTGTGTCTCATCTTAGTCCCTTAGAGATAGATTTATATCTGTCATTGGCATACAGCTAATCAGGGTACAAATTCTTGTTCTAACTAAAACTACACCTGGAAAACCCTGTCCCTCACCACTGGAAATCGAAGTGAAATAGCAATTCTCAGCAATCTGACAATAACACCGAGTTAAGGAAGGCAAATGTAGGTGAGCAAATTGAAGTGGACAAAGACGTACACAGAAGGATGGATTCAGGCTGAAAATTACAACTGGGTGTTATGGCCCCTGTTCTTTTAGTATGCTCCTGACGACTCTTCTAGTTAGATGATCCCAGTCTAATACTTCATGCCCACAGCATAGGCCACCCAGATACCCTGGTTACATGTCATTCCTGCGATCAGACTTCAGCTTCTGTGCTGGTGTCACTGCACCAGCATGTAAAGCCAAGCAAATTAGGGAACTCTGAAGTACAAGTAGCAGCATGAGCTTCTGTGGAAACTTCAGGGAGTCTCCAGAAAAAGCTCCACTGCCAGTGACAAGACCGTGATGATATTATCACAAGAAACTCAGCTCTAATCAGGTATCTCAGAGGTGTATCAATCTGTCTGTAATGGCAGACAACAATTACATTGCTGGAGACAAATATTTATTTTTGCTTTCTCAAACCCATTCTGCATGTACATTACCAGCACCAGATACTACACTGCCATCCAGACATTCACCAACAGGCCATGACTTCAGGTGTGAATAGTGCTGGAAACGTGTGCTTAAAGGCTGTTCCTCACATCAAAGCCCTGAACCTTGTCCCAGAGCAAGCAGCTTTTGCGTTAAGGCAAATGGCCATGGCAAACTTCTGACAGTCTGTAGAAGGTAAGTTCAGCATTGTCAAGTCTATGATAAAAAAATCCACTAGTGTGCCCACTGTTTTGTGGCTTGGCTAAGGACATGCAAATTAGCAGTGCTGCTTTTCAAAGGCAATTCTATCTACTCCAAGTCTTTGCATGTGACAACCATGGCTGTTTAGTGTCCCTCCGAAGAAGCCATGCTCCCTGTTGGTCACTGCAGATGACCTATCAACAGCCTTGCAGTGCTGTATGAAGGCACCCGCATATGTCAGAATTCTGATGCCTTCAATCCAAATCAACTCCTTGCCTGTGCCGTTGTCCATTGATAGCCAAGCCATCAATGCCCTAGCTGCTGCCAGTCCTAGGCTGCCATCTTATTACTCATGCTTTTAGCCCCTCATCAGGTTCAGACTGGTCCTTGACTTCTTCTAAGTGACCATCAGGAATGTTTTGAGGGCCCTTTGCATGTAGAAAGAAAAATACTTCTTTAGATTAGAGGCTAGCACACAAATCTATGACCTCAACAAATGCCAAAGAAGCAATCGGGTCTCCTTCAATTACATCCAGGAGAAAATCACAGCAAAGGTGTGTAGTCAGTCTGCTAAATCTACTCAGCTTCCATGGAAATGCATGGGTATGCAAAAGAAAAAGATTTCCCCCCCCCCCCCCTCTGGATATGTCATCCAGGTTTTAAAGGCAACTGTGTTGTATGGCTTTCCCCCTTCTCTGAGATATAATAGATGGGAAAAGAACTAAAAATGTTTCTTTGAAGTTTTTTCTGTGTATTCTTATGGGTAACATAAGATTTTCTTCCTATACTTAGCAGTTGTTTTTACCTCTGTTAAACTTCCAATATTTAAGGCTCCTTATTGTGCAAGTATTGTATTTGGAGGCACAAAAATGTATGAAAGGTAAGGTAAAAGCTAGTGAAAGCAACACAAAACAACATTTGTTATGACAGCAGTCCCCCAAATACTGGAGCAACTGTTCACAGGCTTTCTTTCAAAGCTTTACTTTGGGTAAAGTAAGACCAGTGGAAAAGTCTAATTTACTTATTTCCCCAACATTGTTCTTCAAAGGCTGACTTAAACAAGTAGACCATCTGTTTTCTTAAAATGCTTATAAATTTTTAAAGACAACTTTGGTATTTGGATTAAATTGAAAAGATAACAGTTTCATTTAATTACTTCTTTTTAACAAGGTTATTTTTGAGGACAGCAAACAACTATAAATCATTGACTGCATCAGTTTCATCTTATTCTTACATACCCAGATGCAGTCTTTGGACATATTCCTGAATATATGACAGAGTTTTCTGTGTCTCAAACATGCTCTAACAAATGACAGTACCACCATTGCACCACTAAACTTTTCCTAACATCAGTGTTACCACATGGATCTATTTGGCCTTTCAATTCTGACAGAAAGTAAAATGTAATTTGGAAGTTAATAATTAAGCAGCTGTAAATGGAAATAAAAAAATTCTAGCTCTGTTGTGAACTGATTTATTTTAAAAGTAAAAATACCTTTCACCTTACATATTTGCTATTTAAACAGAAAAAAATATTGGTTTCATTTCTCTCACTCAAATGCCTGGAAAAAAAATTAGAATAGAAAAAAAATTTAGAATAGAATAGAATAGAATAGAATAGAATAGAATAGAATAGAATAGAAAGTAGAGGAGAGGAGAGCAGTACTACCATAATTCAGTTGAAAGGGACCTACAATGATTATCTAGTCCAACTGATTGACCACCTCAGGGCTGACCAAAAGTGAAAGCACGTTATTAAGGGTATTGTCCTAATGCCTCTTAAGCACTGACAGGCTTGAGGTATTGACAACCTCTCTAGGAAGCCTGTTCCGGTGTTTGACCACCCTCTTGGTGAAGAAATGCTTCCTAATAATAAAATCATAGAAACACAGAATGGTTTGGGTTGGAAGGGACCTTTAAAAATCATCTAGTTTCAACTCCCCTGTCGTGGGAGTTGCTCAAAGCCTCATACAACCTGGCCTTGAACACTTCTAAGGTTGGAACATCCACCACTACTCTGGACCAGCTGTTCCAGTGCCTTGCCACTCTCACAGGAAATAAATTCTTCTTTATATATAGCCTAAATTTACCTTCTTTCAGTTTAAATACATTCCTCCTTGTCCTATCACTGCATGTCTTTGTAAAAAGTCCCTCTCCAGCTTTCTTGTAAGGTCACCTTTAGGTACTGGAAGGTTGCTATAGTCATTCCAGAGACTTCTCTTCTCCAGGCTGAAAAAAACCAACTCTGTCAGCCTGTTCTCATAGTAGAAGTTCTCCAGACCTTTGATCATCTTCATGGTCCTCCTCTGGAATCACTCCAGCAGGTCCATGTCCTTTTGTTGGGGGCTCCAGAGCTGGATGCAATATTCCAGGTTGGGGTTGCAAGAGAGCGGAGTAGAGGGGAGAATCATGTCCCTCAAACATGTTTCTTTTGATATAGCCCAGGATATGGTTGACTTTCTGGGCTGCAAATGCACATTGCTGGGCCATGTTGAGCTTCTCACCCACCAACGCCCTCAAGTCTTTCTTCCTCAGGGCTGCTCTCAACCCATTCTCTACCCAGCCCGTGCTTCTGCTTGGGATTGCCCCAACCCATGTGCAGTTCCTTGCACTTGGCCTTGTTGAACTCCATGAGGTTTGCATGGGCCGACCTCTCAAGCCTGTCAAGGTCCCTCTGGAAGGCTTCCCTTCCCTCCAGTGTGTCAACCGCAATACATAGCTTGGTGTCTTTGACAAAGTTGCTGAAAGACACTCAGTTGCAGTGTTTGTGACACCAAAAAAAAAGATGTTAAACAGCATCAGTCCCAATACTGACCCCTGAGGGATGCTGCTCATCACTGGTCTCCACTTGCACATCAAGTCATTGACTGCAACTTTTTGAGTGTGACCATCCTGCCAATTCCACCCATCGAGTGTGGCATCTGCCAAATCCATGTCTCTCCAGTTTAGAGAAGGATGTTGTGAGGACAGTGTCAAATGCTTTGTGGAAGTCCAGGTAGAACATCAGTTGCCCTCATCAACTAAAGATTTAACCCTGTCATAGAAGGCCACCAAATCCGTCAGGCACAATTTGCCCTTAGTGAAGCCATGTTGACTGTCATCAATCACCTCCTTACTTTCCGTATACCTTAGCATAGCTTCCAGGAGGATCTGTTCCATAGTCTTGCCAGGCAATAAGGTGAGACTAACTGGCCTGGGTAGCTCCATATTACTCTGGGTCTTCCTTATTTGTCTTTTGGAAAATGAAGATTATGTCTCTCCTTTTTCAGTCAGTGGGAACTTCACTGGACTGCCATGACTTCTCAGATATGATGGCCAGGGGCTTAGGCAATTCATCAGCCAATTTCTTCAGGACCTGTAGATGCATCTCATCAGGTCTCATGGACTTGTGCACCTGCAGGTTCCTTAGATGGTCTTGAACCTGATCTTTTCCTATAGCAGGTGGTTCTTCATTTTCCCAGTCCCTACCTTTGCCTTTTGTGACCTGGGTGGTGTGGCCAGAGCACTCATAGGTGAAGACTGAGGCAAAAATGTTGCTGAGTACTTGAACTATCTCCATGTCCTAGGTAACCAGGTCTCCTGCTTCCTTCCAAAGAGGCACATATTTTCCCTAGTCTTCCCTAATGCCCAGTATAAACCTTCCCTGGTAAAGCTTTGAAGCATTCCCAAGCATCCTGTCTCTGGGTACCAGGGAGAAAGAATAGCTCAGCAGCTCTCTCTCTTCTTCGCCTCCACAGGAAGCTGTAGAGAGCAATGAGGCCTGGCATTTTCTCATCCCCAGTCATTTTTACATTTGCCTTCTCACATCTGTGACAGCCAACATTGTAGTCACAATACTGTTTTTTTTTTTAAATTTTATTTTTACTTTATGAATTACTTAATATTTTTTCTGGATTGTGGAAAATGTGATTTTTTTTGTCTTTGCTTCTGCTCCAAATGCTGAGACAAAATTGGAATAGCTTACTTGGCTGCTACGGTTATGTAGCATAACGCCATGGGGATTGGGGCCCTTATCTGTAGGCGGTTAAGATGCTTTCAAAGGTCAAAGTAACTCTTTCTTTCTTTAATGATTGATTCCACAGCTTACCATCTCAAAAATATTAAAAGATGCTCCTAAGTGAAATCAAGTATCTCCCCAGTGCACATGTATACATACTTGAACTATAGTTCAAAGCATCTGTGTGCTATCCAGTTTGCTTTAGTTGAAAGCCTTAATTCAAGGAAGCAAGGAAAGTTCATTTGAATATTTGGCTAGTCTGATAAATCACTGGATAAAAACTGCCATGTGATTAAGAAGATTTAGATGCCAGATGCTCACTGATTGCCAGTTACTAGGGTCTTACATCCCCAGAATTCCTGACAGTTTTGGAAATTACTCTAGTAGGGTATGCCAGGCTGCAAGAAGACTTCAGGAGCTAAGAAAGAAAGGGATAGAAATAAATTATCCATAATGTATTAATTTCTTCAATATTAACTATAGGGAAGAAATACTAAAGCCCCTTAGAAGATATCAAGGGCTTGCAAAAACTAAGTGAAAATGTGACGTGAGTGAAAAATCATGACCAAAGCCTCTCCATTAAAGCCATAGGCAAAACATTTTTGCAGCTTTGGATGACCCAAGGTAAACTAGGTTTGTGTTTCACTAACTCAAAAAAAGTTCGCTTACATAGAAATCTCTCCAAGCACATTCTGCATTAACTAACAACTTCCAGAATCAACAGGAGCCACCTTTGTGGTTCACAGTAGGACTTTGATTCACGGTTTCCTATCAAACCAATACTATGAATCAGAACTGAAACTGAGTTAAACTAGGTCTTGAAAGGACAGACAGTGAAAGTATATTTCTTGCCCACAAATCTCATAGTTTCCCTGCACTAACTTTTATGGTCAACAATGATCTTATTTAGAACACCCACCATTAACTGTCCAGTTATGATTTTGCCACTTTCAAAAAAGTATGGAAAACATTGATCTTCCTAATGTTTTGACGTGATAAAACTGCACCACCTTAAAGTGTTGAAAAATGAAAGTGAGCTTCGGTTCTGCAGTTTTGGGAAGCACCAAGATAATTCTGCGTTGGATCAACTGGAAGAAGAATCAAGTCAAAAAATCTTAATGAAAATTGGAAACTCTCAAAGATTGCTTAAAGAAAAATATGATCCTTCAGAGAAAGACAACTATACGAGGTATAATAATCCAGTGACATGATCTAGAAGGAAGGTAAAAGTATGCATATAAAAATAATAGTACAAAAGAAAATTAAGAAATGAAAGAACAGAAAAGAGTCACATAAATTATAAAGAATAGGTGTTTGGAACTTTAGAAAATTATAAGGGAAGCAAAAGGAAAAGGAGAAATATCTTGGCAACTGATTACAAAAGAATAGGGTTGTTTTGTGTATGAAGAATTTAAGTAATCCTAAAAATAGGACTGGCTTTTATAGGGGAAGTTGGTGGAACTAGTAAAAATAACCAAGACAATTTGTCCAAGAATGGTTTTCTTCCAATAAGCATTTTGGGTTTTGGAAACAATAAAATATTTTCATAATACAATTTTTTTTTCTAAAAATACGCTACTTTCCATTTGAACAGGAAGCAGTACAGTATTAAACGGAAATTACTACAGTACATCAGTGGGTCTATATAGTTTATTTCCTAGAATTGCGAAATTTATGTGAGATTCTCCTATCATTTATGTTGAATTTCCAGAAGTATTAGGACAGTGTGGTAAATTCTGAGATCTGTTGTTTGACTGTTGTTTGCTAGTTCAGATAACCGATTGGCATGAGTGGAGTATTCAAAGGACTGGCAGAATGACCCAAGACCAATAATACAATTTCTAGTATAGAATGGTATTAATAAGAAAGCTGCCACTGTTAATCATACTTCTCTAGAAAATAAATGTTGACAAACCAATTTGGTTTCTCTTTTTTATGAGTATATACTAGTTTAATAACAGTGTTTTCAGTAAGAATAGTTATTTTTTAAGATATCCCAAAGTTTTATAGGAGGCTTCTGTGAACCTGAAAAACAGTATAAGAATGTAAGGTTAATAGAACTGTTCATTGCTGAAGTAATTTCTGAGCTTTTCTGCAGATGTGGGATATTAAAAATGAGGCTCTGCCAACAGCAAATGAGCATTGTAGACATTAACTAGATTAAAAATTGAGTAACTGATAGCTTTCAAGATGCAGCTATAAATGGCAATCTTCTTAGAGAGTGAATATTCTACTGGGTTCTGCAAGGCTGAGTTCTTGTGTATATTATTTCCTAGAATTGCGAAATTTATTTAACATTTTTATCAGTGCTTTGGAAGGAAGCAAAAAGTCTTGATTGATGTTTGTAGATGCTGCAAAGATTGTAAAAATGGGAAAATTTTGAAAAGGGTTAGAAGTGTTTAATGGATAATCAGGTGAACATGAGCTCCTATTTTAAAAGTAGCAGTGCATTCATCTTCTGCAAAAATATAATAAAATCTGATATTGGATCAGGAAGATCATATTCCCTTTCTTCTTGGTAGCAATGCAAATGAATTGCCTAGTAATGCAATTTGTTCTGGTGTCCACAGTTCCCAAACAATGTTGATACATTGAAGGATACAGAGATGTATGGAATGACTTAAGTACTGTGAAATAAACCTAATAGTAATTCTCTCCAGGAGCTGAAAGCTATTTAGCTTGATAAAAAGAAGACCAAGGGATATATTACTAGCTCCATGAAAAACAGAATATTGATAAAAGAGGGCTGTTTAGTCAGATTGACAATAGGTACAGGTGGAAAAAATAATCTAGACATATATCAAAAATAGGAAACATACTACTAGCAGAGTGGGTAATCAGTTCAAGCATCACTCAGCCAAGGAAGGATGTGGGAGGTTCCCCTTAACTAGATGTTTTTTAGTCCAAACTGGACATTTAAAAAAACCCAGCTATGTTCTCCCTCAAATTAATTCAGGGAAAACCTATAACACATGAGTTAGAGGGCACTAATTGATCCCAGTGTTTCTATGGTAGCTTACGAGCAATACACAATGAAAAGTACAAGTACTATACAAGTTAATTTACCGTGCCCTCAGCAGTTATGAACCACTTTAAACTATTGATGCAAATAGATGGCAAAAGAGGAACTTCAGCAGTTATTTTCCAGGAAAGAAAAACTTGATCTGATTTAGCTGAGTAGCACCACTAGGCAATTCACTTTTGAGGACTTATTCTTTGTTGAGTAGGGTTAAGAGAATATCTTGCACTACTTCTACTACCATTCAGGCAAGCCAAGTGCAATTTAGCTGTTAGAGTGAACAAAGCCAACTTTTCTAATACACAGAAAATTCCCTACACCTGGAACAGAACAAAGTCACTAGATATTTTCTGCAAATGTTTTGACATCTTATTATTGTCTACTGAAGCAGTCAAATTATTTTCAACCTCAGTGGAATGAAATGAAGAATGTGAGAGGAAAAACCTATTCTGAAAATGGATCTCTGCAGCAGGTTTATTTTCCTGTCTATAGGGTTCCCTGTCTCACTGTTTGGGCTCATTTTACATTTTTCCCCAGTATTCCTAGACCCTGGGTACTCATAATTCATAAGGATCACTGGAGAAATGAAAAAGTTGTGACTGAGTTTCTATAATTTTCTCTAATGTCAAAATAAAAGGAAGTTTTAGATTCTTGTATTTATCAGGTAGTAATACTCTTGAAAATGACTTGCAACTATTTAATCATTGACTGCAAAGAAATGAATACTGGACCCATCTTACGGTTCAGTTATCAGAATGACTTCTGTGAGAAGAAATGCCATGTCTCCTGGAAATACTTTTGCCCCTTGCTCTGAAAAGACAATTCGCTATTTTTTTTCTTATGAAGGTTACAGATAAAGTTGCCAAAAATATTACTGAATAATTGAAGATGGTCAACATCATCCTTTTCCTTAAGTCAACTCCATCAGCCTGAAGAGAGTGTGCACATACAAATCACTGTACTTGTATTACTTTGTAAGTACAGAAGTAACTAACTGCTGATCTATAGTAGCCTGATTTTCAAACCTAATCTCTTCCCTCATGATTCCTTTCCATAGAGAAATATTTTTTCCCAACCTTCAAAATATTATTGCAAAAGCTTTCCTAAGTAAACTTCTATAACATCAAAATTTTGAGCAGAAAAAAAAACAACCAACCCTAAAGGTACAGGACTATTAAAATTAGTATAAAAGAAAGTCTTATGCCTTTGCTAAGGTTCCAAAGTTTGGAATGGTATCCTAGGACCAATGAAGAAAAGTGCACCAGGTCAAGATTTATAGACACAACTTTTGTTTTTATTCTTAAAATAAAAATTCTTGGCAGTTTTCTAAATTTTGGGAAAAAAACCAAGCATGAAGGGGTGTGTGAGATCCGTTCACTGCAGCACTACAAATAGCTAATATCCTAGTAATTCAACTTTCTATTTAGTCCCAGAGCACTGTTTAGTCCTTCAGTTGGTAGAGAAGGTCAGTATATAACTGGATAGTGGTCATGCTTGCAAAGAAGAAAATATGAACTAATTTTATTTCAGTATTTTTTGTTTAATCTATGAGACCAAAAAGATAACTGAACAATCAATACACCTTTAGAAAATATCATAACACCTATTAAAAAACTTAGTGTCCATGCTAAACAGGTTTTTGGAACTTTTTACTGAGAAAGGTGAAGCACATGTTCCTTTGTGTGTAAAAGAAGTTTGATCATGATCCCTGGGACCATTCTATTCCTTCAAAACCCTGCATTTAGTGTAGTTATGTAACCAAACTAGCAAAATGGAAGCTTTCCCAACTGGACCTTCACAGAAAGTATATTATTGTCAATATGCAATATAAAAAAATATTGAAACAAAGACTTTTGTTTGGGGAATTTTCAGTAACACTATATGTTTTGTGTAAATAAAACACATAGAGACTTATATACCTCAATACAAACAATAAATGCATGCGACAACAACTCAAAAGCTCAGTTCAGTAAAACACTTAATGATACACTTAAATTCAGATAAAATTGAGGATAATGACACTACCAGGATACTTAAAGATTTTTAGAGGCTTTGATGAGTCAGAACTAAAAAGATTTTCAATTTTTCTTCTGACAGTACCCTTTCTATCTATTCATTTTAAGTAGTCTCAATGCATGTTTTACCAAACAGATTATGCTTGGGTTTTTGGTTGTTTGTGGTGTTTTTTTTAAAACTTTGTTTCTGACCATTTTGCTAGAAAATTATAGTATCAATTATAATTTTGTTTTTAAGAAGATTGTGTACAGAGACATAGACCTTCACAACTTAAAGGTCTCGTGCGACCTAAATGATTCTGTGATTCTATAAGTTGCTGCTGGTAAAACTGGATTTGGAAACATTAGATTTAAAGCATCATGGGAAGAAAATTACTGACGTTTAATAAGCTAGAACCTGTGTGAGCTACATGTCAGCTTAGTGCTTTAGATAGGTTTCACTGTAGCAGCACCATCCCTCTTTAGAGGCTGGGGTGAACCTACCATGGCTAAACCAAAGTGGGCAATTACAGAACTGTGCTGGATCAAGTGATAAATAGTTACAAGCATTGTAATCAACTATATTTTTCATTGGCAATCCTCTAGTTGGAAAACAGGTATATTAAGAGACTGATACAGTCATTCCAAGAGGCACTTGGAGAAATCATAACATTCTGCTGCCTTAATAGAATTGCCTTTGCAGGTTTGGTAGTTGCCATTTTGGTTAATTTAAAAGAAATACCATAATTTATCTTTAAAGCAACACTAAGTAATGCAAGGAAGAATTTTTCTGCTCATGAGTTGTGTTAACAAATGAATATGTTGAGCATCATTTGAAATTTAGCTTTGGTCACAATTGAAACATATTTAATGATACTAAACCAACTGTGAAGGGTACGTTTACTCAGTAATCCACACAGCAAAATCTCAGGCTCTTCCTGGAAAAATACTGAAGAAGGATGAAAGCAAACTACAACATTGGTTAGGAGCAAGTCAGGCTTGAAGAGGATAGTCTTTAAAACATTTTCAAATTCCTTAAATTTCTGATAGGTATTATATGAGATTATTCCTGATAGAAAGGAGTGGACTTGGTGACCCAAACCCCTTCCTCTCTACCTTCTTCTACTTTGTGATTGTAGTTTCTCAGTCTTGTGCAGTTTTACTATTCAGTAATAAATCTATGGCTGTTGTGGTTTAACCGCAGCCAGTAACTAAGTACCATGCAGCTACTCACTCACTGACACCGCTGCAGAGGGATGGGGAGGGGAATTGGGAAGGAATATAAAACTCAAGGGTTGAGATAAAAACAATTTAATACTTAAAGTAGGATAATAGCAACAACAACAACAGCAATAATAACAACAATTATAATAACATTTATAATGACAAGTAGAGAGAAGGGGAGAGAAATAAAATCCAAAGGGGAGGGAGAAAAAAAGCAAGTGATGCACAATACAGTTGCTCACCACTTTCTGACCGATGCCCAGACAGTTCCTGAGCAATGGCTGGCAGGCCCTGTCCGGCTCCCCTCAGTTTATACACTATGCATGACATTCTATGGTATGGAATATCCCTTTGGCTAGTTCAGGTCACCTGTCCTGGCTGTGGAACTGAAAAGTCCTTGTATAAAGATTAGTATAAACATCACCTAGCAGCAACTAAAAAAAAATCTGTTATCAATATTATTCTCACACCAAATCCAAAACACACTACTATACCACTTACTAAGAAGAAAATTAACTCTATTCTAGATGAAAACAGGACAATGCCCCTTCTCACTTTCCAAGGACAGATTTACTACAGCTGACAAAGGGAGCTGTAAATTCTCACTTTTAGCTGTTTCTCTTCTTTTTCCACCCTTTTTCTGCAGTGACTCTGACTAGGGCAGCGTAAAGATTTCTGCCATGTTACAGGACCTGTGGCACACAGAAGCCTTCTTTCCAACACTATTGCTGTTAAAGAGTGTTCAAACATGCTAATAGCCCTTGTCCCACACAGTATTTTGCAAGCAAGAAATTATTTTTAAGAATCAGAACACTGATTTTTGTTGTTGTGTTATTTATGAAAAAGCCAGGTCTCCAGAAATGTATTTGGGATAATCTTCTTAATATTTAAAGCAATTCTTTAAAGCCCCCAAAACAGGGGAGCCTAGCAAGTCAGTGTTGCTATACTTATGTTAAATGTAGTGTCTTTGTGAAGCAAATAATTGTCCTCTTGATATATACATCCTACTTATCTGTAAAGCCCAAAAGCAATGATAAGACATCGAGCTGGCTGCAACCCACTGAATCACAGAATCATTTAGGTTGGAAAAGACCTTTAAGACCATCAAGCCCAACTGTTAATCCAGGACTGCCAAGTCCACCACAAAGCCATGTCCCTAAGTGCCAAATCTACATGTCCTTTAAATAGCTCCAAGGAGGGTTTTAAAAATCTCTAACGAGGGAATTTTTATTTCCTCCTTTGTTATGTCTCCAAGAAACCTGTTCCAGTGTTTGATCACTGTCACAGTGGGGTTTTTGCTTATATCAAGTCAGAATTTCCCATATTGCAGTTTGTGTCCATTGCCTCTTGCCCTTCCACTGTGCACCTCTGAGAAAATATATCTAGGTCCTTCATCTTTGTTTTTTTCTGGTCAGGTGATTGTAGACCAACACGAGATCTCTGCCTCTGCAGAAGGAATAAACCCAGTTCTCTCACCCTGTGCTTTATGTCATGTGTTCCAGCTGCCCAAATATTTTGTTACCCTTTCCCTGGACTTGCTCCAATTTGGCAATTGTTTTTCTTGTACTGAAGACACAAAACTAGACACAGTACTCTGGATGCAGTCTCTTAAGTGCCACCTAAAGAGGAAGAATCACTTCCCTCACCCTGCAGGCTCCAGTCTTTCTAATACATTCCAGGACCTGACTGGCTCTTTTTTTTTAAATGCATGAGTGTACTGCTAATCTTGTTTAATTTCTTGTCAATAAGAAGTGCCTGTCCTTTTGCTGTAAAGTTCCTCTAGCTGTGTTGGTTTGCTGCATGGGATCCCAGGTGCAGAACTTTGCATTTGCTAAATTTCTGGAGGTTCAAGTCACTCCCTCTGTCCCTCCAGGTCCCTCTGAACGGAGGCTCTGTCTGTAATCTGGTAGCATCCTGAAACTTGCTGACCCTCCATCCCATCACTTATGCCATTAATAAAGACATGAAACAGGACTGGCCCCACTATTGATCTCTGAAGAACACTGTTAGTCACTGAATACAAGCTGGACTTTGTACCAGTGGTCATTAGCCTTTGAGCATGACACTGCACTCAGTTTCCCACCCATCTTTTTGTCCACTTCCTTGGTCTCCATGTCTCCAGCTTGACTGTAACTTGAAGGACAGGCAAGTCTTCCTCCATGGTGTTGCCCAGGGGATGGACTTGCTGTGTGGGCACCTTCCCTGCCTGGCTGATCTGCTGTCAGACACCTGAGCTGTCTCTGACCATGTCCAAACACTTTATGCACTAGGAAACCCTTATCAGTTTTGTCATTCAAAACAAGGTCAGGCCAGGTTATATTTCAACAAATTTATAATTCACAAGGCACCTAGTAAGTTAATAGCATCTAAGGTTACCAGTTATATATAAAATCAGGACTTACAGAAAATTAACTGTATATATTTCAGATATGGAGAAAGCATGGATGCTCTACCATGAGAACTGTCAGGGCTCAGCAAGGGCTGGCAGCTCCCTGGGATTGGGGTGCCAGGAGCTTTGGGGTCTCCTCAGCCCTGGGTGGTGGCAGGGCAGGGCCTCACCAGCAGCACCTATCCCACCACTCCACCACCCCAGTCAGGAGCAAGGCAGCTGGGGTGAACCAGGGCAACCCCAGATATCAGATACCTCCCCGGGAATGGGGATGAGCCAAGGCTGAGGTGAGATGTAAGCCCATGGGTCAGCGAGGCCCACAGTTGGGAAGGGCTGGGGGGAGCTACAGACTGGCCCTGCTGAGGTGCTGCTGGGGCAGGAGATGACACGGGATCCTGGGCCATGGGCAGGTGGGGGAGCCCCTGGGTGGACAGGCAGGGACAGCCAGACCCGGGGGTGCTCTCAGGACCCTGACAAGAATTGGATATTTTACTTGTAAAATATAAATTAATTATAATATCAAAGAATGGGCCAGTAAGGAAGACTAAAATAAGGAACAAAATTTGCTTTGAAATCAGAACTGCTGAAATCCCAGGTGTTACGTTGCTATCAAACATACTTTATCACTCTATCTGTGAATCACCCTGTCCCTTCCTGCACCCTCACCCTGCTCTGGCCCTGCAACAGTATGACTATTGGGAAAACGAGAAACACCAAATCACCAAAGAGCAATTTGCAGAACTCTAAATTAGTTTGTAAAATCTTTAGGAATGTTTAAGAAAATTAATTGTTTTCACTGTTGCTGCTGTGGGGTCTTTTTTATTGTCTACCTAAATGAATGATTTCTGAAAGACAGAATTCATCTGTGTTTGTTATTTTGTCCCATTGCAATTATCTGTACTCTGTGGTGCTTTACTTGCATCATTCCTTATTTTGGTATAAGTTCACTTTGCCTGATACTCATATTATTTGAAGCATTACTTTCTTATACTTTAGAATAAAGAGAAACTTAGTTTAATGGCAGTTTGACAGCTTTTTCTCCAAGTGACAAACTAAAATTGATCAAATGTACATTAGAGCTTTTAACTCTGAATCATGTGGTATCCTGTAGGGAATGCAGCTGGAATAAGATATGATGTATGAAAAACACTGCATTCATAACTAGATCTTTCACACTACACTTCCAGTTATCTCCTTTTATCAGCTTGACTGTCTTCACTAGATTTAAGAGGTGTCCAGCAACTATAATACTTTCAGATCAAAATCCTTTAAGTTCTTTGGCACAGCCCTATTGCACAGCTAAAACCCAGGCACTATGGATCAAGTATTCAGATAGTACTGCTCAATCAGTTCCACAAAAATCTTGATTTTCTTGTATACGAGGAGGTGGGGTTTTTTAAGCCAAAATGGTATGGTACCCATATAATAAATAAAAAAAAATAAAAAATAAAGCAGCAGAGTGGGCTTTGTTATCTGGTTGTTTAAAAAAGTTGATCATTATACTTGTATAATGTCAGTCATGATATTTAAACCTGAAAAAATAATTTTCTCTTTCAAAGTATAACACCTGATTAATCCCTTGCTTAGACTGACATTGAATGAGAGTAATTCCACTTATATCTAACATGTTTAGCTATGTAAAATGAGCATAAAGAAGTATTTAGTATTTAGCTATAATGCTTTTCTGATGGCTTTTTGCAAGGATTCTTTTATATTCACAGCTTTAATTTTATGATATGTAGCAAATATATGCGAGCACCTGGAGCATGGATGGAGTGGTTTCTAACCATGGTGAAGTACTGACAGTCACATATAAATACTTTTTTTTTTCCATGTAGACTCTTTCCCTGTAGTCTCTCCACTGAAATTATAAGGTGTGGTATACACATTCACCCTAGATTGATACCTAAGTTCAGCAAATAACCTTGTTCTAGAAATCCACAGAGATTTCTAATCTTAAAACATAAAATAACCTTTGAAGCCTATGAAGTCTCATATGTCAACAATTTGACATATTATCAGTAGTATCAGCTGTATTCTTTGTTCTCTTCACTGGACTTGAAATCTTCCTGATTTTTGAGACTTCATCTTTTTTCCACAGTAGGAACTAAGAAGTTTTATATCAACAAGCTACAAATAAATAAACTAAGCTTACTTCTTGAAAAATAAGAGTCCTTTTCTGCATTTTGTCAAAGGATCTCTGATACAGAGTATGGCACTGCCATTTACAGCTCTGACACACATACTTTACTGATATTTAAATGAGTTATTTCTATTATTGTAGCAATGCTAACATCTATTTGAGAGGTATAACCTCACAGAGTACTTGATTTGAGACAGCTTTGAAGATGACACTCTATCAGCTGTCAGGGTTCTCCAGAGCGAAGCATTGTTCTCCTGCTGCCTCACTTCTTTTTTCTGCTCTCTCTGAAATGGTAGTGCTGGGGGAATATCATATTAAGATAAGTCTTGTGGCTAATACACTGTTTTCTTCAAGAAAGTTTCCTGCAGATGCAAACCCTGTGTGATGTAAATGCTGTGCGAATGTTCCAGTCTTCTAGTAAATGAAGCTTACCTTCCTCTGTATCCAGGCATTGAGAATATGCCACTTGATAATATAAAAAATATCAAGAAAAGTCAAGGCAATTATTCAAAACCCAAAAGATAGGTATGCATACTAACATTTCAAAGAACTGTGGTTCAGGAACATGAAGAGTTGTTGCTCTTAACTTCAAAAGGAGGCCTCAGATTTAGGGCTGAAAGGATAGAAAGAAAAAAAAAACAACAAAAAAAAGGTATTCAAACACATTTTGTGTTTCTTTTTAATGAATATGTTTGTACTGGTAAGTGCTTCTCCAGATGCTGTTAGCCATTTACCTACTATTTTGATACCATGGGCTGAGCAGGCTGAAGTTTTAAAAGAGATGCCACAATGGAATGAGGATCTAATCTAGTTCCTAATGACATGCTTCCTTCTTGTTAAAAAAAAAAAAAAAAAGAGAGCGAGAGACAGGGTAGGGTTTATAGTTTAAACATATCAACAAACTGGGACCAGGATGGAATATATGTTCATTAAATTACTTTGTAGCTCAAACTGATCTTCTATGGAAGATTTTCAATTATGTTCAGAATGAATGTCAATTCAAAAGTACTGAAGTAAGAGGAACAGTTAGTGAGGACATTTCTGTACATAAAGTACTGAATGGCTATGAAACTGTATAGAACATTCTTTACTGGGACACAGGGGAAAGAAGGAACTGGGGAGAAAGAAAAAAATTATCTAGGTTACTGGGAATAAATTATTTAAACAGTGTATTGCTCTCATCTCCCACTTTATCCCCATTTAATTGCAGTTATAAAAATCAGCTTTAGAATTCTATAGGCATAGATGAGCTTAGGAAGTTGTTTTTATCCTTTTATATTTACAGTATTTGTATATATATGTATATATTCATTTACATCAGGAAAGAATGATTTTTGCTTCCTGCAGGTAATAACCACACAACTTCTTGCAGCAGGTTTGTTTGCAGTCAGGATTCAACACCCACTGACCTTCAGTGGTCCTGGTTCTCAGTTTGAGACTGCATAAAATCATAGCAAATTTGATGGGAAGAGACCCCTTCAGATCATTAAGCCCAGTCTTCCCACTCAAAGTAGGGCTATCGTGAACACTAGGTCAGGTCACTCCAGGTTTGTTTAGCTGGGCATCAAAAATTTTCAAAGATGAAAGATCCACAACTTCCCTGGTCAACTCGTTTCACTGCTGCAATTAACTTCCTGGTGGAAAAATTATCCCTAATTCCAAAAACTGAACCTCCCAAGCCAAGTCACACTCTGTACTTCATTTTCCTACCTAAAATCACACACTAGGAAGAACAGGTAAGTAACAGTGAGTGTGTCAATGATATGTAGAATAGGTCAAATAGCATGAGCAATACCTGAGAATTTATCCTGTACAGAGAAGATTCAGAAAAGAGAAAATGAGCCATTAAACAAGGTAAAATGATAGGAGAAGTGAGGAAAAACAATCAAATAAGCAAATAAAAAAAATAACAGTGTAAAAGAGAAGATATCAATGAGAAGATCAAAGGTTAGAAAGGCAAATGGAAGGAAAACAAATTTAAGATATATTAAATATTCAAAATGAAAAGTACTAATAAGAAAAATAGCAAACATGATGCACATAAGATCAAATTTATCCCTGAAATAACTATACAATCTGCAGTTTTGCACCAAAGATTAAATTTTCACAGAGGAAATGAAAGCAGAACAGATTAAAATAAAAATATTAGATGTCTGACCTGATAAGTATAAAATCATGTAAGTATGAAATTATTTTCGGAAGAAAAGATTGATTTATATTCTGTAGTCCACAAGTGGTGAGACAAAAATTAAGTGGAAGATTACTAGATTTGCAGTTGGATGGGCATATGATTTTAGGTGACTTAGAAAATTTTCTGAACCTCGATTTTCTCACAAGTAGGATAGTAAGGTGTAGTTACCCCTGATGATTCTTTTTTTTTTTCTTTTTTTTTTTTCTTTTTTTTACAAATACAGACAAAAAGAGCTGTATGGATAGATGTTATATGTTATTTCCAAGGCAGGTATACCCTCAGAAAATTGAAATGGGCACCAGAATAAAGGAAAAGGGAGACAGAGAAAAAAAGACAGTGAGAGAAGTCTTTCTTAAAATGAAGATAAAAATCAGAACAGATTGGCTTGTGAGACAAAATATTAAAGCACATCATCAGCATGGGCTCCCATGACATTTACAATAGGCTATCATGGAATCCATGTTATTTTTAAACCATAGACCTCAGATATAGACCTCAAAATTCAGGGAGTGCATTGTGGTGAAGAATGTAGGTTATTGAAAAGCAGGGAGAAAAGACTTCTGCAGTGACTGAGACAGCTCAGACAAGAGGCAAATACCCAGGTGACATCCTAGTCACATTTAGAGCTAATAAAAACCAGTGCACTTCCTTATTGGAGATTTTGATTGTAATCCTAGTGCTTTATGCTACATTTTAAGGGACTGCTTTGATCTGGGAGATGCCTTGCTACATAATTGATTTTGCTTAGGTACTTTGCTGCTTCAAAGTAAGATTTGTGTAGCAGTTTCTGGAACGATATGGGGAAGGAGACAGCATCTGCTCCATCAAGGGTTCCTGGTCAAAGACCTTTCTGGTGTAAAAGGGGATAATAAGAAAAGATGGGATGCAACCCCCCCCCCCCCCAAAAAAAAAAAAAACAACCAAAAAAAACCCCAAACCAAAAAAACCAAACAAACAAAAAACCAAAAAGAAACAAACAAACAAAAAAAACCACCAAAAAACATACAGAGAAAGAAAGCTGACTGACAAGCAATAAGGGAGGCAGTAATAAGAACCAAACCTGGTCAGTCAGATAGATGAATTCATAAGGATAAATGTAATGTGAGAACATTGATTTCAGTGATATTATTTGCTCAAGGAACTTGCAAAAATAAGATGGAAAGGAAAAAAGGAAGTCAATGAACAAAATATACCAAGATGCAAACCTGGCAGGCAAGCATAGCTGGCACAAAGAGAAGAAACAGGTAAATGGTCACTAATTGATGGGCTATCAAGAAATTGCAGGCAGAGCCATGCCTTGTAACTGATAAGGATGCAAACCTGGACAGTCTGGAATATCAGAGGTGTTGGGCAGTGGAACTATGTGAACTGGTGGCAGAACTTGCAGAGGAAAGGAATCAGGCAAGAATAATGGGGGAATAGGTAGTAAGGAGTGTGAAAAGGGATCACATGTAAAAAAGGGCCAGTCAGTACACTTGCCTGACAGCCTTGAGCCTGATCACTGCAGTCTGTGGCATCTTCCTATTAAATCCTTTCTTGACTATCTTGACATTAAGTTATGTGGTGTGGCCGACACACTGGAGGGAAGGGAAGCCTTCCAGAGGGACCTTGACAGGCTTGAGAGGTCGGCCCATGCAAACCTCATGGAGTTCAACAAGGCCAAGTGCAAGGAACTGCACATGGGTTGGGGCAATCCCAAGCAGAAGCACGGGCTGGGCAGAGAATGGGTTGAAAGCAACCCTGAGGAGAAAGACTTGAGGATGTTGGTGGGTGAGAAGCTCAACATGGCCCAGCAATGTGCATTTGCACCCAGAAAGCCAACTGTATCTTAGGCTGCATCAAAAGAATGATGACCAGCAGGTTGAGGGACATGATTCTCCCCTCTACTCTGCTCTCTTGCAATCTCACCTGGAATATTGCACCCAGCTCTGGGGCCCCCAACAAAAGAAGGACATGTGCCTGCTGGAGTGATTCCAGAGGAGGACCATGAAGATCATAAAAGGCCTGGAGAATCTCTCCTGTGAAGACAGTCTGACAGAGTTGGGATTATTCAGCCTGGAGAAGAGAAGTCTCTGGGATGACCTTAGATGAGGGCCTTACGAGAAAGCTGGAGAGGGACTTTTTACAAAGGCATGCAGTGACAGGACAAGGGGCAATGTCTTTAAACTGAAAGAAGGCAAATTTAAGTTAGATATAAGGAAGAGTAGATTTCCTGTGAGGGTGGTGAGACACTAACACAGGTTGCCCAGAGAACCTGTGGATGCCCCATCCCTGGAAGTGTTCCAGGCCAGACTGGATGGGGCTGTGAGCAACCTGGTCTAGTGGAAGGTGTCCCTGCCCATGGCAGGGGGGTTGGAACTGGATGGAACTTTAAGGTCCTTTCCAACCTGAACAATTCTAGGATTCAATCATTATATGATCTCTCTGTGTAATCTCACCCTCTATCCTGCCTGCTTCTGAGGGGACCAGTGTGACTGGATATTGGGGCAGTAACTGGAGTCAGAGCAGGGGCATAAGGTCCCTTGACCTATCGTGTCAGCAGCTGGAGTGAGTAGGGATCTGGGTAGTCAACCATGTCCATTTTATCTGCGTGTGTGTGTCTCTGGGACACACACTCAGCTTCGCTACAGGCTGAAACCAAAAACAGGAAAGCAGCAGGCACATCCATCACCTTGGGATGGAGACCCTGGGTGCCCAGATACCACAGGCTGTGCTCCAGCAGCTGGGCAGGAGGGATCCTCAGGCTTTGAGATGCTGGACATGGTGGCTGCTCTTGAAACCCCTATAGTTTGTGTGATGGCTTCCACCTGCTTATCTTTTGTCTTAGCAGAAGTAAATTCACCTCTTTTTTTATTCTTCAGACAATTTTTTTTTCAGAAATATTTTTATTACAAACAGCTTATTTTGCTGTGGCTCTATGCAAGGACCAGTGAGAGTGATGATGAATGGAAACTGCTCAGCGTCAGAGGATGCCACATCACCCTCCCTAACATAAAGTCCTGCAGTCACTCAATAATATGAAGAAAATGATTGTCCTGACAGTGTGTTCAGGCATGAATGATATTTGCATATTCAGAGTGATAAAAAAAACCCCAAATAAACAAACAAAAAAAAAACAACAAAGAAAGAAGGAACTTACTGTGAGTAGGGCATAGGTAGAGTGAATTTATTAAAAATGTGAAAATGTATTATTGTTGGTTAACAGACAAATGTAAATACAATAAGTTCATGCACAGTACTTGATAACATTGAAGATTTTTAGATCTGTAAGGCTGAGGCACCATGGAAGGGAAACACAACCCGAGGACAAAATCTTTTCCAAACCTGACATTTGCTCAATCTACAATTTTTGATTCTGCAGTCAGGAGTGGGAGGAATGAGCAAACCATGACTGTAACTGTGGTTGATATGAATATTTTAGTTCTGTGGTTTTCCTTTTGTAATGATTGCTAATTACTTTTTGTGTAGTGTGGACACTGCATGTTAAGGCCTTATGATGACTGTGATAAACTTCATTATCTTTTGTATGACCAAAGCAAGGCAATTTTCAGCTACTTCCTGAAAATAAATCATTCTGAAACACTGAAGAGATGAGATGCCTTTGTTTTGCTACTTGAATAACCATTAAATATCTTGTGAAGTGAGACTGATAAGATTAAGGAAACCTATTGTCTTGGAGTAAAGGCAGGTGGAGCAGCAGAGAATTAGAGAAACTGTTGAAAAGTTTCTTATTTTGGGTGAAAAGGAGGGTAGACTGCTCTACTCCATCAGTCATCCAGCATATAGAACTGAGGTACAAACCCTAGTTGGGTTTGTCATATTCAAGGCCCAGATGTAAACTTCTAACCATGCAAGCAGAAGAGAGGACAGAGAATTCTGCCATTGACCTACTTGCAGTATAAACATCCTATTTTCAAGTATCTTTTTTTGGAAGATTTGTGTATGTGACATCCGGAAGGTAGGGCCAAGCGCAGGGTTGCATTGAAAAGCTAGAAAACTTGGGTAAATTTCTCACCCTGCAGACTTAAAACACATTGCTGCTTTGCCTTCAAAGCTCTTACTACTTTTGCATATGCCTTTGCAAATCATGTTCTGCAGCATACTAAATCTGAATTTTGTTCAGCAATGCTAAATGTGTGTACATCCATTGACTTCCTGAGATGCATATTTAACTGAAATCTACCTCAGCAAAGATTTAAAAAAATCCTTAAATCATAGCCAAATCACAGCTGATCTCAACTAGACCATTAAAATGCACATGTTCTACAGACCTTAGCCCTGACTCAGAAAAGCATTTAAATGCATCCTTTACTTAAATAGTGTACTCACTGTCATGTCTCCTCAGCTAAGAACTTTAAAATGCTTTAAGAAGCTTTTTTTTTTCTTTTTTAACAAGATAACTCTCCTGAGTTTTCTATTTCTCATTTTGCCGTCCTGTCAAATGAAATTCCTCTACATTATCTGTCAAAGTAGTTTGGTTTTTTTGATTGGACTTTTTTCTTAGTTGTTTTGTATGTGGAATGTCAAGATAACAATGTTGAAGACAAACACTCATATCCAAAGTGTTTAAGATGATTTTAGATTAGGCACATTAATTCACCTGTCCCTACAAATTATCATTGATTTAACATTAATTTATGTCAATCTTCATCTGGAAGCTGGTAGATCTACAGTAAATTAAGCAGTTAAGTTTTACCTTAAGTCTTTGAATAGTTAAAGTTAGTGTATTGACTATGGAAGGTAGAGCAGTCTGTTTACAATTAGGGCCTAACTCCAGACAGTTCATTTCCTACAGCTTTCCTAGAACTAGTGAAAGAGATGTTAAAGATTCAAAAGGAAACTGAATCAGACCTCTAAAGACAAAAACAAAGGCCATCTGCATTTCAATCTAGGGAGGGAGTTTGACTCAGAATTCTAGGTGGCGCGTAAAGATTTCATAGCTAGACTCACTCCAAATACTGTTTCTAAGATAATTCTTGTCTAAATCACTGCAAAGATTTGCTGAAATGGAAGGTGCCTCAGGCCATCTGAGAACTTTGGAGGTTTACAGATTGGTTTGATTTTCTAAGACAATCAGAAACCAAGGAAAAATAATTTATAATGAAAGGTTTATTGAAAGTCATGAATGGAAAAAAATATTTTGTTTTCTACCAAAGACAAGCAAAAATATACAGAAAAAAAATTAAAAGAAGCTCAACCATTGTCAAATATTTGAGAATCTGACTACACTTACAGTGATGGCTAGGCTTAAAGTGGTTACTGAAAAGCTCAATATTACAGCATCTGTTTCCCTGTGCAGTTCAGGGGCAAAATTTACCTTAAAAAAACCCTTCTCAAAAGATAGAAAGCAGAACAGGAAGCTGCTTGAAAAGTACCAATAAGGAGATACTGAAGGAAAAAATCTATGCTAAATCCAGGCTTTCTGGGTCATGAGTGCCTGTATTATATTTGCCATCATTTTGTGCCTAAATCCTTCTGTCCTTTGCAAAGTTCTCAGTACTTAGGATAATATAGGTCCTTTTCTTCCAGGATTAGACTCAACTGTAGGGAAAAGGTGTATGGAAAGGTTTGGGTTTTGTGGAACCGACATACACCTAAGTTTTCATGAGTGATGGAGAGTTTAGCAAGTTTTGTGTTTACATCAGTACTCTGAGATGTAATGAACTTGAGTTTAAGTGCCAGTGTGCTACTGCCAAATTGTGTACTCAAGGAAAACCAGTAATGTATTGATAATACGTTAGGTCCTGTGTGGTTAAACAACATCTGCATCTAAACTTAATAAAAGTTTACACAGGAACAAGACTTGGTTTTCTGCAGGATTTTTTCTCTTTGCAGGATTTGTTCTCTAAGTGTCCTCTTCCAAGGTCTGTCACATACCAAAGGGCATTCCTTCTTCTGTGCATTTTATCATCTATAAAGGTCCAGAGTACACATTTTTTAAGTCAGGGATTCTCTCTCCTAATTTTTCTGTGAAGTGCCTATTATAATGTGGACCTCATTTTAAGCTGATGTCTCCTGACATTGTTGAAATATAAAGAAAAGGCTGTTATCATATAAATGAAGGATACAAAGAACGCTCCCAGTCCTAACAGTGCTGTTCTTTTGTCCTGGTTTTTTGTTTGTTTGTTTGTTTGTTTTGAGTGTTGGGGTTTTGGTGTTGTTTTTTTTTAAATTATTATTATTTTTTGTTAATACTTGGAAACATAGAAATTGGTATTAGAAGCAATAGGCTGAGCCTGATTTGGAGTCAGCTGGGACTGGAACAGACTATAATTTATTCAAACTCTTTTAATATGAAATGCCTAAAAGTTCCCATGATATCTTCTGGTAGACTTCCTCACCTGAGTTTGTTTTTAAGGTAAAAAATGTAAATTACAATAAATCTTGCTCTTGTGGTGCCTACCTATTACAAAGATAATGCAGTTCATTTTAAATATGCTATAACTCCTCAACTGAAAACTTAATCCAGTAAAATATATCTCTCACTAGAACCTTAAAGTCTCCCAATTCAAATTAAAAATCCTTCTTAAAAGGCTTCTTATGTTAAAATGGTAATAAGTGCATTCTCAGATATAAAAGAACTTAATTATATTCTTAAAGCTTATGGTGGTATCTGTAGTAATTTATGGGGGTTTTATCTCTCACTACACATTTCTACATCTGCAGCTGAGTAAAAAACCTCAAATCCTGTGTTTACAAAAATACATGGAACAAATTTGCCTATTAAATCCATGGAGATCAGCTTCACTTGGAGTTTGTAGCACTTCTGGGTTTTTCTGATGGGACGTAAATTTTCCTGTATTAATATGTGCTGACTCATATTGGTTCAGTGCCAGACACAGCAAGGACATCAAGCAGCCTACCTGATTTAGCAATCACATAACAAAATAAAAACAAAACAACATGAACAAGAGCAAAAATGAATGTCCCAGGATTTCCAACAACATTATGATTAATGAGGTTAGTGCTTGAAAATATTTTAAGTGCATTACTGTTGCTCTTTTGACAGATATTGCTTCCTATACAAATTAATATCAGCAATATATTTTATAAACAATGTGATTATAGTATATAGATGAAAGAATAAATGATAAGTGCACTGTTAGTTTTACCTTGTACATTCCAAGATAGACATAGACTCACTCAATCCATGATTTTATCTCCCCATTTACCTATGTTTGACATTAGGATCAAACTGGTATTGTATCTAATAATGTTTACGTATTTAATGTGTTAATTTTTCCCTCCCACCTTCTCCTTTCAAATACATTTTCATTAGAATTTTTATGTGTTCCTGGTTATTGCTTTTCCCTTTTCTACCTCATTTTACTGATGGTAAAAGAACATATGTCTAAAGATTTGGGTATATCACAGATATATCAACTAAGCAGGGGAGGTAGGACATAAAAAACCACCTGTCGCACAGACTTGCATTTTTCAGTAATTCTTGCTACACTCTTGATTTAAGTGAAAGAGTTGAGCTTGCCTCAATAAAGCATCAAAAGGAGCTCATCAAAATAAAGAAATATATCTGCAAGTAGAGCCGACTTGACAAAGGACCTAAATCAGAATTAAAATATGGTTATCTCTTTTAAATGCTCTCTCTCAAAACAGTGGGATATAGGAAGCCGGAGAAGTACTCATGAGAGAGGTTTGAAAGGTATATAGGTGTCTAATGTAAGAGAAACTAAAGGTCTTTCAAATCCAAAGGCTTTGTCACTTAATAAAAAACATCTAATTTGCCTTTATCAGATGAAGAAAAAGATATGGTAGAGCCAGAGATTAACATTCTGGGAAAAGAGTAAGAACTTTTAAAGGTAAGTGGGGGTGGTGGTGGGGGGTGGTGGTGGGGGTGGTGTTGGGAAGAACTGAGGTGTCAGTTAAAATAATCATTGTAGCCTTTCACTGCTTAATGATATATTAGAGATGGCTGGTGCTTTGTAATGGAAAAGGTTTGAGACCAGCTTCAGTGTACCCCAGCCTACTCAGGTAAATGAAAGGCTACCCTATCAAGTTGAGATTTTACACTGATATTGAAACAGAAGTGCTGGAGAGCGGAACTCTTCCTCTAAAAGGGGATACAGAAAAGAACTATGAGACCAAAATAAGCTGAATTAAATTTAATCACTGGAAAACCACAAAAAAAAAGCCCACTGCAAAACTGAAATTCTGCTTTATCCTTGCTGCACAGAAGTAAGGTGGATATGTTTAATATGTAGAGAACTTTCTCTCTTTAAAGGACAAGAACACAAAGTCCTTGGTTACAGCAGGAAAAAATGAACAGGAAGGGGAAAGGGAAGGTCAAATGGAAGAGGGAGCCAAAGGCAAGGCAAAGCAAGACAATGAGTAGTTATGTTCACAGATGTGATGGGTGAGCCTGTTTTCAGCTTAAAGCAGGTTTGGTTAAGGGTGTTTGCTATAAGGATGATGTTCTTGAAACATTTTTACTAGCTGATAAAGGTTTTCCTGTTTTGCTGGCCCACCTGTTTTGCTGTAGACACCTTTTTTCAAAGCAGCTTAGTGTGCAGTGGGCGCACACTAAACTGTAAAAAAATGTCATTTTGGAATAGGAACATCTACACAAGACATTCTTTTGGTACAGTCTTTCTTGTGCCTCCATGTACAAATAGGATCCTTATGGTAACATTTCTTAAAACAACAAAGACCAAGATCCAGAGAAATACTTAGGCACATGGATCAAGTGTGATCCATGGGTCTAACATGCTCCACAAGCCTGAGACTCACGAAAATCTGGCAGCTCTGTGTTGACTGCTCTTGAAGTAGGTCCTAGGGTGGTTTTGGCTCTCAAGAGAAAATGCTTTTGTTTCCCTTAACTTGTCCTTTGCCAATTTATTGGAAACTGTAATAACAGTCATCTCTCAAGCCCAAGATGAACCTTGTTCTCATTGTTCTCAAAATTCAAGTGACAGATTTCTAAAAATATTCAAAACCAGAAAAAACAAAGCTTTTCTTCACCACATCCCTTGCTGGATATAAAAAGAAATTAAAATAAGATCACTAGAGGTCTCCATCTTCCAATGGTCTCTATTCCTCAGTCCTTTACGAGAATTTCTGTCTCTCTTTCCTCCCTGCAACACCTTTCTCTTTTAAGACTTCTCAACAGCAACATTCCAGAGAGATTTTTTGAACACTTATTCAGGCAAAGCTCTCAGTCACTTAAATGGATATGTACCCAAATATGATCTGAGCCAGGGAATGATTAATAAACCCATTACCTATTATATTATTTTTGTGTCTTTTCCTTTATGATTTTATTCTAGAAAATCACATTTTTTTCATAAGGATTAGTCAAAATTACTCATGAAGTATCTTCCGTGTATTACTCATTATACTATTTTTTGAAGCTGTTAGTAAGTTTAGTGCAAGGCTTTGTTTGTTTTTCCTAAATGCTGATCATATATCCTGAGAATCAGACTTGCAATGTGAATATTTGTATTTATGAATTAAAATCACTTGCTGCAAATGGTGTCTAGTATTGGCTTAATGTAAACTTTTGCTAGAATGTTTGCAGAAAATAAAAGAAAAAAGGTGTGTAAATATTTTAGACAAATAATTGTATAGTTGTAACAAGCATTATTTTTTATTATAGTGCCATAGAAATATCTAGTTATGCTCTTAATGATTGGAGCTAAATAGAGGATGAAGTTATTGCTTCAAGGCAGAAATGTAATTATGGATCATTATGAGCTACAGAAGCCTTTCCTACCCATGTCACAAAAGGATGTTTTCAAAAATCACAAAGAACAAGTTAAAATATGCATTCTTCTATGTTTTGAGAAATAACTGGCAGGGGCCAAAGCTTTAGTCTGAGTTCCACTAAATTGATAGAAGTGAGAAATTAACATGATAGTTTATTAAAAGATGCTGTGTACATGATAGACAATAAACTTCTTTAAGAGTTCAGATGAAAATCTTGAAAGTAGAACCAGTGTTATTCTGGAGTTTTAATCTGAGAGGAAAACCCAGCAAATATTAGCAGCAGTCTATAGGTGCAAGGAATATGCTTTTATGACTGGAGTGCTTTGAATAAAACCTGCCGTATTGTGAACAGCTGAGTTGGATGCTGAATTCCTTGTTTGAAAACTGTCTGAACAATGCAGGTTTTGGCTGGATATGCAATTTGACTGATACAATATGAAGAGACACTAAAACATGTTACCAGATCACAGGGTCATTAAAAAGTTGGCGTGCCATAGAACAGTTCTGGTTAGGGGGTCCCTCAAAATATCGTCTTCTCCAAGTACTAGTTCAGAAAATGACTAAGTTCAATGAGAGACAAGGGACATTACCTAAGTAAGTTGTGAATACTTCCAGCCATGGAAACTGCAAAAGCTCTCTGGATGACCTGTGTGACTATCTTCATGGTTGAAATTCTTTTCCTAATATCTAATAATAGTCCTACACTCATGATCATACTAAATATATTCTTCATGAAGACAAATGTTTATTTGTGTAACATTGATTTTGAAAGACAGTGCATGTCTAGAAATTCAGTGCAGGTGATCCCTATGCACCTCTTTAATCCTATAGAACAATTTGTAAGCTGAACTTACTTTAGGATTTTGCAAGTCAGTATGATTGAAATTTACTTCTCAAATATAAGTATTGCAAGATAACTTGACAAGATGCAGGATAACAGGATTTTAGCCTGTCTTTGGAATTACTCACATTCTGCACATCATATTTAAAGCAATATTGCTCAGCTGCCTCAAAAAAATTTATAAGGAAAGTCAAAATATTAATAATAAAAAAACTTAAAAAACCCTGCTTATTTTCTTATATTAGTATATATTAAGAACTACAGGATAATCAATTTTGACTGTATATCAGGATTAAAAAACCTTGTGATGTATGGCTCCTTCACTGAAGAGGAATAGACTGGCACAGTTTTCCCAGCAGACAAAATTAAATGATGATGGGTGGTCTGTCAAGAAATGGCATTACATTACTAGAATGAGAAATGATTGCAAACTCAGAAATCTAATAACCAGGAAAGAAATTATCAGTCATTGGAACAAGCTTGGCTCTCTGCCAAGTTTTGCAAAACTTCCAACAAATTATCTTATGAAGGAGGTCAAATTTACAGATACATTTGAACACCAGGAGTCAAGATTTATTACCTTTATTTTACCTCTACAAATTTTTTCCTCCAGAAGTGGCTTCAGTAACCTCTGGAGATAACCTGGTGGAATAAAGTACTCTTCCAGCATAAGAAATCATGTTGGAAAACTGACTATTGGTGTACTAGCAGTAAGAGCAAGATTTTTCGTTGTGTACTATCAATCCTAGCAAGGTATTCACATTGTGTATCACCTGTGAATAGCCTGTAGGGTAACTCAAGCATGACTTTGAACAGGAACTGTAGAATATCTATGATGCAACTTAATTTGGTTCAGATAAGAAACTGAAAGACCTGAACATTGTGAGTCACCTTAACTAAAGTATGCAGGAGAAATATTTTTTTTCCATTAGAATTGTATGAAAAAGTACAAGGTGTCTCATCCAGAGCTTGAGACCAAATTCCCTTCTGATCTGCAGAGCAGTCTTCCACAGGGAAACAAATTCTGTCTCCACATCTGGGAAAATTCTGGTAAGACTCCTAACAAGGACACAATTAGAACATGATCTGATGCTAAAAGATTAAAAGCTGTACTTTAAAGTTAAGAGCTTTAATGGTCTGCAAGGCACAAAATCTGCGTATGTAACTTAGGTCAATGAATCATGCACTGTTGATCTCTCCCACACCGCTTTTAAATCTAAGAGTTTGAGTACCTGTTTTCACGGTTGTGTCCTGCATACATTACTTATTTCTATATATTTCACCAATCATCCACCAGAGTGCAAAAGAAGGAAAGAATTCTGAGTAGGTGGAACAGGTATTAAAACATCCACACATACGGTGATGCCCCTGGAAGAGTAGTAAGTAACCTTACTAGCATCACAGTGTGTTACTACAAATTGTACAGCTGGGCATATTTGGAGAGAATTAGAAAAAGCGTGGGGAGCTGGCTGAATACAATTTGAATCAGAAATTACCATTAGAGAACTACTGGAAAGAAGTTTGATGAAATGTGGTAAAAATACAGTAAATTCAAACAGTTCATAAGAGGAGCAAAGTTATTTTAGCTTTTTGTTCATGTAGACCAGATCAATAATGATCAGAAGCTATGACATTTGTTTCACAGTCCCTGTCAAACATATATGGTGTTTGACTCAGTTTCCAAAGCCTAAGCATGCAGAGCAAAAGACCGTCACTTCAAATAGTAATGATGTTTTATAGAAGTTTTGGTGGAAAGGTTTGGAACTAACCAGTATCAGAAATGCAAGTTTCCCCCTAAGTCATTATTGAAATGCAATAGCATCGTCAAGCAAAGTTAATTTGCACAGCTTATTTGTCCTTCACTGTATTGCACCTGTCTTCTGAAGTTTTTATTTTTTGTCATGGTTCATGAACATGTATGCTAACACAGAAAAGAAACACAATTTTTACCTTAATTACTGGGAATCTGATAATAAATTCTTCCCAGAAAGGGCAATACCATGGCTGCATACAGATACACTGCTGATTGATCAGCAAGGCTAGAAAACAACATGGAACAATTATTAATAGTATTTCAAGCTTGATTAACTTTCTAAGAAATCTATCCCTCACTACCCATCACTGGCTTTTGATGATTTACAAATATTGCCTCCCTTTTCTAAAATCCCTGTAGCTCACTACATGGCAATATGGAGCATAAATGCATACATAAGAGATAATATTGCTCTACTTTCTTTGGGTCTGGAATTAAGCAATTTATTTTCAGTCTAGGTTTAATGATCTAAACAGCTTGACTTTCTATCTATTATGAGGTACTTATAGCAACATTTTCCATAAGCCAATAAGCTTTCAGTCCAAACAGACTGTTTTCTTTCCTCATTATGTTATTTTTTGGAGGCACAATTCTCATTTGTGCTTTCATCTTCTATGGCAGTTTGTCAAAGGATAAGAGAACCAGGTCTTTTAAGAAAGTCAGTGGTAAATATGTCTTGAAATCATTTTTTCACTGGAAGTGATAAGACCAGATAACATGATAAATGCCCAGCTGTTATTTCTGGGAAATACATGGCACAGTATAATGCACACTACCCTCTATTTCCATTCAGATTTCATTTCAAAGATTTGGTAATGCTTCATATTTTGAAAAAAATTCAATGTACATGCTCTGAAACTCTTATTACAGGAAAATATACGTGGGTTTTTTTTTTTTTTTGGGGGGGGGGGGGGTCGGGTTTTTTTTTCCTCAAAAGAGCCAAACCTCTGCAATTATGAGGACACTGAGGAAAAAATACTCAGGAGTAAATAAATACCTTTAGAAAGTAGAAAATATTTTCTAACTCCTATTTGGTAAAGTGCATTAATTTAGATACGTTCTACAAATATCTCCCAAAGTTTCTTTAACTCAGTTCTGCTGCAGACTCTAGAAAAGATTTACTGCAGCAGAATGTTGATAAGGCTTTTATTGACCTCTTCAAAGTGTATCAGTTTTGTATCATTTGACACACACATGCTGGGCTGTGTGATATGACTGGCCAGGCAGATCTACATCTCCTTCCTTCTCTGTAATCCTTATTGCTGTTATACTCAACCCTTGTGTATTTTTGGTGGCATATCTGTGTTATGCGATCATGCAACATGCAAACTGCTGTAAAGGCAGCTCATTCTCCAAAGTAGTGTCAGGTGATCTCTTGAATCAGATAGAAAGTTATTTGTATCATGACTGAATTGTTTAGTCCTTCCTTTTATTTATCTATTTAGCTAGGCAGAAGAGATGGATTTGTTTTTATAACAATAATTACAGCTCTACTGTGTGCCAGTTGCCATGTAGTAGTAGATGAAGACCTCCAGTCACTCCTCTTTATTATGGCTGAACAAACTAATGAATATTAGTGTCAATTCATTGAAATACCAAATTATAATCAGCTGAACTAGAACAACAGAAAAAAAAAACAGTTTCCAAGAAAAAGTGGGGAAAAATCTTACGCGGAGAGAAATTGCAATCTCAAGTTGGTCTAGGATGAGGAAACAAGCATAGTGTTAGCTGAAGGCTCCTGATTACTGAACTAATCTAAAAGTTCAAGATATTATCTTTTCTTAATTAGTATTTAACAACACATTTCAGCATAATAAGGATGTTGCAAAGTAACCTCCAGTCAAAATGCCGATTAGACAAGAGCAGAGAAAATAAATGAGCCCCACTAGAAAACCTTCCATCATCATTTTCACCACTTCTGCATGCTTCATGCTTGTTACACTCTGGCTAAGAATTAAGCTCAATGTCCAAGATGAACGTTAAGAAATTATGGACTAATAATGCCCATATCACATCACCAGCATGGAACTTTGTCTTCAGTGTTACAGGCAAGAGCAGCACTGAATGTTTCTCACACAGCATCATAAGCCATTATAATATGTACTATTAAAATGATTTAAACCCGGTAGGCTTTTAAGGGACATCATGTTTAATATTATCTACCTGAGCTAAACTGTACTTCATATTATTTTTGTGCTACTTTAGAAAATGAGGATGAGGTTTTGTTGTTTGCTTTTAAATTATCAGCCAGCAGTGTGATGAAGTATCCCCGACAGAATTAGACCTTGAGTGTCTGACTAACTCAGTATGGCAAAGCAGCACTAAGCAAACTCAGAAATGTCCTTAGTCTCATTCTGAAAGGCCAGGAATGAGCCATGACTGATCAACTAATTCAAAGCAAGAAAATTTATTTTAACATCATTTAATTTTTTCAAGAATTTATTATTATTTCTATTTGTTAAACAGATTATTTTAACATTAGCACCTTAAAGGATAACGCAACCTCCCCTTTCCTGGAAGACATAATTTTCCCTTATTGTCTATGAGTTCATCTTCTGTGCACGTGTGCTTCATTCTGCCTACATGTTCTCCTTAATACCTTTCTAAGCTGTCACCTGATTTCAGTTTTATTTAATGAAAGAACATAGTTTCAAAGATCATTTTTTAAAGTTTTGTTGAAACTTGTGTCCAAGAAGATGATTTTATAAGCATTGTTGCTGAGGAAATAGCTAACATATCAATTTAAAACTTTTTAGACTCCAAACTTCATGGAATCTGTCTGGGAGATGAAGACCTTACAATTCTCCAGATGGGAAAAAAAGATCATGGAACTCAATGAGGCTGAGATTGTGAAAATGCAATATAGAGACCTGACTGGCTATGTTGAATAGAAGCTAATGAAGAAGTGTCTGGAAAGAAAAGTCAGACAGTTGGGCAAAATAATTAGTTCGTATAGAAACAGTGACCCATAGAGAATTCACCCAGCTTTTCAAGAAGTCCAAAGACATAGCACAACTTCAAATACATCCTCTTTGCCTTCTGACTCTGTGGGGAGCAAAAGAGGAAATGGAGAATTGAGGAGTTCCCCAAAGCTTTTGTTGAAGCAGCTGTTCTTTAATAGCTGCTGGGTAAGAGAATGGGGTAGGAGAATTCACCCATCTTGCTACAGAAGTGCTGCTGAGGTGTTCGAGCAGCACATAGCTTTTAAGAAAAGAAAGCTGCTGCAGATTTCTCACCTCTGAAATATTTGGGCTATCCATACTGGTTTGAAGCACCCTGTGACACTCTCAGACCTGACATTATTTGCTGTGTCTATCCATCCTTCATATTCAGAAAAAATACTTCTCCCAAAATGCCCACTGTTGGCTTTGACAGTAGAATCTTCGAGAGTAAAATTCAAAGCATAATGCATGGCACTGTAGGCAAAAAAAAGTACAAAAGCTGGGTGTACCAATATGCTTTTAATGTTTGTAATTTTCTGTTCATGCTGGGAGGAAACCAGTAGAGACAGCACTTTTAAAATACATGAGACAGCTGTTGTTGGGGTGTGTAGACAGGCTGTACTAGCTCAAGGCATTCCAAATAATATTTTTTGCAATGTCTTTTAAGACACTCAGACAGAGACACATTACAAAGCACCATGGCATCAACTACAGGCAGTCTCTTACTCAGACTCTTAGAAAAGCAGTAACAAGGGAAGCTGATTGCCGACCTGCATTTAAGTAGTTTCACTCAACTGTGCTGGAGATGCCTGCACATACTGTATGTGTTGCACAGCTTTTGTCAGCATCAAAGCTCATGTTGTTATTTTTAAAGATAAAACACATAGATAAATATGAATGCCTTAAAAACAAACATAACTAACTTGTTAAATACCTTTAGCTGGTATCAGGAATAATTTGCATCGGAAATAGATTTTTATTTATGTGTGCAGTTAAGTAGAGGATAAAGTTCTAAATTGTTTAAGACAGCTGTTTCCACTTTAGCCGTTGTAAATGGATAATCATGCAATCGTGTACACACAAACAGGTGGGGCCATTAAATGCTTCCTTTCTCCTTTCGAATGCCTCCACTGCTCCCCATGAATATAGCCACAAAGCTTTCCTAATGAAACCACAGGGAAACTGCTGGTCCATTTGAGATTTCAAAATCAATTGCGGTATCCTGTTTCAATTAAACAAGGAAGTTTTCAGTCACAATTAGGCCCAGCTACTTTCCACAGGTTGCCACAGAGGCTGAGGATAAAAGCAAATGCTCTGCCAGAGGTGGAAGAGGAAAGTCCTAAGAGAGGATGAGATTAGCTGATGGCTTTGCAAACATGTTATGAGATTATTTGTTATCTCTTCAGTGCTTCCATTTTCCCAGGGTGGTGGTGGTAAGAAGGACATGGAACCTTTTAGGGCAGACAGGTGCAGATCAACTTCTGGGGAGTCCAGCTGTTTACTTATAAATTCATGCTTCTCATAAAGACAGCTGCATCAACAAACTTCATTTGACTAAGAATATTACACCCCAGTGCAGTTTTCCAACAGCTTTGGAAAACTAACTGCATGACCAAGCTAGCCAGCTTTCTCTTCTCTGGGAATATTTTATTATTGCAGTAGTGAGTTCCTGTTAAAAATATAGAGTCAAACTCAAGTATTCAAAATACCCACACTGTGTTAAAACTCAACTGATGTATTCACTCAGTTAATGCAGAAAATAAGAGGTAGCTCTGGTGATTGTTCAGTGTCTTCACATTCACCATGGGACTCCTTTGTGTCACGGGACGTAACAGACTATGCTCCATGGATTGCCCATTTTGTACCAGTAAGAAAAAGCTGGGCAGCAGTTTGCCTATGTACTGACAGAAAAAAGCCCCTCCAAAATTCCAAGACAGATCAGAAGATGCAACTATATTTAATCAGGTAGGTCCCTAAACCTCCTGTTTTCTTTACAAGGCAATTAAATTAAAAAGATGAAAATGACTTGCATGCTAGCACAGTGCTGACTCGTAGAAAGCTAATAAATTCATGAATAAAGGCACCTAGTTTCATCAGCTGAAGTTTGCAGCAGGTTTTGCTCATTGTAATATATTTTCTATGTAGTTATTGAAGTGTGTATGTGTCCCAGTGGTTAAAACAAATGATGATTTTTTGCTTTCATTTTTAAATGGCTGAGGTGCAATGACAGATCAACCCCAAAATTTAGAGAGCTGCCTGTATAACCAGAATGAATCCTTCTGATTATTAATTCATACTGAAGCCTTCTCTGTGGCTGACATAATGTCAGCTTGACAATTAACCTTTTTAATACAGTTTACTAACTGACCTTAGCTGATGCTATGTTGTTTATTTAGTGGCCACTTTTTAAAATTAAGTCAATAAAAATTAAAACTCTGAAATTATATGTACTGAATTTTCCTTGTGATATTGTATAGGAATAAACAAGTTATTTTTACAGTAATCATAGCAAGGCTGACACTAAATGTAAAACCTCCCCAACAGAACATGCAAATTTTAGAAATAGGCAAAAAATATTAAGAAGTATGGTTCTCTCATGCACATTATACATAAAAATGCACGCTTTCTGGCAGTGTCTTTTACAATTGGTGACAGTGGCTAGTCCTGAGTAAGGATTTGATAGAAGAAAAACAGTTACAAATTTAAAAACTCATAAGGCCTCAAAAACTGAAAATGGCAAGAAGAAAATAATGAAGAATTAATATTTAAAGATATGAAAGAAGAAAACACAAAGAAACTATGACTTAAAATAATGGAAACTGAGTGAGTACCAAAACCGAGCAATAGACACAGAACTAGGAAGAATTTTTAACAATTAATGTCAGAGAAGCATATATCCTTTTATCATCAAGCTGATAAGTGGATGTGAATAATTTCTATGGGTGCATAGAATGGAACAAATATGGGAAACATTGTCAAAAAATAAAATAAAATATGCAAGTGTTTGTAAGAAAACTTAGGAATCAAAACAGAGCCATGTAGTTTCAGACCAGGGGTTCAGTCAGCCCAATATCCTGTTTCCAACAGTGATTACAAGCAGCAGTGTAGGTAGGAGTAAGACTAGAAAAAACACACATATATGTAAATCTAAATAAATAAATAAATAAATAAATGAATAAATAAATGTTTTATACATATATTTTGTCTGTGTGTTCTCCTAGCCTCTGATTTTTTCCAGGTTGGTGGATAGGTTTCACTGATGTCAGTGAAAGTTATAGTTCAAATTGAAAGTGAGTCAGCAACTGAGTCAGCGAGTGGTCAAGAGGTGAAGAAAAGGTTATAAGTCATAAAAATGAAAGTGGGAAAAAGGTATGAAGGGGAGAGACAGACAGGATAGAATGTAATGATTCTTCACTACACTTCAAATTTACATTTAACTAATGGTTACATTTACCCTGAATTAAATTTTTTCTTTCTTAAATCTGAAACATTTAAACCATGGGATCTCGATTAAAAGTAAATGCCAATCTGTTTGATGTCAATGAACTTGAAGTCACCATGTTTAATTTTTAGAGAAATAATGTTATGAGTGAGGTGAGGTGATGAAGTAGCATAACGGAGGAAATAAAGGTTGGAATCACGGAAACTCTATGATCATCAGCAATTAAGCTTATTGCCCACACATCACAGAGCCCAGATGAGGAAGCTGAATAGTGAATAATATCATCAAATTACTGATGCAGTGATACAATGATAAATTTTACATCATAATACAGCGATAAAGTTTACCAGCAATTCTGACTGCATCCCAGCTGGAAGACATTCTCTTCATCAGAGCATGCCAGATAAAAACTCATTTAAATGTCTATGCATAATTTGTCATCTGAAAGTTTTAACCAGCTGCTCATAGATACACTTATATTCTCTTACTTTGGTTAAGTAAACAGGTTTTCTTCAGCTTTTTTGACAGTTAGGGAAATTCTGTCTCTTTTGCCTTTTTGATGTAATTATTAGTGTGAAAATGGCCATTGCAGCTTTCTTTCAGAATACCCTCAGACACTGAAAGCACAGTTCTTTAAGGGTGGTTTATCTCTACCAGATGCATTACTATAGACTTTTAGCCTTCCACTCCAGAAGCACTTAAGACATCCTTTTAACCAAACTATGGAACCAGTTGTTCACTCTGGAGTCCAACTAATTGTTTGAGGGAATTGTATGGATATGGTGCAATTTTTTTCTATACAGTAGAAAAAAGAGTCTTTTTGAAAGAACATTCATAAAATTGAAAGTGTAATATCAATTCTAACTTCAACTAATTTATAATTGGCTAATTTTGGCAGTCTTCAGCTATGCACAATGTGCCTTAAGCCCTTACATGGATTACTCTTCTCTCTGCACCCTAGAATTTTTATTTAGAGACAGTGATGGAAGCCAAAAAAATGCCAGAGCTGTGAAAAAATTAAGTGCTAAGGCTATGCATAGGTTTGGAGCAGAAAGGAGTACAAGGGAACATTAGTCTCCTTCTCCAAAGCCATCTAGGATTTTAACATTTGTATTATGCTTCAACATGTAAATTAACATGTAATAATGGGTTGCTTGTTTAAGCTGCTCCATCAAGAATAATTTATCTTGAAATCTTGCCCCTGCAAAATATTGTGTGGTCTGATTGCTTTTAGGCTGTAGATTGTAACCTGCCACAATCTGAAAAATACATTATATAGTGCATATATCAACAGACCACAGCATTCAGATAAGATGTTCTACCAGAGGGTCTAAAAGTGCCTTGCAGACAGAAACTCAGCAAGCCTCCTAGTTTGTGCTAACTGGGTAACTATTTTGCCCCAGCTGGGAGAGAAATATGGAGTAGTTGTATTGGTAGCTCATAGCAAACTACAATGGTGTCATAATCAAGATTTCTAAACACCAGTATTTGTGTCTAACCAAATGGTTACTTTTCTGGTTCATCTGAGCATGTTTTCATCTTACTCAGTTTACACGGCATCCTCAATGTCCTGTGGTGCAGAGATGGATTATCACTGGCATATAGAAAAAGTTTTTTGCAAAATACAGTGTAACTGCATTTCAAAGTTTATAGGCAGAAGAGATGCTTTGGAGTATGCAAGGTATTATTTCAAACACATGCTTCAGTGGAACTAGGGCTTAAATTTCAATTAGGTTTTTTGTGCCTTCATTTTGTGCCATCATTTTGCTTTTCTTAATTTTGCTCTGCAGTCCATTATTACAGTCATAGTCAAGGCTAAGAAAATCCAAATTCCATCCCAAACTTGTATAGAAAAGAGTATCAATATTTAATAGCTTTCTTTTTTCCCTCCATTCTTTCTTAGAAGGACTTGACTTCCTAAAATTTTCTGTAAATTGTTCTGTTGAAAAATTGAGAATGTGCTAACAAAATACTGAGAGCAAATATACTAGAACTATGATTCAATAAAATGTGAACCCACCATCAGGTCTCAGATCATACCACTGATCCTCATCCTTCATTTTTCATGGGAAATTATCTAATGTTTATCACAAATATGATTTTAAATTAAAATAAATTACTTGGGTCTGATTTTGCTGCCCCTGGAGATGGTGAACAACCAGCTGTTGGTGGTAATATAATGGTTTGAACAACTGTATTTGAAAGTTTTCCACTGTCTTAAATACTTCTTTAGGACTGTGTTAAACTAAACATGCAGAATAGGATTTCTTAAAACTAAGCAATAGTTTTCTGAAGCTTTCATGTATAAATGAATACAAGTTTCTGTTACGACACCTTATACATAATTTTTTATACTGCAAACTTGCTTAAAACTGAAGATCGTATTTGGATGCCTGAAAGTACAAATACTACCTAAGAAAAGATTTCATGAGGGAGTTCAGTAATTAGCAATTTTGGAAAATCTCATCTAGCAATTGATTCTTTATCTGTGCTTAACTGCTTCTAAATACGTGCCCCGATGCATTTCATTAGAACTTTGCTCTTGACATGCTTTTATCAAGCTGAAAAGACAAGTGGAAAACCAAAACAGGTATTTAGGGGAGTAGAGAGGGTGGAGGCTGATAAGGATGTATTTTATACTGAAGAATGCCTGTAGTAATGAAATTACATTATATGTATTACCTCATTATGTGAAGGCTGCTTTAGTAATAGATCTAAGTTATCTTTTCATGTCCTTCATGGAGTGATGGGCAATCTGTACGCATTGGTCCATCTGTTTCTTCTGCCACGTACAGCCATAGTGCACAGGTACTCTTACATTGTCAAACTGGCTCAAGGTTCAGACTCAGATGATAGCTCAAACTATGCTGAATGCATAGACTGTATACATCTTGGAGCCAGCCAGCTAGACCGTCTACCTGTGAACTCAAACAGGAAAGAGAATAATGCGTGGAACAGTCTGGACTCCCATGATTACAAAGTCAGCGTTATCAGCTCCAGCCCTCTCTTGGACACAATTATAAACATATAAGATAAAGTCTTATGTCTGCGAACTGTCAACACATCAGATTTCCTTCTAGGAGGATTCCCTTCTCAGTCCATCAGGGGACTCTGGGAAGGCTTTTCTTGTCATATTTTAATATTGTTTCCTGAACGATTTCTCATATGCCTCAGGACTATCAGAAACGTACTATTACATAGTATAGAAAAACCACTCAGGTGACTGGGGTGATGTGTCTTGCTCACAAAGCTATGGTGATTTCTGGATTTGATGATTGATATTGGTAAGGCTCCCAAACAGACTGGTATTGTCTCTGCTTTCCTCTGCCTTGTACAGCATAACTTCCCTTATTGATTCTCTGCAAAATACTGCAAGGTTCTCTGACACTGCAAACTGTTTCGTCTGTCTGGTTTTTCCTATTCCTTACCTTACAGGACGGAATTGTTCTGACCTAATGAAGGCCCTTTTGGCCTTGCTTCCTAAATTGTATGAACCCTTTAAAATACCAGTGGCATCTTTTCTGTACCATGCATTTCAAAGGAACCAGAGACAGAATTAATTCTCTTAACACAAAAGGAAATGGAGCATTCTTCACAAGGAGACAAAAATGTTAAATTCAGCTGTAGATGTCTGAATAGTATTTTTGGAAGAATATGACAGTACACAGATATGGGATCGTTCTCTTATTCTTCATCCTACAAAACTACGTTGTTGTTGGATTCTTTTTCTGCATAGTCTGAATCACTACAGCTGGGTGTCTGTGGAGAGGAGACCATGAGTGCTCGCAGTCCTTTTGTCTTTGGACATTAATCCTGATCTCAGCAAGAACTGTTCTAATTCAGATTCTCAAATATCAGAATTTTTTATTCCATCTGAACACAAGATAAACCTCTTTTACTGTAAGGATGGTCAAACACTGGAACAGGTTGTCCAGAGAGGTGGTGAAATCTCCATCTGTTGACATACTCAAAGTTTGACTCGACACAGTCCTGGGCAACCTGCTGTAGCTGACCCTGCTTGAGCAGGGGTTGAACTAGATGTTCTCAAGATGTCAATAATTTCCTGTCCCAAGCTGGAAAGGTCTAATTTTCTTCTTCATCAGTCCCTTATTCCTGTAGTACACAAGGAAACTGTGAGAAGATACCTTCAACATCTCTGACTGAATACATGTCATTCTTGTACATTTTCATGGTTGACTATCTCAGGAGTGATTGAAAATATTCTCTGGTTTGATTTCTTCTTTGTCACTTTCCTTTTGTCTTTAAACTGTACCTTGTAATCTTTTAAATTTGTAAAAGGTAATTTTTAATTTCTTGCAATGATGCATATTCAATACTACATCAAGTGTTTCCATTTCTGTTCAAATGAATAGTTTTTTGTTCTTTCTCATGTATCTCATCTGCTCACTTGCCCACTTCTATCTGCTTTTAGGCCTGATTGTAAAGTCACAAATTTTTTGTTTGTAACTTTTTTTTAATTTTGATTTTAAAATTACTATATGACAAACTAAATATCACTTTCGTCATTTCATCATGCATACAAGCTACTTTTTTCTGCTTTTGCCTCCACGTTTCTTAAAGTCATCTTTCTGTTCAGATGTCTGACAGACTGATTCAAAGAGCAATCATTTGCCAGATTGATTATTTCTGCACCTGTTTGAAAGCATGCCTTGAGCAATTTCAGTTTAATATTTAAAAAGTTCAGCTCTTAGAAATTTGTTTACATTTTTTATTATTCTCACTGTATAAAACTTTATTTTGTGGCTAGAAACCCCCCTCCAAAAACAATAATTAAGCTTAATTAATTCTTTACAAAAATCCCCTTTTTTAAAAAAAGCTATTTGAAATACTTTATTCAGTACTAATAAGCAATTAAGATTATCTGGAAAGGAGTTGGAACAGGCTGGTAAGGGAGATTGTGGAGTCTCCATCCTTGGAGATTGTCAAAAGCTGTCTGGACATGGTTCTGAGCAACTGGCTCTGGGTAGCCCTTCCTGAGCAGGAGAGTTGGCCTAGATGACCACTGGAGGTCTCTGACAGGCTCAAATATTCTGTGATTCTGCATTTCTGAGTTTTAAAACACACTTGAAAATAAAGGATATGGCTTTAAGCCTGTATTTTCACAATTTTAATCTTTAAAATTGTGATTTTTTTGGGACATTTTTAGTAAAAAATTATAAAAAACTTATTCCTATTACTGAACAACAACAAAAAAATAATCCGTATTTCATTAAATTTGGCAGGTTTTAGTGATTTTGCTTCCTTAGGCTTTTGACTGTACATATCTTGTACATGTCAGATCAGCACATTCCTTTTTAAAAATCCCACTATTTAATAAGCTAGGATTTTGTTTTTCCCAAAGGTAACTAAACGTCTAGGCACACTGACTTTGCTGGTTTTTTTCTTCTCCTTGATATAGACTAAGATCATAGCCACTCTATTTCCTTGGCTTTAGGTCACTGTGCAATTTTATTTTAATTCAAGTAAAGGCCCATTTTACTGGGTTTTGTTAGGGTTTTAATATTACATAATAGTACACTATCTTTTAAATTATTTAACATCTCATCCAGTTTCTGAACTACTTCTCCTTTCACTTCTACTTATCAGCAATGAAATGCCTTCAAATCAAGGCATGATAAACCCTCCCTCTTCCCACTGATCTTAAAACTTCAGAAAAAGTCAGGAGGCAGTCTTTCTCTGCCTCCTTCACCTGTAGGCCATTTCAACCCAAAGCATTAATGCAGTCTCCTATTACATCCCCAATTTATAGCCTGAAACAGTTACTCTGCAGAGGATAAAATTAAGTATTCCTTTTTTTAAAACCATCATCACTGAATCCGAGTACAAAGTATAATCACAGCTCCCAACGCAATGTGTTTTTCTTTGGTGTTGAGAATGCCACTGTTGTCCTTCATTCCTATTCTCGTCTGGAAGAAACAGAAACAGGACTGATTTCCTTTTGCTAATCGTGTGCCTACAATATCTACATATAGCCATTTTCTTCTGTCACATTGGCTTCTTATCCAACCATTTTTTTCTAATAATTTTTAAAATATTTTGTACATTTTGACAGAATGTATCTTAAATAATGGAAATAATATAAATGGGAAAAGTGAGGTGGATGAAAGAATCAAACTAATGAATGCAAGTCATAAATCCATGGTGCAGGGAAACTGAATGGCATATTAAAAGGCAAGAAATGCCTTTGAGCTCACATTTTAAAGTCTCTGCTATGGCTACATGTAGTTTTATACTGACAAAACTATTTCAGGTATAATGTTAGACAAATAGGAACCTTAGCGTAGATTTGGTCATTTTTGGATAATAAAAGTTGCATATACACTTTACATGGGTAGTTCTTCTACATCTCAGGTATGAATAGATATAATGGTATTTGTATAGCAATGGCATATAATGCTCTGATTGTGCCAGGCTAGTCAAAATGTTACTTTTCTGTGACTATAAAAGTTCTAGCTGAGTATAATGTCCCAAGCCTGTGTTGTTCTTCCATATCTAAAATAATAGCAATGAATTTAAAAATTACTTTTTTTAGAAAATCATAAGAAATGGTGACCATTTCAAAGAGCTGCAATTTCCTATGCTTCTTCCTACCCCCTAGTTTCCATCCTCTCATTTTACTTAAGCAACAATTTGTCTAAATATTAGAACAATGACATTTTCATTTCCTGAGAAAGGTGATTATTTGGTGACAATCCCTTATACATTCCAAATATAGCTAAGAACTTTAATTTCATAGACTAAATCTGAGTGTGGATACTTCATAGACAATTCATAATGGGTTTAACCATGCAGAACTCAGTCTGCACCCTTAATTTCAGCTGGATTGCCAATCGGCTGTGGTTGGTGTTGTAAGGGACCTCTGATGCACTCGGTATGTGTCTGAAACATAATTCAATTTTGATGAACGGAAAGGAAACTTTAATAGTTTTCTCAGTGTACAACCTTGAGATGAAAGCCATTGTACTTAGCAGATCATAAATGATGCTTCTTTGTCAAAATGGACATTACATTATCACAACAAGAAAACGGGGGGTGGTGGGGTGGTGGGGGGAGGAGAAGAGAGAAGTAAGTGAGAAAACTCATGGGCTGATTGTCAGGAATTCATGGTGTCTGCTGCTTCCATTGAGTTCAGCAGAATATGCACATGCTTTACCCTTCTGAAAAATCAGGCCATTTGGCCATTAAAAGGCAAAAGACTCCAGGCATTGAAAATGCCTTTACTTTCCAATTTTGCCTATACTAATCAAAATGACCTTTCAAAGGAGAGCTGGAGGGTCAGGCTTATCGATTTTGCAGGCTTGAGTAAAGTTTTCATATTTAACAGGACAATTTGCTGAAAAATGCTATTTTAAGAATTATGTCAATTCACCTTCCTATGTAAAGCATACAGGGCTCGATTGGAGACAATATCTGAGGCCAGCAGCCCATCACCCATTACGTTTACTGAAGCAAACCTAGAATATGTTCATTCTTTCTTTCTTCTAAAATGTGGTGGAAAAAATAGGAACACACATTCTATACATTCAACAAATGTTTTAAGAAATATAAAAAAAGTTCTAGCGGCTGAATTCCTGAGGGTAATAACATTTCCACTGCTTTGCTTAGTAGGGGTCATTTTTTCTTTAAGGCCTTTTGTCTCTTGGAATTTTAATGAAGAAAGCAAGTTGAAATTAGTGGTATTGGAAACCCAAGAACCTGTTCAGCATTAAGGCAACACCACTATGAAGAAATTGTGTAGGCAGGGGCAATTCCATCACGTTCTCTCTTGCCTTAGAAATCACATTATTTGCACATATCTCCAGAAACTCAGTGCTGAACAGTAGGTTACAATTCAAACAGTGAAAAAAGGATCCTGACATAGAAGATAGATATGGGAAATGGGAAACAACGGAAGAAACCATAAATTAATTATTTCTGATATCCGAACCATATTAACACCATCATCTAAATGTAAATATTAATTTCTTATGTTCTTCAGTATAACCCTGCCTTCCTAAAATACTTCTAAATATTTCCTGAACTTCAAGTGGGACTTTCACTTCACAAGCAGCAACTATTTTAAAAAAACAGGGTTAGCTACAGAACTGAGTAGTTCATACTTTCCAAATTTTAACACAAATATTATGATATGTTGAAATGAAAGGAAACTAGGAAATGTGAATAAAATTAATGTACTTCCTGGTCATAGATATTATTTAAATTCATATAACAACATTCACAACTTCAGATCTTGTAGGCAAAGAAACAGAGGCAACAAATAAAATTCTTTTTCCTGCACAAAAGGCAGATTTACGATTCTGTGCAAGCTAGACTTTGTACATTTCTTTTGGAGTGGACCACCATATGTGATTAACAGAAACCTCCTTGAGGAGTACTAGTACAAGATTTTGATCCAATTTATCATCTAGTTGTGGGGACAAGGAAGCATGATGATCAAACCTGACTTCTTAGAATATATTTAAGTCCAAGGCTTGAATGCAAAGTTTTATAATATCTAGTTTAGCTGTGGATTTTGGGTTATCACTAGAGGCTGGTGTACAGGACAGCTTTTCTGACCCTGAGGAGCAGTTCGACCTATACCAAGGCCACAACGAGCACTAAGTGGCTGAACTACTATTCTGTGCATGAACTTCTTCCTAGAAGGCTTGACCTAGGGCAAAGCAATAGCTCAGAGGGTGTCACACTTTTGTACTCAGGCAGTGAGGAGCAGACTGGGAATCCTTCGTGCCTGCCTTCACATGTCACACAACCGGTATGTCTACAGGGCTGGAATCCATTCTCACAGAATACGCTACTGCTCATGGGCTTACACTGAAATATTATTTCCAGCTGACTTGTTTACTGGAAACCACATTTATACAGTTTACTGGCAGCCTGATCTGATCTATAATGTACTGGAAACACAGCCATGAAAGTGTTAACAGTGACAGCAGGCATCTAGTCCTCTACTTTAGAACACTTTAAAGATGAAAAGCAGAACGTGTGTGCTGAAAAGTACAATAATGACCATTTTTAAATACTACAGCAGCAGATAGATGTCTTGCTCAGTTTATGATGCTGGATGCTGAGAAAGTATCTAATGATATATCCTTTTCCACAGGTTTTATAAAAATTTCCATGAACGGAATGATTTGTGAGGGTTTTTTAGCTGTGATCTTTCCAGACTAAAGTAAAGCCTTGCCTTTCATTTTACCATGAGATGATTCCACAGCACTTCTGCCTTATTTGCATGAAACCTGATAGTCATCTTTCTGGATGGAAAAATAAGTCCTTTAGGGAATGGTTATCACTTGCTTTCTGTGTGAAAGTGAAAGGGGGAAAAAACAAATCAATCTGTCACCAAGAATAGGTAGATTCAATATTAGAAAAAGGTTTGTACCTATAAAGTTGGTGAAATGTTACAAATGTTGTCTGGATAGGCTATGGGATCTCTGGTGTGTTGGATCTCCAGAGCAGGATAGCTAAACATCTGCTATAGATAGCTTAATTATAGTCCTTTCTGCTCTGTGTAGGGCTGCATGAAGGGAAATCAGCTAGGTGACCTCTTGTGCTCTATGTATCTGTGATTCTTTACCTTTATTTTCTAAAAAAAAAAAAGAAGAAAAAAAATAAAAATCAGGAAAAGTGTTGCAATGAAAGAAAGAAAAAAAGCCAATTCTCAGAAGATATCTGCAAGGTAAATGATTAATGTAGCCATTCAATTAAACTACATCTCTACTGTAGCAAGGTTTCAGTCATGCTGAATCGTGGGTTAAAACAGCCCCAGAGGAAGAGGGTAGATAGTATATTCATAATTTCCATACACTTTTCATTAATTTTGGAACAATATATTTGCAGAGAAGAAATCCCAAGTTGATAGGCTTTTGTCTTTCATGCATCAATTGCAGCAAAGTATTAAAATAGTCATGAAAGAAAAAAATCAACTAAAGAGAAATAATCTATTTAAATACGTTCTTAGCTTTTTGGGAAATTCTGAGCGGTTTTGGTTGGGGGGTTTTTTTGGGTTTTTTTTTTGTTTTTTGTTTTTTTTTCTTTTAATGTGTTCTCCAGAAATAAATACTGTTGCTAAATCAGTGAACTTAAAGCTAAATGAAATAATATCCTTAAAAAACAGTTGAGGGATTTTCAATGGTTGTGTACTTTTTGGTTGGTTTTTTGTTTGTTTTTTGTTTTGTTTTGTTTTTTTTAAGATATTTTCCCTAGAAACACACTTATAGTATCTGGATGTTGAGAATGTAGATTTACTACAGCACCTTCTTAGAACAACTACCTGGATACAGTCCAACAAAAATCACTTCTGAAGACCAAGCAGTGACATAAATTTATGTATACAACAATATAAAACTTTATATGAAAGAAAAGTATGCACTAAATATTTTATTTGCAGTGATGCCTATGATTCCCAAGTGGTACTTGGCATACAGAAACTTACTGTAGGGAAAAAAAAGATATATTTGTCTTTATGTTCTTGGGTTTTACTTATTCCTTGATCTTCTTGCTCTTGGAAATCCAATTTGCAACACTTTGAAAACTGTCCATATTTTCTCTGAGGATCACAGTTTCCTGCAGCAATGCTAAACAGAATAGAGGGGTGGTGGTTGTGGGGTTTTTGTTTGGTTTTGTTGTTGTTGTTATTGTTTTGGGGTTTTTTTTGTCAGACTTGATGAATATAGGTTGAATTTTGTAACAAGTAGTTTCATAAGATGAGCTTCAATATCCTAGCAGTGCAGATGACATCCCAAAAAGCGATAACGAGATAATCTGAGTTGAAGAGAACTTCCTGTCATTTAACAAATTAGATTTTAGCATCTTGTAAATCAGCTTGTCATAGAATTTCTAGGAACTTTCATTTGGAAGAAAAAATAAAGTGAAGATGGTACCTTCATGGCTGTAAGGTACATTTTTAAAAGGTGCAGTAAGGAGGAGATGGGTCTTGTGAGAGTGATAGCATTACTCTCTCACTTAATTTTATCTGTTTATTATAACTATTTGGTTCCCTGCAAGGAGCACTGTACCTCTCATGCACACTTCTCCCCATACAGAGATCCTTTAGCCAGGCAAGCTGCATCCCAGGAGAAACAGTGCGGTCTCTCATCTTGGAATACCAGGAGTCACAGTGATGTACTTGAACTGGATGCCAAACTTTAAAGCGGTTAATGTAAAATGATATAAATTCACTCCTCAGTGACTTAAGTCCAGCACTAAGTAACTTGCTGTCACAGTTCCATAAAGCTTTATTTTGACAGAAAGTGCTTTATAAACAGTACAATGATAACTGAAAGGAAGTGCATGTCCCTAGTGTCTTGAAGAGATGTTACCTGCTGTAACCTGGTTTTGCAAACCTTGTGAACAAAGGTACAGAAGCATGACAGCTGTGGGTTTTTTTAAAGCAATAAAGAAAAACTCTGCTTATCAAAAGTCAAGGTAAAAACTTTAGGAGAGATGGATTTTGGTATTATCTATATATAGTGAATGTTCAAGAAAAAATAGAATCACATTAAATTATACATATTCAGTGTCATGGGAAGCTATTTAGGCAGATGGCTCTGGTTAGGCATCATGGCTTTTGGAAAACATTTCTGGCTTCACATTTAAAAATTTTATAATCTAAGTACATGAGATGGAAATTAAGGTCTGAGTGTGAGGTAAAGTGTTGTCACAGGTAGAAAATCAAGCATGAGAAATTAATGGAGCTGGAATGAATCGAAAAGGGAGGGTCAAAAGCAGAGAGATTCTAAAGGGTTAAATGAGAAAGAGCAGGAGGAGAGAATAGCAAAGCTCAAAGTGGTGAGAACTAAGAAGAGCTGCAGGTGAAGGAAGAGAAGTCAGGGAAATGCTAACACATGCAAGGGAGGGGAGAGAAGGCGAGACATATAAAGAGAAAACTGTATTAGATATGTTATATACTTGAGGAAGGCAAGTGCCAGAAAATAAGAGTAGCAAAGGCATAAAAGACAGGAGAAGTGGCTTTTTTGGTTTTATGCAACAGCAGTGGGCTGGACTTGGTGGCCTGTCACATCTCTTGGGCTGTGCCTACCTAGTCAAGTAAAAGTAAGAAACAGGCAAATGCCTTTTTTCCCCAGATGTCATGGGCCAAAGTAGCGGAGCTCAGCACCCTTGGCTCCTCTGGAGTAAGCACCAAATCTGCCTTCAGGAAACTAGGACTTCTGTTGTTTCCTTTCAGTTTTACCTGTCTGCAGTTTATTTTTTATGTAGTGTCTTTTCATCACCATGCCTGGACTACCCTAGTGGTTTATAACTTGTGGCTGGGTAGGTTAGAACACAGAAGGCCAGGTTTCCAACACAGGCTCTTGTTTAGGGGGTCATAATTTTTCCATCACTTGAGGCCTAATTTTTAAAACTGCTTTGTAAATAAATTAAAACATAAAATAAATAATCCTGAACCCATGTTTTACTGTTATTGCATGCTTTTATTGTTTTGGGCAAAGCAGACTTAATAATTAGTGTGACAGAAGGTAGAATCAGAAAGGAGTCTTTTGTTTATAAACACAAGAGAAATACTCTGAAGAGAAATTGGACTCAGAACATAAACAAAGTAATTAATTTTAAATTAGAATAAGTAACTGTTTTACCTAAGAAAGGGGGATATAATACATAAATATATTTTTCTCTGTTAGCAAATCTTTCTTGAGGGATTCTCAGTACAGATTGTTTACAATTAAGAATGTTTTATGTAGTGTAATGAGAGTCAGAAGACAACCGATGAGGTAATTTTGTGGTTGTTGTTTTGATTCAGATGTGTTATAATATTTTTAATATAAGTAATTATACAGCCAGTAATTATGCACAATTGTTTTGCTTATGCTGTATGCAAAATCTTTTTAACCATTTTCCCTTAACTCCTTGAAGTCTGGATAAGGGGTTAAACTCACTATAACAGAAGCATGTTCTTCCTAACTTTTTTGTTGTTGTTGTTTAAAATTCCCCATAAAGGATCTAATAAAGAATTATTACAAACAACTTTTCTTCTTGGATTCATTTCTTCATTTCCTGTTCTTGTTATTGCAAAGAGAAAAAATCAGAAGTAGATGAAAATAAGAACTAAAAAAATATACATTCATCAGTTATCACATATAGCATCAGATTTATTTAAAATGATGTGACGTGTGTAAAACTGAAATACTCAGCCTACACCAGTTGTCTGCTTGCCCTTTTGCAATCAGGGGAGCATGAGACAGTGGCACTTCTGGAGGGCAGTTTATACCTCCTAGCATATGTGTCTTAGATGAGTAGAATTAGAACAGAATAGAATAGAGTAGAGTAGAATAGAATAGAATAGAATAGAATAGAATAGAATAGAATAGAATAGAATAGAATAGAATAGAATAGGATAGGATAGGATAGAATAGAATAGAATAGAATAGAATAGAATAGAATAGAATAGAATAGAATAGAATAGAATAGAATAGGAGTAGAGTAGAATAGAATAGGAGTAGAGTAGAACAGAACAGAACAGAATAGTCCAGTTTGAAAGGATCTACAATGAACATGTAGTCCAACTGCCTGACCATTTCAGGGCTGAACAAGTTAAAATTCTGGAAAGTCTTTATCTTAGCTTTGGGTATAGAGGGAAGTTAGTTAACAAGCTAGATCAAACTTCTACATAATGTTTATCCCACCTCTTAGTGAGAAAATTCTACTTGTTTGCACATTCTTCCTGGGCGTGGGAGTCACTAAAACATTTACAAATTGCTCTAATAAATCAAGCAAACAGGATATTTTGTTTCTTTTTTCATTTATTTGTTTTTTTTTTTTTAAAAAAAATCTATATTCTTTTTAGGAAATAACACTCTCAAATATTATAAGATTTCTTAGCAACCTGTGTGGCATTATGCAAATTCCAAGCTTAGGCATAGCAAAGCATCATTGCAGACAATAATGAAGACTGTGACAAACTCAGTAGTGAATGATTACTGGAAAGATGGAGAGCATACTGAATTAACGCCTCCCCACACTGTCCGGGCAAGCTCATCTGTGTGATAGTCACTTGCTTCAAAGCAACTTCAGAGCCCAAACTTCCCCAGTATTAAAGGATTGCTTTCCCTTAGGATCTGGATATGCTTAGTAGAAGAGTTTCTTCATTGGTTCAAAACAGTTTCAATCAACATTAAAAGGGCAAATTTTTAACATTCTAAAGCTTTGCAAAATGCTTTATAGTCAGGGCAGGTATTACAGCAGCTCACAACAATGCAGCAAAGGGTCTCAATTTAAAATCATCTTTTATGGACTCCCCTTTCTAAGATTACAGTGCAAGAGTAACTACTGACACTAGGCAGCCCGTCTGTCTTCGGGAGATAGAAGCAGCTTTTTTGCATTAAGTAGTGATGAGTCTCCATCAGAATTTTCCTTGTTCCTATTGCTCGTTAGCTTGTACAGTGCTATTCTCAGCAGGAAAATATCCACGTCTTTACCATTTCAGATAGGTTCTGCTAAAATTAGGCAGTACTGTTTGCTCATGATAGTCACTGGTTCCCATCTCTTCTACATATGTGGAAAGTGCTAGTTTTGAAGTACAAAACAGAGAGTTCATGTTTAGGTTTTGATGCTACGTATGCTTGTCCATCTATGACAATGGATAAGCATGCTTCAAGCCCTTATTCTTCACAGTTTGATGAACATACGACTAGCACAGATAGGAAAAATATTTTAAATTAATGCTGATATATTTTCATGCTCAAGAAAACTGAACTCGATATTAGATGTGCAAGGGAAAAGGGAAATTATTTTAGCAGAGGAGACTGGGAGAGATTGGCTTATTTAGCCTAGCAAAAGGAAAACCAAGTTTAGAAATAGACATGAAACACATATGTTTGTGTAGAAACACTAGGGAGGGAGAAGAATCATTTAAGTTGTCATGCTAATACAAAACCAAATGGTAATAAACTGACATCAAATATGTATAAACTGAAAATCAGAAAAACCATACTCCAGTTAGAAATAAACTTGGAAAAGAGGAGAGGAAGTGAATGAGGAAGCAGCAGAGGAGGATGTGTATCCAGATAAGGCAAACAACTGCAAACAACCTTATTTTTTTTTTTTCTTTTCTTGCCTTAAAACGTCATAAATTTTGAAATAGCTTTGACTTGGAAAAATATCGAACAGATCCAGAGACAAAGTATAGATGACATTGAGCCAAGGAAGAAATGATTGCTTGGTGACTTAAAAAGAACTAAGTAACGTTATCTTAATTTCTGGTCTTAAGAAATACGTATTCAACAAATAAGAGCAGTTCATATTAATAAGGAGAACGATTTATGTATGTATCAGCCAAAGAATCTTACTGCATTGTTTTATTAAATTGTGTATGGATTCCTACTGAAGTTCTGCCCACCTGGGAGACGTGGTTACGAGGAAGATGGAGAGGCATATCATCTATCATCCGGGAATCCATGGATCAAAGCATGGTGTCAGCAGAAAGATGCATTCATTCTTCTAAAATCATGAATAATCATATTTTCTTTGAGGTGGTTTAAAAAGGAAACTTGGCAAATTTTATCACAGAAGGTATTATCAAGTGAGTAGGATTTACACTACTCACTGTTCCATGAGAACTAAACCGACACAAACGCTGAAACAATCTTCTGTGATATAAGCAAGGCCACAAAAAAAGTCTCCCCCGTTCCTGTTCTCCACCTTTCCACCTCTGCTCTTTTCCCTTGCTGATTAGTCCATTGAACAAATTGCACTACGCCTGAGCTGCTTAGTATTTTCCTTCAAACTAAACAATCTAAAGGCTAAGCCCTATGTGCTTGTTTTTCTTTTTAATTTCAGGTTAGTTAAGTGTATTATATGATCTAAGTCAAGGTATCTCTGTCAGAATTTCCCTCATGGCTCTTTGTTTTTATAGCAGAATCATTTGAAAACAAAACACATAATTCATTACCGTTGACTGCTCAATAGAAAAGAAGGTGGGTTTGGTTTGTTTGGTATTTTCAAAAAAACACTCAAAAATTCAGTGAAAAGGATCTATGTTTGTCAGATCAGATGGGTAGTGTTACAATAATGAATATTCCATTATGACCTTATTAATTATGAGAATGCTCATGCATATTATTAAAATACAGATGAGAATTTGGAGAATAGTCGACAAATTACATTTAATGACTGTTTTAAACTTTCTCTCCTACACATCCAAGCTAATTAAAACCTGCAAATTTAAGAGCAGAATAGTGATAATATTGGTTTAGGACTCTGCTGGTGAGATTAAAGGGTCTATTATGTGTTGTCTAACCTTCAGATATTAAACTAGAGACAGCCTTTCAAAGAAATGTTGGTGATAAGCCTTCAAGTGAGTGAGACAATGCTGCAATAAAAATCAACGTGCCCCAGAGGACCATGACAGTATACGATGGCTGGAGGCCTAAAAGTTAATGAAAGATAAACCCTCAACAGAAGGACTATCGAGAAAAAGCCAAGGCAGGAACAGAGCATATTCTACAATTATAATGAGGAAAAGAAAGATTGGAATAAGGCTGTGAAATCCAGCCTGATCCAACTTCTAAAAATGTGTCTTTTAGAACCAGCCTTTAAATACAAAGAGCTTTGTTTCTGGTTTCCAGTGGATTACGGAAAGATACTAAAAGTAACTTATAACGCATTTCACGGGTAGGTAGATTGGAGGTAATTATTTAACCACCCCAAGCACCACAGTATTTGTATTTTTATTCATGAATTTGGAAGATCATGGCTGAGTCTGTGGACTTTTGGGTTGTACGCCACATGCTACATTTAGGTGGTGTTAGCCATGATCCACCCTGTTCCTAGTTTTCACTCACTGAATACCTGAACTCCCTGCTGTCAATCAAACCAACAAACAAGACCTGAACAGCAGTATTTCTAGTATGTATTTTCACAGGGAGAAGAGCTCAAAATCCCTGAGGAGACATATAGATGTTCTTTTTTTTCTGTCTAGAATGCTTGTAGTAATTATTTTTGCCTCTACATCCTTTACATTTTAAGCACATAGAAAAAATGGGGGAAAAAAATAACTACACCTCAGCCACATATTTCAACAGCTCAAAAGACAAAGGACACTAATCTGAGCTTTGTAGCAATATTGAATGCTCTTAGAAAATTCCCCAAGGTGGATGACATAACTAGCCTATAAATTCAGAATTGATGGCATATCCAAAATGAGTTCATGCCAACATTTTTAGAAGCATGCAAATACCATCACAGATCTCACCATATGCCTAATGGGACTTTAAAAACCCAGTCTAAACAGCTAATGTTTTACATTACCTTTTACTTCTGGATTCTATGTGAAATATATACCGAATATTTTATGAAATATAAGCAATAACTACGGACTTAGTTGATATGAATAATTTCTTTAAAATGTGTATAAAACCAATCAGTCTACACCACACAAATTTTCTATTCTCTGCTTTCTCTTCTAAACTGGACCAAATAGCTGTTTTGAAGGAAGATGACTTTCACCCTTAAGAATCTCAAATAAGCATCTGGCAATTAGCAACCAGTAAAACGGAAAGTTGTTGTATGACATCAAAGTTAATTCAGAGATCTCTGTTGGGAAAAATATCCCTTTTATCACTTCTATCCCCTGTAATTGCTTTTAATTATTGGTTTGGTCAAAAATATATTGGTAGGAGGGTCAGAGCTTGCAAGGCGATACCCCACTGCTTGCAAGCTAATGGAACACAGCTGCAAGGGAAATAAAGCAATGTAATTAAACTTTTGGGTTTTTTTATTCCTTTATTCCAAGTATCATAAATGCTATTTTTGTATCAGTGGAGAAAAAAAAATAATAATTATTTTTAGCCCTAAGGAGTACAGATTTAGAGATCCTTCTCATCTACATCTCCAATACAAGTACCATTCCAATCCCACTTCATGGATCTCCCATGGTCTAATAGATCAGCTCCTTTTGGGTCAGTGGCAAAAGATTGGATATGGAAGTAAAAAGGGAAACAAATCAGCTCTAGGTTTAGTATTTACAGAACATGCAGAGTGTGAAGGAGAATTGACCATAAGGGTTTTTTTCAGCTCTAATTTCATAACATTTTTATTTGTAAAAGTATTTACTTTAAGGCATTTAGAGGATTATGGTCAAATAACTGAACATTTTTACACTCTTACCTGGCAGTATAAGTTCAGTAGTTGATAAATTTCATGTGAAAATTAAAGTAATATGCTGATCTCTAAGCATTTAAAAATATTTAATTTAAATTATTTTCATAGTGTACTGTGGCTTACAGTCTAACTTGCTGATATTAGTTGTCTGTCACTTAAATATCAGTTATTTCAGTGACAATTGACATTCTATTAATGGCTTTTTTCTCAGTGAAAATAAAATGTTTAAACATTATTTAAATTATGATCACTAAGTATGCGTTCTAAAGCAAATGTCTTCTTTCAAACAAAATGAACCCTTCTAACAACATCATGAAGTACTAATTGACATTTACCTACAACATTGTGGGAAAATGCAATTAATATTTATTTAGTAACAGAGTAAAACAAAATTTGTTTTGGTTTTTTTGGGGGGAGTCTTTTGTATGGTCTTTTTTTAAAAAAAAACTACAAACACCTTCTTGATAAGATTGGTGTGGAGGGTTGACCTTGGCTGGAAGCCAGGTACCCACCAAGCCATTCTATCACTCCCCTCCTCAGAAGAACAGGGAGGGCAGAGGGAGAAAATAAGATAGAAAAAACACTTGTGGGTCAAGATAAAGGCAGTTTAATGAAGCAACAGCAAAAGCAGGGAGAGCAGAAGTGAAGGAAAACAAAAGATGTTATTCTCTACTTCCCATCGGCAGGCGATGTTCATCTACTTCCTGGGAAGCAGGGCTTCAGTACTCATGGCAGTTGTTCCAGAAGACAAACATAAATAAATAACAAATGTCCCTCCTTCCTCCTCCTTTCTCTTAGCTTTTGTATCAGAACAGACATTATATGGTACCGAATATCCCATTGGTCACTTTGAGTCAGCTGTCCCGGCTGTGACCCCTCCCGAGATCTTGCCCACCCCGAGGCTGCTGGTGAGGGGGAAGGGTTTACAGACGGCCGTGATGCTGTGAGCACTGCTCAGCGGAAGCCAAGACCCTGGTGTGTTATCACCACCTTTCCAGCTGCCAATACAAGCACAGCACTAGGGGGGCTGCGGTGGGGCTCAGCCAGACCCAATAGAAGTGGACAACAATTAGTACTTCTCTTGTATAAGAACTCAGATGGTAGTAATTGGAATAGTATGTCCAGATGTTGAAGCAGTCAATCTTATTTCTACCTTTTCATCTTCTATAACTTCTAGTGCCTTTTTATGTACAATTAACAGTGTGAGCACTGAAGAGCTATTCTCAAAAAATGGTGTCACAGGTGTTTCATTCCTGTGGGTCTTTTCTTCCAAGTACTCGAAGAGAAAATTTCTGTGCTCTCAAAGTGGAAAAAATTAAAAGGCAGAAAAAGGAAATGTTCTTTAGACCCTGGCAATTAAACGACCTAACCTTACATTCTATACCTATGGAAATGGGCATTTTTAATATTGAGAATGAAGATATTTTAGGAGGGAAGGAAGGAGGGAGGGAGGGGAATTATCTAAATTTAAAGTAGCTCTAAATCCTCTATATAGAGATCTTTACTATGTTAAAACAAAATTAGATAAGGGGGAAAAAATCCTATAAAAATAGCCCAGTTAGAAAAGTATACATTAAAATGGGCTTGTCCATTGAAATGCACTAATAGCTACAGTACCCTGTAGCCATAGAATCTGTCAAATAACATCAGATAATCCAACATATATTATAAAAGAGATATCATATCTCCCAGTTTCTTCTTGTTTCTTGTTTCAACAGAAACCTTCACTCTACCCTTCCTATACACTTCATTCACTAGACAGTGGAATGGAATGGAATGGAATGGAATGGAATGGAATGGTATTAATGGATTAGAATAGTGCAGTTGGAAGGGACCTACGACAATCATCTAGTCCAACTGCCTGACCACTTCAGGGCTGACTGTGTGTTAAAGCATGTTATTAAGAGCATTGTCCAAAAGCCTCTTGAACACTGACAAGCTTGGGGCATGGACCACCTCTCTAGGAAGCCTGTTCTGGTGTTTGACCATGCTTTTGTAAAGAAATGCTTTCTTCTGTCCAGTCTGAACCTCCCCTGGCACAGCTTTGAACCATTCCCATGCATGCTGTCACTGGATACCAGGGAAAAGAGATCTGCACCTCCCTCTAATACAGCAGTTAGCGATGCAACTTTGCAGAAAGAGGAAACCAGGACCTTGCTCTATTGTACAGCAAGAACAGGTTCATAGAGTCCAACTAAAATGAAGGCCAAGTAGAAGTACTGGCCATCCACACCATTTAATTTTTAACAAGTTCCTCACAGAGGTTTGGCCTGTGACAGTTCTCACTCTCCCAGCCAAGGTCCAGGCACACGATGGGGGACAGCACATGCCAAGATCAATCTGCACAAAATCAGAGCAAACGTGCCTTCACTGACCTAGTGGCAGCAAAAGTCCCTGACTTTTTTTTATTCACTGGTAGAGATGCTGATGAGTAGCTTGGGCCATTCTCAAATTCACTCCTTTCAGACATACAGGCAGCACTGACTGTCCTGAGCTGCCACGGTAGTCCAGCTTCTTCTAGGTAGCCTGGATCAGGAGTCCTGGGGTGTGAGGGCTAACTCTGGAGAGTAGGTGAATATAGATTGTTCATCTTCCTTAGTAGGGATTAAAATGAGCAGGTTTTCAGATTCAGTGATGTTGAACCTAGAGGCTTTCTGCATGCAAACATGACACTATCCACCTCTTTAAGCATTGTAATTGTTTTATGGAAAATACAGTTAAGGACTTACAGTGATAAGCAGAGACAGCTTTGGGACAGGCTGGCAAGGTTATTTCTTCCTCCTGTGCAGACCAAGTCATCTGGAAAGCCATCTGAGCTCCTGGCAAATCAGATCCGGAACCAACACCGTCTCCACAGGACATTTTAACTAAATTGGTGACTGTTCAGCTAAAACATTTCTGCAAATACTTAAGGAACAATATCAAGATATTGTTGCCAATAACATTGGTTTCCTCCATCATACAGCACGGTGAAATGTAAATACAATGTATCAACAAAAGACCCTCTCTACTATTCAGCAAAGAAAATTTATTGTTTGTTTGGAGTATTTAGCTCTCCTATGTCTTATTTTACAGCTGTTACCACTCCTACAGCTACTTTCTACAACATATCATGGTTTTTATCTCCAAGTACCTCTGGTTCGAGAATATTTTTCCCTAATTTATTTCATGTGAATTTTTTCATTTCTCCTGTGAGGAGATTTTCATCATTTCTCCTGATGTGAGGAATACCTTGCTAGCCCTTCAGTTTCAGACATTAACTAACTTTTAGGGTGAAACTTTGATTTTTATGAGAAAAGGAAAAGTCAGGAGTGAAGTGAGAATTGAAGTGAAAGTACATTGAAGGAGAGGGAAGGAGAGGGAAGGAGAGGGAAGGAGAGGGAAGGGGAGGGAAGGGGAGGGAAGGGGAGGGAAGGGGAGGGAAGGGAAGGGAAGGGAAGGGAAGGGAAGGGAAGGGAAGGGAAGGGAAGGGAAGGGAAGGGAAGGGAAGGGAAGGGAAGGGAAGGGAAGGGAAGGGAAGGGGAGGGGAGGGGAGGGGAGGGGAGGGGAGGGGAGGGGAGGGGAGGGGAGGGGAGGGGAGGGGAGGGGAGAGGAGAGGAGAGGAGAGGAGAGGAGAGGAGAGGAGAGGAGAGGAGAGGAGAGGAGAGGAGAGGAGAGGAGAGGAGAGGAGAGGAGAGGAGAGGAGAGGAGAGGAGAGGAGAGGAGAGGAGAGGAGAGGAGAGGAGAGGAGAGGAGAGGAGAGGAGAGGAGAGGAGAGGAGAGGAGAGGAGAGGAGAGGAGAGGAGAGGAGAGGAGAGGAGAGGAGAGGAGAGGAGAGGAGAGGAGAGGAGTTTTTTCTATACCCTACACTTTTTGGTGATGCCTGGAACCTAGAAATCAAGATGGTTTATATGTTTCTATTTAAAATGAAAACATGTGAAATTGGCAGGAGAATTGTTAAACCTCATCTCACTACTGCTTGTGTATTGACAGCTACTGTTATTTTATTAATTTTTTTGTTGTTAAAAATAAAGAGACAAAAGACTTTTTAATTTTTAACACAGAAATTAAAATGTTTAAATAAGGCATGGCATATTTCAGCTTAGCCTGTGGTAATGGAACCTTGGAGTATGATTGATTTTTCTTTCACACGGTGTGTCAAAATGGTAAGCAGTTACAAGATCTTTTTATTCCAAGAATCCACGCTTTGCATATTAATCAAGTATCTAATAAGGAACAGGGAAAAAGAACAATCTGTCCCACACAGTAAATGTACCTGAAGAAGAGAGCATCTTTTTACACAAAGTAGAAAAAAAAGAAAGTTTATCTTCTTTCATGGTGAATTACTTGGTTTGTGTAAAGAAACAGCCATATTCATTGTCACCATAACTCAGAAGCATAACTTCAGAGTATGTACTGAAATGATACTGTAAGGCAATATGCTATTGAAAGGTAAGGATGAGAAAAAGATATAAAATCTTGTACAAATAATCAGACCAGAGAATCAGCTCTTCTTGCTCAACAGCCTCTGAAAGTCAAATGCACAAAAGTGTCAATCAGTAGAAAGCATTGTTACATAGATTTTGTTTTCTTTTATTCCTATCCTTTGCAAGTAAAAAAGAACAAAACTTTAAGAATCATAAAGATTGATGTAAAAGGTGATAGAGAAGTTTTCAAGAATGACAGTAGTTTAGAACTTTGACATGATAGATGTGGAAGAACAACAGCAGACAGAAGGAAAAATATTTGGAAGGGGCTCAAGCAGTTAACTCTGTCTCTGTGAAGAAGTTATGAGAGATAACATGTTTGTGAAACAACAGGAGAATCAATAATCTCAAATTCTTGCTGAAATCCTACAAACTTCACTTTTGAATGTGTCACTCTAAGTGCCATATCAAATACAAGACTATTTTGTTTGCAAAATACCTATTTGTGAGAAGACAAGCCAATACTTGCTTTACACAGCTATTTAAATTCTAAAAGTGATTTATAATTTCCAAGAAGATATTGGATGATTATTCAAGTATTGTTTGTTTTACCTCTGCAAATTGGAGGTGAAATTTTCTCTCCTTTGTGTAGAATAGCATTTCTGTTCCGTGAATAATCCTGAATGCAGAGCAATGGATTATTGGTGGATGAATTCAGCATTCAACATGAATAAGCAAGGCAAGCTCTAGTTCAAAGATTCAAGACATTTCTCAAAACAAAGCAAGTAATTCCTCATATTGTCACCTGTTCTGCTAAGTAGAACTTGCTGTTGTATTCCAGAGGCAAACTTAGAAAACAAAAAACACCTTGCAAGAACAGGAACAGCTCCCATCTGTGTTATACCATGGACATGGTGAAATTCATCAGGACACAACTGACAACTGACTATCTGGGAAACTCATTTTGCGGAAGAAGTACATAAAAATAAAGAAATTATTTTTTCTTTAAATCTCAGTTTTTTCAAATTACAGTTTAATTACAGTTTGTCTGAGCAGGGATAGTTTGACAAATGAAAGTAAATCTGGTGGGCACTAATGGCCTCTGTTGATACTAAAGTAGCCCTAAAGTTTTTTGATAGAACTGGGTCAAAACCGTATCAAAAATCATTAATTTTACATCCTGATCACAGGGTTTGCTGAGAATACAGATTCACCTTAGCAGTCCTAAGTGCAGTCAACAACATGCTAATTGTTCATTTTTCAAAATGTCTAAACAAGAAATTATGGGGCAAAGAATGAGAAAATAAAGCTGTGTTTGGTAATGAGAAAAACCTACATCACCCCAAATGGATATCATAACATCCTTACATCATGCAAACTATTTTCATGTTACCTCCACTGTAGTTGTGACATATACAGGGAGCCCTGCAAAAGTAAAAAGTAGAGAGACCTGTCTAACTTCAGCCTGTATATTTCTGTTGAACTGGGATTCACAAATTGTTTTGGATTATTGGAGTAAGGAAGGACTTTGGTTAGCTTTAGCATGGGGCAGATGAGAGTCTCGAAAGAGGGAGTGGCTTTTGTTTTGAACGTCTCTTGCTTTTTCAGCAAATGATCTTTTGTCCACCCCAGTCTGTAAGGTCTCTTTGGCTATAAAGTGCTGTGCAAGTTGGTAGGAATTGAAAATTCTCACTAGACCATACTGAGTACTTGTTAGAAAAACCCACATTTTCTTGCTAAAGAGAAGCTGCTATGGTGTAACCTTTATTTAACCCCTACTTACCCCACACACACACTGAGGACACATAAGATTCAATTACATTTTTGCCTCCAGTTATGTCAAGTCTAAAAAGGAAAATGAGATCTTAACAAGACTGGTTTTAAAATAGCTGCGAGTCATAACTTTTAAATGTTGGAACTTACTGTGCAATGTTCCAGACATCTTAAGTGAATAGTCCAAATGACTCAATACTAGGAACATTTCCAATATAAACCTTCAATGCATTCTAGGTGAGATGATTTGCAATGAAACCCCAGAGGATGCTATTTAAATTTTAAAGGGGTCCCCTACTTTCTCTTGGAATAAGATCGACATTTTTGCTTAATAGTTTCCCAAGCTTCAGTAATTGGATTGCCTCTGCTGCATTTTTCAAGTCACAATCCATTATTTTAACATTTTAATTTGTGAAAATCGTTTGGTTTTCTTGTTTAGAAAGTTTGGTGAAATAGCTGTCTTGGGAGTTCTGCTGTGCCTTAATTTACCATAATTCCCTAGTGTTTTGGGTTTCTTTGCCTTCTTTTTCCCTATTTGTTTAAAAGTAGCTGGCTAGGTCCTTAAAATGCAAACAAATCCAAAGCTGAGAGTCATACTACAATGTCTTTTCACCAAAACATATTATACAAAACGCAGAGCAGGTCTTATAGGCTCTCCATTGTCAGGAATACTGTTGCTTCTGCACTGTGTCTTAATTTCCCTTTTCCTGGGTTTAAGGCAAATATCCTATGGGGGAAAAGAGTTCAATATTTTTAGACAAGCTCCCATACATTAAAAAATCTATCTGACCTGGTTCAATATTTCAGGCATTTATGGTATTAACACCTATTTGTATTCTATTACTTGTATGTCACAGTTGTGGAACCCTGAGTCCTTCTACAGTCCACTTGCAGAGCTACTTACACGAGGCTAAAAAAAAGGACATGGAGCATTCTCAAAGGCAGCCTTTTTCCTCAGAGTAGAAAAAGAGGGCATCCTTAAGAATGGGAAATGTAGAGGTAAGGAATGTTTGCATTTTGACTTCACTTTGACCTCTTGCAAATAGCAATAGTACCTGTACAATGACAAAGCATGAGCCACACCTACAGCTCTCAACAGATGTTGTACTCTAGGGACCCTGTACGGCTACTGCCTCAAACTGGTACACTCACAAGCCCCACTACAATGCTGTATAGCCATAATAGCATCTGAATGGCAACAGAAGAATCCTGTTTTCAGGCTAGTAAGTCTTGCCTCAAGTGTTCAGGATTGCACAGTACCAACATATTATTTCTGGTTTTAGGACCAAACCAATAACTGATTGACATAAACATATCAGTTTCAATTAACGCTAGCTTCAGAGTATGTGTACCTAGCACTACTGATCAGCATAGACTTCTATAAAATAATCTAGTTAATCTGGTAACATACTCCACAGGCCTTAACTCAGAACCTCTGAAATGCAACACTGTTGCTTAACTACAGCTCATTCTTCAGCAAAGCTATTTGAAATTTACTTTGAATTAACCAGGTGGGTGTGAAAATGCCAAAGCAAATCACGAAACAAGGCAACACCACTATTCAGTCCATTTCTGTTGCTAGAAGAGGGATTAAAATGAGGGTTAGGAGTGTTCATCAACACCTAAATAGAAAAAGAGAAGAACTGATGTTTAAGCACGTTCCACCAAACACAGCAGTCAATCATCAACAAGCAGAAATTACTTATTAGACTTACAGTCATTATCATCATGCTTAAACTGATAGTAATTTTATACTGATACAACAGAAAAAAGACACAACAAAAGAAAACTGAAGATATAGTCACTTATTCTGAGTTCTTCAAAGGGTGAAAACAGAATAAAAAGCCTTTTTTCTGTCCTCTTCTCTATCATATACCAGCAAAGGCATAAGAAAACTGAAGCCAAATCCAGACTTCTGATCCAACTCCCATTCATTATATTTACTGTCAAGAATGGCCGTCAAGACTGGCTTTCTTGCACATTGTGCATTAACTTTTTTTCTTAAGTCCACTCAAACATTCACATTTCATCACCATGAACTTGCTATGTTTTCTAATTACTGTAAGATTCAACTTGTTCTGCTCTGTTGATGCTTCATCAAAAATATAGCTATTGTGCAAATTAATATTTACTGTGCTGTCGCTGAATAATGCAATGGTTCATGTACTTAGCAGTGGCTCAAAGCATAAACTAGGCTCCTTAGCTAGAAGTGTACATTTTATTTTAAAGACACAAATTGAGTACACCTTAGACAACATCCAGCTCCCCGTTTGATTAAAATTCTTTCAGCTTCTGCTTGGCTTTCCCCAGAATGGAAATGTGTTTCTCACTGTTAATTCTGCTCAGCATATCCTTGAATTCCTGGCATGATTTTTACTGCTTGTATCTGCACTAGACTGAAAAGTTTTGCTGTCTTTTTACACAAATTACTGAAATACTATGTCGAAGCTCATCTGTGAGGCTCATAAATAGGAAGCATTATCAGTGAATGAGTGCTTGAAAGCTTGAAAATCAGCTTCATAGCAGTAGTGTCTAAGATATTCAGAGTCATTAAGCGATAATACTTTATTTTATGAATAATTACTGTGTTATATACATCAAAGAACTGCTGTCTAGAATGTTTGCCTAATAAGGAGCACAGTTTAAGGATTAGCCCCATACCACTGGTTTGGGAAGAAATATAATGATTGTGATCTGTCAGCATATGATATATTCTATTAAAATAGGCCATTTTGGAGGGTTTGGGAAGAAGTACTATCATTGTAATCCGTCAGTCTATTATATATTCTATTAAAATAGACCATATACTAACATAAGTATTTATGCTGCTGCTTAAAAATAACACACCCAAAACACATAACTGAATTAATTCATTTCAAGAAATACTTTGTTTATTACTATCATCATTAGGGTGGAAAATAGAAGTGGACGAAAAACCATCCTTAACCTGTGACAGCTAATAAATACAACAGTGCAGTCTGTCAAACTGACGGAAACCTCGTGATCAGATGAGCAAGCAGCAAGCGCGAGGGGTAAGAAAGGAGCTGGTTGTTAACAAAAAGTCTTATCACTTTATTACTGCTTCTGGAAAGAACAGATGTCATTTGTCTTTCCAAACACAATCTCTATAAATAATGAAGGATGTTCTGTAATGGGGATAATAAACTGTCGGTTGTATTTTTATGGCAGCAAGACACATATCAGGATTGGCCTTGTGGAAATATAACTATGTAGAACAGCAATAAATATTGTTCCACATGTTTTCGTGATCTATTATGCTTATTTTTAATTGTTACAAACAACTACAACACAAAATAGAAGGACAGCTTTAGCATTCAGCAGGGGTTTGGGAGCCCTCTGTGCTTTCCAAGCTTTTGGCTGCAGGATTTTTACAACCCCAGACATTCTGCTGAAGTACTCCAGTTCATCCTCAGGGACTTGTGCTTTCATTTTCCTGGGAAGTTGATTTTTGTCTCCCTGTCCATACAAATATCACCCTGTACCATTTGTCAAGTACTGTTGCATTTTTTACAGTAGTGCCACATGAAGGCACTCATTCCCTGACATACGGTTTTACAATGAGAGAATATGCTCTCTCTACACAGGGACAAAACTGTTCAAAAAGATTCCTAAACAGAGACTGAGACATGATATTAGACTTTCTAAGCCAGCTGGTCCCTTATCTTCTCATAGTTCAAATCTACATAATCCAAACTACATAATCTTCAATTCTATTGACTTCATAAAGATCAGTCCCTAAAATAGCAATTCTGAGTGGGATTTAGGTATTGTCTAGATGGCTTTATATAAAAAGTATAAATATAATTTTTCCCTACCTGTCTTCACCTTCAGTAGGCTCATCAGGCAAACACGGTCCACAGACTGAAAGCAGGCAACTGAATTACACCCAAAACACTAGAAATGAACAAGAGAAGCATTTATTAGAATTATTAGAGGAAAAAGTAGCAAGTAGACTGAGAACATCTGAGAACACCAACCACAATACGACCCCAGCAAATTCTGTGCTAATGCTGCCAAGGCTTTACATTTACTTACACATATGCTTTGCTGGTATATGTTCACTAAAAATTGTTGTTCATACAGACAGAAACATATGTCACATACAGGTATAAGGGATAAACAATAGGAAACTCAGATTAGGAATGGAATATATCCTTTCCGACAAACTGGGTCAGATAATTACTTCAGGGGAAAAGACATAACTGGAATAACTGACCTGCTTTTGCGAACTTGACTGTCCAACTTTATCCAAAGAAAAATGTAGCAAAATGGACATTGTCATCTCAAATGACTAAGAACTGGTAGAAAGCAGGTATGCATTCAGTATGTAGTAGAAAGAATAGAATGGAAGAATATAACAGAAGAATGATTGTCCAGTGGTATGAAGTCATAGAACAGTTTGGTTTGGAAGAGACCTTTAAATGTCTAGTCCATCCCCGCTGCAATGAGCAGGGCATCTTCAACCAGATCAGGTTGCTCAGACACCCATCCAACATGATCTTGAATGTTTCCAGTGACATGGCATCCACCACCTCTGGGCACATTGTTCCAGTGTTTTATCACAGATCACATTTGTTTTCCTTTATTTCTTAAGCCAGAAAAAAATGCATCACACTGTTATTTTGTCTGATGATGCTCAGAAAAATTTATATGAATAACATACAGGAACTACCACAGCCTGAGAAAGAAAAATTGCTTCTGGATGTACAAGATGGACAAATCAATAATTTACAACTTTAAGCACACACAAGCATACATGCACACACAAGCCTCAATACAGAAACACATAGTTATTGCTTAATGATTTGCTGAAGTGATAACTGTATTATTGTAATAAACATTTATTACTTTTCTGGCTAATTATGTGTTTTGATTCCATCAAAATATTAGGTATGATCTTAAGAAATTTTTGTAAATCTCTATTCTGAGAAGTCATCTACACATAATTCTGTAATACTGGGAAATCTACCTCTATTCATTCAATTACGTGAACAATGTGAATAAGGCAAACATTTGTGAGAGTTCCTAAATGTTTAAGAAGCTAGTGTTAGGTTCACTTTTTCTCTCTAGGGAAGCAAATGTATGGACCAAAAGTCATGTCAAGCAATGTGTTTTTAAGACTTTCTAGCAATTTCACTAATTCTGTTGTTTGACATGGGCTTTTTCTTAATGATTTAAGAGAATGGCAGGAGGGTGGATGGGATAGGAAAAATACCAAACTAATCTCTTTATTAAGATTACCAAGTGAGTGAGTTCAGCATCAACTGCTCATGACTGCTGGAGATTAAAGATCCCAGCTAACTCCAAGAAATAATAAGCCCAAATATTGAGTCAATATCATTGACTGGTCTAGGAGATCCATAGTAACACAGAAGATGAATGGAGATTTAAAAACCAGATCAGTCTTCACTGCAAATTCAGGAGGAACAGAAAAATCTCTCGCACTTCACTAGATCTAGGGAGAATAGTGTTTTTTCCACACATTAGGATCACTGCATTTATGAGCTTCCCAGTCGCACCCTGCAAATATGACCAAAGAGCAGGTCATGGCCAGACTTCTAGGCAGACACTACCATCTTAGTTTCCACAAGAAGTTTCAAGTATCATTTCTCCCCCCTCATCTTGTGTTTTGAACTGTACCTAACTGCTATTTTACAAAGCATTTACACCACAATTCCTATTGTCCCTAAGGAGATCAGCATTCCATCAAGACAGTTTATGAATACATTAGTGACACAGGTGTTAAGAAATGGGCTTAAAGTCCAAACTCAGCCAAGCATCCAGAGAGTAGGAGGTGGCACAAAGTGGATGCACCTTAGATCTCACCACAGGGTATGAGTGGTGGATAGTTTTCTGAATTCCTACTCTGGCAACAAACTAAAAGCTTTAAGTCTCTCTCTCTCTCTCTCTCTGTTTATTGCTAATCAAAGTTTAGGAGCTTCTAATTACAGACTGCCATAAAACTGGAAAATAAAATATTACTATAATTAATGGACAATTTTACCTCTCATCACTGTGGGATAACTTAAACTGAATTGTTACGTGTGTATGTTCCAGACAACAATCAGCAAAAGCACTGATCTTAAATATTTTATGACAGCGTGCATATTTAATACACATGGAAAACATTGTATCTCCTATAACAACTGTAGCAAACAATTCCTAAGGAATCAGTCACTGTACTTTTATTTCTGCATCTACTTCCTCTCTCCTAAATCAGACCTCTCTAGTCTGCCCTAAACCAGTCATTGGTGCTGCATGCTAACACTTATTAAAGTCCACTTCTTTTGCCCAAGGAATTTTAGCTGTCTCCTACATACTCATTTTTTGCAGTAGGCATTGTGAAGGACCAATAATCAGACCAGATCCCTGGGATAAAGTTATGTTAAGCACAGTGAAAAGAAAGAAGCAGTAGGGGAGCACAGCCTTTCTGACCCATCTGTTAAATTTGAACCAGACTGTGATGCCAGGACATGATCCTGACCTCATGATCCAGGTTTTGCTGTACAAGTGACTTGAATCAAAACGCTAGGGGTTCCCATTAAGATATCAAAATCTTTCAGCTGCACTCATTCTTTTTCTCCTGTTTTGCATCAACAGACCTGCATCACTAGAGGCTGGGAGTAAAATAAATGGCAGCTTGTATATAGCAGAGAAACAAACTTACTTTCATTTGAGCTGAGATATATTGTTCTCAAATAATGGGAGGGAAAGGTGCCTCTTAGCAGAGCAAATATCTTTAATGATGCCTAGACCGTCTCTCTACCCATCCAGCTTTTCCTACCAGATGCCCTACCCTAATTTCACATGCTTTTCTGTGTTTCATTCAGACCTTTAACATTAAGGGGAATATATGCTGTTTGCCTCTGGATGTTCCATCATTGCTGTATTAATTGTTGCGTTATAGTGGCACATCATTATATTGATGGACTGGCAGGGGTGGATCATGCTGCACTCAAGGGACTACCACAGTTAGGTAGCTGAATTTTCCACCTTTGTGAAGGAAAAGAAACCAGATTTCTGAGAACCATTAAGAACTAAATTTAGCAAAAATGAGGTCATGAGAAAGCAGACATTGGAGGCTTTTTTTTTTTTTTTTTAGCAGTGAGTTCTAACAAGTCAGCAGTGCCACAAGGAATTTTGATGCATGAGTAGTGGCTGAAGTCTGCTGAAAGACCAAACTCAAAGTCACTTCTTACTTATCTATTGCTAAAAATGAGAAAGCAATACAGGGGAATGGTGGGAAGGACATTGTATGTTCAGTTATTAAGGACACCTACTATTTTGCCTCTAGAAATAGGTCTTCTTATCTGACCAACAATATTTATGTTGTTTGTTAAAATTCTGACCTGCTTTATAGAACTACTTTTCTGCATTGTCTTTTATTTCTGATGCTAGCCAGTTTTTTTGTCTAATATTAAAATACATCAAGTATGTATCACTGATTTTGAATTATGACACAAATCTGTATAGTATAAGTCCTATATATATCCATTACGTGAAAAAAGAAAATAACAGTGGAATGAATTTTAAGGTTGCAAAATCAAGTGCTCAGACATTAGGAACTGACAAAATTGAGGCTGCTTGAACAGCATTCCTTCTAGTCCCTTATATTTGCAAATCATTAAACAGTTTGTGATTGCTTGATCATTCAATACCTGTGAAGAAACATTCACTTTGTTAGCAGAGACTCAGTATTTCTGTTTATCAACATTATTCAGTGAGAGGCTTTGTACACATCATTCGAATCCTGAACCAAGGACAACATAATTAATTTCTTCAAGGTTTTTCCTCAGGTAATGTCTTTCTAACATTTTAATACTTTCTACATACTGAAAAAAATCAATCTTCAGAACACTTCTGCAGGGTGAGATAAGGTGTGCTTCTGTACTTAATAGATACTTGTTGAACTAGTCAGGACTGTCCCTGAAATTTATTTGTCCTATGGAGATATGGCTTGGTTCCTGTGGAGGAAAAAAAAAAAAAAAAAAAAAAAATCGCATGAATCTGTAATTAATGTCAGGGGAATGAATTAGATTTGCATAGGCTATAGTCATAGTGCTGGCATGTCCTGACTTTCAAGAATGTGATTTAATGAGACTAACACTTGCTTTTGGAAGTAATTTCCTCTTTTTTTTTTATAATTAAAAGTCTCAGAACTACACTTGCAGGGTTATATTTACTATCTGCATGAGTCATCTTCAGGGATGGGTTCTTTAGATCTATAGCACAACCCTCTAATTTTAAAGCTAAATGATTAAAAAATGGAGAAGGATTCAATTGCTGACATAATTTTTCTTTTGAAATATTTGTAAATGATGTGGACCTGTCACTAAAGAGGCTAGAGATTCTTGCTTTATTAGAACTGTAACATTTGCAAATAAAAATGTTGAGATTCAAGATTCACAGTTTTCTCTACAAAGTCTGTACAAAGGCATAACTAGAAATTTCTGTCTAGATCTGCTACATTATTTTGCTTTCCCCCACCCCCCTCCCAATGCTTCTGTGTGTCTCTGTATGTGTACAAAGATTCGTGGTTTTCCACAAGTCCTTTTGCACGTGGGAGAAGCCTGTGGGCCAGGATCCTGAGCAAGTGGCTTTGTGGCAATGGAGGTAGTGCACTGCCACAGCTGACAGGATCTTGAGGAACTGGGAAAAATTAATCAGTGGAACATCTGAATATTTTTAACAGTATCTTTTTTTTTTCTTTCTTTTTTCCCCATCTTCTTAAACTTTTCCTCTTGCCTTTCTCCTGATCCTGCCAGTGCTTCTCCTCTCAGACCTACAGCATGACTTCTGTCTTTGGCAGCTTCTAGCTACTGCTTCAAAAAAGGCTGAAGAATTTTACCCAATTTTAAAGAAAACAACTGACCATATCATCAAAAGAGCCACAGGCAGATGCTCAGCTTCTGACCATACCACTCTTGGAAGCAGTGAGCTAGATGATCTTCAGTTTCATTTGACACAGCCATCCTTATGTTCTAATGAAATCTCAGCTTATCTATCTCAAGCATTGCAAACCAGATTTTGGTAGTCAGGATCTCAGAATGCATCGTGACACCTCACCCCTGATCATGCATTGAAATACTGGGCTTTTGTAATGGAGTCAAATAATCCCTCTGTTCCAGCAGTTCTCTCTCTGGTACATCCTATCCATTCTGACATCAGCTTGCCATTATAAATTAATACCTTTCCACTTCTAAAAACCTTTAATATCATTATGAAACTATCACTACTATAGTGGCAGATGGCAAGCAGTCTAAAGTCTTCCCAGCTGTGTCAAGGCTGAAAACTCTCTCTCTCTCTGAACTCAAAAGCATATTTCAGTAGAGACAAACAAGGAGCAAGCATCAATAGGAACAATCTGTGTAGAATGTTTAGAAAAGTGTGCAAATCCCACTGGTGTCCTGCAGGGTGGATAGCACTCAAGCTTGAAGGTTATAAGATGTCAGAAGCCCTCTCAGGGCTTGGATCCTGAAAAGATTTATGTATGTATTTAACCTGATGCACCCTGAGCAGTCCCAGCTGCTTAAAACAAAATGTGTGCATAAGCCTTCAGCAGAATACAGAGCTCAGGTCTGTCAGTCTGCAAATAGTACAGAAAGCCTATGGACGTCATATTGTTGATGCACCTTATTAGAAACCCTATTTAAACTCCAAATTCAAAGTGCTGGTGAAGATGACAGTCTTTCTGCCATGTCTCTATTTGAATAGAACCACTCACGGAATGGCAGTTTGTGCAGAAAAATTTAAATGATGTTTTCATGGAAAGACCCAATTTTCTAGCTGCAGGAGGTGTTGAGATGTGCAAACAATCTAATCTGCTGGACATTAAGTAGTTTCAAAGGATCACAGCTCCAGGAGTGTGAGGAAGAAACCTCCCAGAGAACAAAATAAAACCTTTCAAGTCAGAGAAAGGAAGTGCATGATTGCTTTTCACACTTATCTCTTTATTAAATAAGCAAACAGGGCCAATCAGCAATTAAAGCCCAGACTCAAAACAAATTTTGAAGCAGTGTGTGACCAGTAATCTCAGTAGACCTTGTGTAAGTCTTAAATAAATTGGTAGACCTGATAGTGGCAAATGCTAAAGGAAACAGCATGTGTGAAACTGAGGAGTCCAGAAATATGACTGTGGGTTAAATGTCTGTTAGTGTTCATTTTTGGAGATGTGTGAGCATTTCAGGCATAACATTTAGGTTAAGCATGCTGCTGATTAGAAGATGTAGTTGTAAGATTGTCCCATGGTCTGAAATGTGCTGTACCAGGCAATGCTAAGAAGCTATGCATGGCAGTAAGTCCATAGCCGTCATAAAGTATGAATGTGGTTATTCACATAATGCCAGATGTGAGCCAAGTTGCAGAAATCATTATCAGCTTCATGTGAAAATTTTTTTTCCATTTTTTGTTTTACTTATGCTTATAGATAGTAACATGGCCCATTTTACAACTCGAGCTATTTCTAGAAAGTTGCTTTCTGCAGCAGGGCCTAAAGAAATGTAAACAACTGCTCTATCCAGGATCCAAGGTATAATACAACCTAGATCAGTGTGTTTCTGTAGCAGACTTCACCAAACACAACCATTCAGGGAACCATGGGTAAATTTTTTTTTTCATTTCTACTCTACCTCACGATTCAGTAATTATGGTCTCTTTCACAGTAGAAGGCAGTAAAAATAAATTTCAGACCAGAATATACTTCAAACAAAATATTTCTTTAATCAGCCTGCTGTCTTTCTTGCAGTCCCTCAGACTGCAACCTCTGTTAGTGTTATTTGGAAAGAGAAACAGTTTTATAGGTATGCAGATGTCTGTCTGGTGCTTGGTATAATCCAATACGTATATTTGTTGACAATGAATAACAGCATAACTAGAAATCAAAGAAGGAAAGACAAGCATACTTTACCTCCCGGAGCAGTCAGATTCTGGTTTAATTAAGCAACGGTCATAGGGAAGGGAGCACAAATAGACTAGAGAAGCCCCCTCAAAAGGTTAAACCATTTTAGAAGATAGTTTTGTCTGTGAGGTTAAGAAAACTTAGCAAATTTAGTGCTTTGTATTTACATCCCTCATGACAAACTGAGACTAATATCTTTTGTAGTCATAATATAGAGGCAGAATTCACATTGAATATTATAAATGTATAAATGTTAATTTTCTACATAAATACATATGGGACCTACAGAATTTTGTCTGCAATGCCTTAGACTTGTTATTATTTTGACAGGATGAGCACCACAGAAGTGATGCTACTATTCAGACAGAAGAATAGCACAGGGTACAAGGAGTGTTGTTACAGAACAGAAAAAAAATAATAAAATGAAAAAAACTGAAATAAAAAAGAGCTATAGAGAAATTGTGTTTTGAGAAAAGGTAGAGTATTATGATATGGGAAGAAAAGCTTGGCATCCTTGCCCCAGAACCAGCAATTATTGATGAAAAATGATTTTACCCACCCAAATTATATGTTATACAACCACAGCAGTGTATCACAGAGGAAACACATTCATCTCCTTTAGTGTATCTGCCCTCAGTGCTATGCTATGGTCTCTTGCAGACTAGTCCCTTAGTCACAGTTTTGTATGATGGGCATTTGGGATATGTTCAAGGGGGGAAAAAAGCAAAATTTCCAATGACAATGCTGAGCTCCTTACTACCTTACACTATGTGGCAGAATTTCCCAGAAATTCAGATGATACTAACCAGAATCAACCTGCACTGCTGAGAGCACCAAACAACACAAAAGGCAGCCTTGTGAAGCAACACTGGCTTAGTGGTGTAAGTGTACAAATTATTACAGGGAAAGTAATATCTGCTTCTTTACACAGATGAGTACATTTGATTCCTAATTCACAAGCAACATTTGGGAACATAGGCTTCCGAATAAACTGACTTCATTAATGGCAGGCAATTTCAAGCAAAACTCTCATTAGGAACAAAACTGATGCTGAAAAAGACTGATGTGTTGGTGTTTGCATATCAGTTTCTGAGAAATTGATATGAAACTTGTTTCAACTCTAGGTTACATTTTGAATAGACTGCTAGAAACACAATTGCAATTAATAAAACTGCCCCACAGTGAACTGTTAAATGCAGTAAATATCATTTTACTACATGATACTACAGTAGTGAACACAAAGTTGTCGAGCTCCAGATCCTGAGGGAGGTGAGAGAGTAACAGGATAGAGAACCTGGACTTTCAGATAGCAGATTCCAGCTTATTCAGGAAACTGGTAAGTTGGATCCCATGGGGTACAGATCTGAATGGCAAAGGAGCTTTTGAAAGCTGGCAGGTTTTTGAGGACAGCGTCCTGACGGCGTAAGAACAACCCATCCCAATGCTTAGGAAAACAAGCAGAGAGCAGGAGACTGACTTGGCTAAGCAGAGAAGTCATGGCAGAGCTCCTGTGCAAAAAGGTAGCATACGGGAGGAGTAATCACGGACAGGCTACAAAACAGAAATTCAGAACCACCTTCCGAGTGTGCATGGATGGTGCTGGGAAAGACAAAGTTCAAGTGGTGTTGAGACATGTGAGGGGCATGAAGGGCAAAACTTCTGCTATGTTGGTATTGAAGTTAGAAGTTCTGCTAAAGCTAGCACTAAAAATGTGGGTCTGTGGCTCATTTCTGACTACGATAAGTGATTTAGTAATAATGGATAAGGTTGAAGTGTAACAAAATGTCCCACGCCTCTGTGCTTATTGAAAGGGTTCAAGGACAAGACAGACCAGCAGCGAATGAAGATCAAGTCACGGATTGCTTGAGAGCTCAACCCGTAAAAATCCACGGCACCCAACTGTTTGCACTCAATGGTGCTGAGGGCAGAGATGGATCCAGCAGGGGATGAAAACAGCTCCTGGTACTTGCAGGGAGGTGGTCGAGAAGAGGGAGCCAGAGAGATAAGGGGCATCAGTCTGACCAAGGAGAAGAGGTTCAGGCAGGACTTGAGGAAAAGGCTTTTCCCCTGGCACCTTGGCAGTGGTGCAACTGTTCAGGGAGGCTGTGCTGGCTCCATCCCTCCTAGGCCCCGTTGGAGATGTGTCAGCTGCAACTTTTAGAAACTGAAGAACCCCACTAAGGACACTTTGCTAACTTGAAATTGTGATATAGTAAGCTGAGAAGCCAAGAAAGCATGTCTATTAGTGTGGGAGTGAAAGAAAATTTAGACATGCTTGTAACTAACTCATACAGAAGTATGCTTTCAGCTATATTCTGGTACTTCTGAAGGTGCAGGAGAATGCACTATTTACTTCCACAAAAGAAGCTGGATGACTCTGAAATTGGTATAATGAAGATTTTCAAACTAAGAAGCACTCTTAGGCCTCTGTGGGAGTAAATAAACAAAGATGGCCAAATTACTTCTCAGATTCCATTTCACATTACAAGAGTTTGTATTAGGCATTTACTCAAACAGCTTTTGTTATAATGGAAATATTTCACTCCAGAAGTAGTTTTTATCTTTACATAACACCACAAAAAATATAAAATCTAATCTTTTGCTGTGACTACAGGAATATAATCACACAAATCCATTGATATCTGTGCTTTTCTACACAGAAAATCACAACTCAGGAAAAATAAACTGAAGGGAGAATGAAGAACTCCAGCTGTACGGAAGAGAGCATATAAAGAACAGTGATGACTTAGAGATATCATTATAGAAGTAGCAATGTAAGAAAATATTCTTGTAACATGCATATTTAATTACCAAAGTGATATTGTACCTCAGTTGTGATGAACTATGTGACTTATCTCACTGGTCTAAGCACTATCCAGGACTCATTTTTACCCATGGAAGAATCGCAGGTTCAGCTGTGAAATGATGCGAACTCAGAAGGTCTCCAAGTATGAGATTTCAAAATGTTAATGCTGAAAAATGCATTACTCCCACACAGCACACATTTCACATAGTCTTAAACAGCAACTAAATTAAAAGGGTTTCCATCACTTAATTAAGATACTTTTATGGTCCAAGTCCCTCTAAAGTCTCAATATTTCTGAATAAAACCAGTTAAAATGCACAGACTAGGGCTTGAGAAATCTATCTTTAAAAGATTTCTGTGAAGCTTTATATTACAAAGTGAAGTACTGAAGTCATTTCCTCATATAGTAAAGTCACAAAATGTCACTGGAATTCCAGTTTCAAGCTCTGTCAGGGATGATTCCAGCATATATGCCCAGATACCACAGGCGACTTTGAGTTTAGTCTTTCTGAATTCTCATTTGTAATTTTGAATTTCTCTTTTAACCTAAAATATAAATCTTTCTAATATTAGTTTTCTGGATTTCTTTTGCAACTGTTTTTTACAGATCAATGGAATTTTCAATTATAACATGGATATAAGAAGCATATTTTTTCCAAAAACTTGTGATCTAGTATCAGATAATCAGTCAGTCGGACTGATGTGAGGTTATGACAAGTGTGGGCTATTCCACTCCTTTAAAAAGTTCAAGGATAAACAAGGATGAGCTCACAAACTTTTGGCAAGGTTTCTCTCTTGCATAAATTAGAGCCATTTTGTTACTGAACACACCATGGACTTGCTTAGGGCCATCAGTCCCCCCAGGAAATGTGAGCCCATGCATCTGTGGAAAAAATGATGACGTGAAAAGGTATACAACTCAAAGACCGATTTTCATTTGGCACAGTATGCTTAATGTACCTCACTGGGTCAGGACACTATGCAGGCTGGGGCTATAAACTGGAAATTTGAAAGGAAAAAGCTGGTAAAGGTACATGAACATGAAATACTACAGAAAAAAATGGATTTTTTTGAGATTATTTGCATATATTTCTTCATTGTTCACTCTTACCATTGCAAGAAGGATATGATAGCTATAAGGATGTTGCTTTTCAGGTTTTTAATAAGAAGAGGAATTTTTATGGGTAGTTTTTCAATTATTATTGTTGTACACAAATGATGATGGGTTTTTTTCTGTGGACAGTAGGAGTCCTGGCACAGAAAATATAGCTAGGAGGCCTTTCTACCATTCGTAGGAGTGCTTGAGGAGCACTGCTTTGCTGATTGGTGAGTAGAACATTGAAAGTTAACTCAGTTGCAGAGATGTGGTGGAATATTAGGAGGCAGAAAATGGTAGCTGAAATAATAGATTCATACAGTTCAATGCTGCTATAAGAGAATTTATTCTGAACCTCTGCATGTCATAAATAATTTGTTTTCATCAATTTACACTTCAGTAGCTCAGTTACTGGTATTTGATGCAGAATTGGTTGCCTTTGACTAAACCATACTTTCTGATATACACTGAGTTTTGAATTGGAGAATGAGAAATGAGACTATGATGTCCCTTGATTTTTTTTTCCCTCTGCTTTTCCCATTGATGCAGTTCTTCTAGCTGTTAAAAATGGGTTTTCCCCTTTTAATCTTGTCTGGCTCCACTTTCTAGACATTGTTTCTATTCTTCTCTCCCCTAGATTAAAGAATCTTTTCCTGATGAGAAAATGGCTAGAAAGAACAACCTAGCTCAGCTAGACACTGAAAAGCACTTTCTCTACTATATTCATAGTGCAGAAAGAACACATTTTGGAGAGGTGATTGTGTGAGCTAGCACAGGCAGGATGCATGAACAATCACAAAACCATGAATGAAATGCAAACAGTAAATTTATTTTCATTAGCTCACCACCCAGGGGATCCCCAAAACAGCACCTGGGCAGAGACACATGAGCAGGGACGCAGGCACCGCGGTGCCCTGTTCATGCTAGAAGATCACCAAACTGGCTGGTTTTGCCTGTATGTCGGGGGGGATTGGTGCAGACACAGTTTACCATGGTGCTTTGACCTTTCTCACAGCAGGGCAGGAATCTCAAACATGTTCAACAGGGCACCTTTAAGTCTATCACAGGCCTATGTTATCTAAACACAGATGCTCTACTTGTCCAACACACAAGGCTAAACAACAGTTAGTATGACATATGTGTTTTTCTACAACCCAGCTGCAAGTCACTTGAGCATGTTTACAATCCTCCTCACCAATCTTCCATTATTTTCCCACACTGATAATTTTTTTTCACACCAACTGGGTAATTCCTTGGTGGAGACACTGCTTACAGACAACACCTTTTATAGTATTTGCCTTTGTCTTCACCTTGGTACTTAACAACTGTAATCAAGTGACAAAGGGCTTTAAGTATCTGACTGAAGTATTCTCCAATTCTTAATAAATTCCATAATCTCACTGTTGTTTTTACTTCGCCTTTAAAAACTCTGGACCTCTACATTTTATAAAATAATTTACTAATAACTTCAGAATGGCTCATACTGGATGAAATAACCTTGTACTCCCACCTCCATTTTTATATAATAATTTATATCTTCCATTTCTCCAGTATAACATTCAGGGTTAATGCTTTTATTTTACCTGTTATTAAGCTCTTCTTCTTTTCAGAGACATTGCTACTGAGACAAACTCCCAGTTTCTTAAGGTGTGGACTGAACATCTTATTTCTAGGTACATATATTTGATTGAAACTGTAGCAAGAATTCTAATGTTTGAAAAGACCTAGACTAGCAAGTGATCAGGAGGACTATATGACCCATCCTCACCGTTCATTTGCCACTGTAATAATCTGTGTCATCTTGCACATTAGTTCTGGTTTCATATTTCTTCTAGACCATTGATGAAAATACTGAGTGACATCAGACCTGACACTACATATAGTGTATACAGAAACCAAACAGCTCCATTGCATTATAATGCTGTGTTAGCTTTTGTAGTTTAGCAACCTACTCTGGTTAAATTAACTCCTAGGTAATACTCCATGTGGTTCTGAATGATAGTGCTAATTTCACACACCTAATGTTGTGTAGAACTTAGGTAATTAAAAAATAATGTCTACAAATTACATGTACATAGGTTGGGTTTTTTTGCCCCCAAATGATAACTGACATGAGGCTTGTCATGATAAAAACTCCCTGTTGATTCATTTTTAATTTGGCACCCATTGCCTATCCAGGTCCTTTGACAAAATGTGCTTTTCAGTTGGTTCTCAGGCAGCACTGGTGAATGGCAATGTTCCTCTCACTTCACACTTCTCCTTGCTGAATTTCATGACATTTCATTTGGCCCAATCTTCTCCCTGGATGAATTCTCTACCAATTAGCATGCCAAGTGCTCCCCCTAAACTAGTCTAAATCTGTCAGAGTCCAACTCCTCCTCTGCAGCTGAAATTATTTACTAGTCTTTTATCTTTTTAAAATTTACAATAAATACATTGTCAGAAAAACAAGGTTTGGAAATTATTTTTGATTATCCTATTTACTAAGCTTAAGTGGAATCCTAAGATGAAACCTTAAAGAAGAACAAGAAACTCTAGGATGACCACACAGAGCCTTTGAAAGGAGAGAAAAAAGAAAAAAAAAAGCATTTAAAAAGTAACTTTTTAGGTAACCATGCTTGAATAAAGTTCTATAACTTATTATCGGAGGATCCATAGTCATTAACATTTTCTTGTAAGCATATTTTTCTACACAACTGAAAGAGTAAACAGGGTGTGTTACGGAAACATATGTGAAAATGAGTAACTCAGGTATTTAACTTTTCCAATCAAAACAGGATTTAAATGTTTTTGTTTCGTACTATCTTGAAGAAAGCTGTAATCTCCATTTACTGCTGAAGATACAAGTGAATTTCCTGATTAATGTTTTCTATGTTATTTTTCAGACTTTGCTGTCTATTCAAAAGAAAATCATCTTCAAAATCATACTGTTTTGAAATTGGTTTTTTCTAATCTTTCAGCTATACTGACTGTGGTTTACTGCATCCTCCAGAACTCACCACAGCAATGGAATTTCCTTCCTTTAAATGTTTATGGACTTGAAAAAGTCAATATATGAGAGCAATCCTACTGAACTCAGTCTGAGCTAACCTCATCCCATTCTAACAGCCATCAACATATCTGCAGGAATAAGCACTGGTACAATGAAGAAAAATAGCTTTAATCCCTTTCCATTTTCAAAGTTCCCACCCGGCGAAATGTACCAGTATGCATTGAACATTAAGCCCGTTTCAATCCCTTCACAGTTACATGAGCATTTAAGAATGTGCTTTGCTGAAGTGTTGCTTAAATCATACTGACAGCAATTTGACTTAAGCATATGCTTAACTGCTTTGCTGGATTGGAATGGGATGGGATAACTGATGTGTTTAAAACTGGAAATGGGCTGCATATGGAGTGAAGGCAACATGGTACTATCACAGAGAGTTTTGGATCCGCTCAGACTCCATCATGTTCTTCCATTTGTTAACTGCCATTGTCAGGAAGGTTCCAGTTCACCACAGCATCTAGGTAAATGTCTTGCCATAAAGCAGAACACACGGGAAGGGCACAGGCTACCTCCTCTTCTGTATTACTTCAGAAGAGTAACGGTGAACCCAGGTCTTAACTGGGTCCCAAAATCTGGGTCCTGAAAGAAAGACTGCATAGAGATGTATTCTTTGGTAAAGTATAGAAAACAGCTCCCTTGTACAACTGGTCAAAACTTGGCGTGGTCATCCCATACAGACTTCTTTTTTGGCTTTTAAATCTAACTTTTTGGTCCAAATGAGGACTCCTGCAGAAATATAACTAAGAAACTTAATTATTATTTTGAAGAATTAGGACTTCTTTTATTTTTAATGATAATTAATTGGCTAGCCCTTCTTTTGAAGATCTAAAAGCCTTCCATGGCAAAGCAGAGGGTTGAAGAGGGCTTTTAGGACTTCGAAATTCTGTGCCATGTAAATAGAAAATGGCTTCAAGAACAGCTCTTCCCGTGTTTTCTTAGATCAACAGAGAACCCAGAAGTGCTGGAATTCCCAGTTGCAGCAATTTGCTAACGGGGTCCCTCTGAAACAAAGAGCTCACAAGCACGTACAATGCCTGATGCAGGCATTGTGTACATAATATGAGAGGTACCCAGAGAACCACACCATCAATGCTTTTGTGATCCGGCAGCTTGGCAGACTCAGTTGGTAGGTTTCATTAGATCCCTTCTCATGCTTTGGAGGAAACTCACAGGTACAAAAAAGGAACATTTCTACAGAACATGTTGCTTTCTGACAAACCAACATATTTCATAGAAAAAGAAATAGTTGTAAGGCTTCCAGCAAGCTCTAATCCTCAGGAGAAAACCTTTGCTACTCAGCTTAACAGTGGCAGGCGTCCAAGAGAAGAATAAGATATACGTGTTTGCAATGGGTTGAGATACTGTCACTTAAGTATAGCAGTAATTCAGGGAGTGAAACACTGACAATAGGCAGCTCTAAATTACACCATCTTTAACCTACAACAAAAGTGATTGCAGTGAGTAAAGGAGAAACTGATGCTACTCTTCATTCCTGCATAAAAAGTTACCATGGCCCTATCTGTCACCCCAAACACTTGAACTCCTTTGCTTTCTCTGGAGAGAATTACGGCACAGCCCAGCTGCCTGTACCAGCACCATAAATTCTGACAAGGTCATGCACATCAGTAAATACCAATTCTCACATGGCAGGTGGACAGAGAGTACCCCTACTAACTTACTCCAAAAGGCACTCTGCACAATAAAAAAATTAAGACAAAGAACTCCCATGAAATACAACTAAGTAGTAGAAACTTCTCTAACAAGATAATTGTAATGGTAATGTGCATTTGATAACTTAATTTTAGCCTCCTGATTTTTGCTACCCTGTACAGAAGGTATTCTGATGTGTACATCCCACCATATGCTCAGCAGCACCGGCACTACTTCTGACTATGAAATATACTTTGAATGATATTGTTGTTTTAAATCTAACCTTCACTGTGTCTCCTGCAGGGATTAATATGAGAATACAACAGAAAGGCCATCAACAACCTTTGCTCTCATGCTGGAAGCAGACACCTATATCAACTGCTGTTAACAGGTGGACAAATACATTGCAAGGTCTACATGGTTTCAGGGTTGATAAAAGTTTATAGAGCCAGAGGTTGCTAGCAAGTGTTTTACTACCATTGGATGGTAGTGAATCAGATGGAGACATTTGCTTTTTGTTACTCCTGTAAAACTAGCCAAGAGTCTCAACTACAGTGATAGCAAAGCCATCTCCTGCTCCTACTCTGGATACTCCATTGTCCCTTTCAGCAATGAATTGAGCCAGGCACCTGCCCACCACTAAGGTGGCCCTGCCAGAGGACACAGCCACAGCTGGGCCGTGAGGTTGGAGAGCCGGCAGTGTGCCATAGTCACTGCAGAAGTGCACACGTGAAGGCTGACACACGGAGATCAGCCAGCTGTGCAGGCAGGGCAGTGTAGCACAGGGCTCTGATGTGGGGTGGGAGACCAACAGCACATTCAGCCAACTGAACAGGGTGAAATAAACGCCCCTGAGGCCAGTGTGGTTCCAAAGCCTGAGTCTCATTTGTAATCAATGACCCAATTTCAAATCAAGTCAGGTAGAATCCATCTTTGTGTCACTGTTGCAGCTGTCTCTGCCTTCCTTGTGCTGCCAGCTGCCCCCCTGCCCCCAGCCCCTGGCAGGTACACAGCTGCCTGGTGGCGAACGCATCTCCTGCTTTGGGGTCCTCAGCGGTGCCACCACCAGTCACAGGGAGCAGCACTTCAAAACGGCTGCACTCTTCAGCAGCTCACGGTTTAATATCACTCCAAGTGGAGTGCCTTTTTCCTCTGCTTACCATCCATTACTCAGGACTGAAAAGTGCACACAGTTCCCTATTCAGCTTACAAATGGTGCATCACCTTTCAACAATTTTTCTGTTGATTGCGACTGACAGCAGTGTGAAGATTAGCCTTTTAATCTTTTACTAGCCATGATGATCATCAGTAGAGTAAAAGAGCAATTGCCTGGCAGAGGAAGTGGCAGACCAATAACAGGTTCTCAGAGCAGAAAGCAGTCACACACCAAGTTAAACTTCCAGCCTATTCAAGTCCATGATGCCTCCCTTTGAAAACTGCATAACTTAATTATAGCTTTCTGGAAGATTTTTCATGAGCCTTTATGACAAAGACCCATATTTCTCCATATTTCTCATTAATAACATTCCTCTAAAAAAAAAGAAAAAAAGAAAAAGAGAGAAAGAGAGAAAAATTCAGCTATTTCCTTTTAAATTACAAAGCTGAACATAATTCTTTTTACCTAAACCATTTTAATATCTTTGATTATCTGGAAGACGTTAATTTGTATTTATACAGATTATGAGACAATCTGAATGAAGAACAAATAATTTCCAGAAAACTGGAACATCTCACTAGTATTCAGCCGCTACCTGAAACACTTTCAGCATTATGAATGACAGTATATGAACAGAGATTATTTTGATTTAAGAATAAAAAAAGAAATCATTTCCCCATTACATAGGCATGGGGAATACTAATAGCACTGATGTTACAGCTCTGTTCAGACTGAAATTAGGCACATAATTTCAGGTCATGGAATTTTGGTTAGTACCAACCCCTAGACCAGGTGCAATGACACAGATTTCTGTGGAGTTAAGGTCCTTGCAAGTGTACCCCACAGCTCTGTATGGTCTTCATCACAAAAGTATTTGTCACCTGTGTCTTCAGTGCTCTTGATATGTCCAGCTACTAAACTAAAACATTCTGAGCGTGCTTTTAAATGTTCATTCCAACCTCTCTCACACAGCATGAACATCACTGTCAGGGCTGAAGAGGAAGAGTATTTTGAACAGATTTGTATAGATATCAAAATCTGATTTACAAAGCTAACCTAACCTGTTAGCAAAAGGTAACTACCGAGTAGTAGTGACATAGACAAAGAATATTGATTAAAGTAGGTGAAGTATAGATTAACATTTCAGAGATCTCATTGACATGCTTTGAGTCACCCACATCTTTCTCAGCCTATGGGAGATCTTGTGTCAGTTAAACTCAGAATGCCTGTTGAAGCGAACAGAGCTGATGTGAAGTGGCCTTGCAGCTTCTTTTTTTACATATTGATTTTGTTTAAGTATTCATTAGAAGCACCTCGCCCATTTAAATGGGCATTTGTCATACTATAAATCTAAACAAACACAATAAAGCTGGTTTTCAAAAATCTCTAGTATAAAAAGAAAAATGGAGCTAGTAATCTCAAAAGTAAATGTGACTGACAATAGTATTTTCACTCTAGCAGTCAAGAAACATGGGTAGTAAAGAATAAATATTTGAGCCATAGACATTATCAGAGGTGAATGTACAACCTGACCTTATATGTGGAAGTGTCACAGATCATAGTAGTTAGAAAAGTCTTACAATTAAATGTACTTATACATTCCCTCCTATTAAATCTGAATGATTGAATGATTCTTGTCCACACAGATTTAAGTGGGAAGATCATCACATCATGCCACTGGTGACCTAATTTCTGTGGTATCTGAGATCTGAAATAAAGGAAACTGAAAGGAAAAAGAAAATATAAAAATAGCTAAATCATAGACAATATAATTTATGGGCTCTGCAGTGGCTCTCATCTGCTTTTTCAGACATTGCTGACAAATTATACCATTCTCATCAAATAAAAGCACAATAAGAAGTGAAAGATATTTGTTTCTTTTTGAAATCTGGTCTTGAAATTGAATTGTTTAACCTCATGCCTTTCTAAAGTTGTCCAAAGAGTCTAAGAGACATAAATGCATAAGCAAATGAACAGTGCACTTTTCAGCATGCAGATATTACAAACTGATTTGATATTTCTTCCAGCTCCTACAAACAGCTACATAGCTGAACCATCACTAACAGTAACAGTCTTCTCATCTTTCGCAACTAAAAGGAAAAAACCTCTCGTGCTGTTCCTGAATACGTGAGCACCAGCTTCTTTCTTTTCCACCTATGAATTACTTTTGAAGAGCATCTGACAGTGTTCCTCAGAGAATAAGATTAGTTAACTTTTTTTTTTACACTGAGCACATCTGGATAAACTCAGTGATTAGTGTATTTGAAAACGATAACTTCATTTGCATAATGTAAGCTCCATGCACCATACAAATAGAACTTGCGGTACTTTGCAAATTCTCCAGTGTTTTGAATGATTTAGCATAGTGACATTGTGACAGCACACCCTCTGTAAAACCACCAGGCTGATTTTCTTCTGCACAGGGATGAAGGACAACAGCAATGACATCTGTTAAAGAAGCATTAACTAAAAAAAATAATAATATATCTTTGGCTTTTAGGACGTATAATAATGTCTATACACACCCAAAAGCAGTGTAACCATATACAAGCACTCTTGGTATGATGAAAATACACGGACATACTGTCATATGATCTCAACACCTTGGAGCTGGGAAAAGCACAGAATTTTTTCTGTAGCCAGTGTTTTGTTCTTCTATGATACTTCCCATCTCCAAAATTTTGATAATATTGCACATTCATGAGGGATATCCGCGCCATCTTATGGCATTGTCAGTCAAACTGGATGAATTAGGCAACTGAGGACAAAATGCCAAATGCCATCCCAGCTAATTTTACAGTCCAACAGGCAAGTTAAATCTGAAGAGTTTTCCCACAGTGTGACTTTCAGTGTATCCCTCTTGCTTCTAATTTCCATCTGCTCAGATCAGCTGCTGCTATAAACACAGGTACACAGAGGAAGTATCATAAAAACTCTATCTATCTGACAAATCCTGAACCATGAATATCACAGTCAAAAGAAAGGAAAAATTAATCCAATTAAAAAAAAAATAAATCAAAAGGTAACAAAAAAATTATTACCAAACTCATAGTATGTTCTGTTTTATTAATTTCTATTTTTTATGACATGCCTAGCATGAAACTCACTTAGCAGGGCCACGATGTCTAGTTTTACAGGGTGAACCTTTACAGATCTAGACTTCCAGTTTAGACAAATACTTAAAAAACTGAGATAAAAACTTCTTCGCTCTCCAGCAATGGTGGTGTGAGAAAGCAGTCTGTCGATAAGCTCAAGCTGAAATGATGGTGAATTGACCAACAACGAAACAACATTGCAAGTAACCTTTTCCCTATGTCCAGTTATCAGTGTAGAACATATTGTACCAAAATTACAGAATCATAGAATGGTTTGGGTTGGAAGGAACCTTAAAGATCATCTAGGTCCAACCTCCCTGCCATGGGCAGCAACACCATCCATTAAACCAGGTTGCTCAAAGCCCCATCCAACCTGGCCTTGAACACTTCCAGGGATGGGGCATGCACAGCTTCTCTGGACAACCTGTGCCAGTGTCTCACCACCCTCACAGGAAATAAGTTTTTCCTTATATCTAACTTAAACTTGCCTCCTTTCAGTTTAAAGCCATTCCCCCTTGTCCTATCACTGCATGCCTTTTTACAAAGTCCCTCTCCAGCTTTCTTATAGGCCCCCTTCAGGTACTGGCAGGTTGCTATAAGGTCTTCCCAGAGCCTTCTCTTCTCCAGGTTGAATAATCCCAACTCTGTCAGCCTGTCTTCACAGGAGAGATTCTCCAGGCCTTTGATCGTCTTTGTGGTCCTCCTCTGGACTCTATCCACCAGGTCCATGTCCTTCTTCTGTTAGGCGTGCCAGAGTTGGATGCAGTATTGTAGGTGAGGTTGCATGACAGTGGAGCAGAGGGGAGAATCAGGCCCCTCAACCTGCTGGTCATCATATTTTTGATGCAACCCAGGATACAGTTGGCTTTCTGGGTGCAAGTGTACATCGCTGGGCCATGATGAGCTTCTCACCTACCAACACCCCCAAGTCTTTCTCCTCAGGGCTGCTCTCAATCCATTCTCTGCCCAGCCTGTGCTTCTGTTTGGGTTTGCTCTGACCCATGTGCAGTTCCTTGCACTTGACCTTGTTGAACTCCATGAGGTTTGCATGGGCCCACCTCTCAAGCCTGTCAAGGTCCCTCTGGAAGGCTTCCCTTCCCTCCAGTGTGTCGACTGCACTACACAGCTTGGTGTCATCAGCAACGTTGCTGAGAGTGAGCTCAATCACATTGTCTGTGATGCTGAAAAAGGTGTTAAAGAGCACCTGTCCTGATACCAGAGAAGACTGAGGCTAAATAGTTGTTGAGTACTTCAGTCTTCTCCATGTCTCAGGTACATTTCCTTCCAGAGACAGCCCACATTTTCCTTAGTCTTCCTTTTATCACTGATGTACCTACAGAAGCTTTTCTTGTTGCCCTTGATGTCCCTGTGTAGATTCAATTCTATCAGAGCTTTAGCTTCCTGAAACTGATCCCTGGCTGCTTGGGCAATTTCTCTGTATTCCTTCCATGCTACCTGTCCTTGCTTCCACCCTCTGAAGGCTTCCTTTTTGTGTTTGAGTTTGCCTCCTGGAATTTTTACCTGACTTCCTTTTGTTGGGACGCACTGCTCCTGAGATTGGAAGAGGTGATCCTTGAATATTAACCAACTTTCTTGGGCCCCTCTTCCATCCAGGGCTTTGTCCCATGGTACTCTACCAAGCAGATCCCCGAAGAGGTCAAAGTCTGCTCTCCTGAAGTCCAGGGACTTCAATGATGCCAATAAGATCATAGCCCTGCAGATGTGGATGTCTCTAACTCCTCTTGTTCATTCCTCATGCTATGTGCATTTGCATAGAGTCATTTAAGTTGGGCCCCCGGTGAAGCTGATGTACTGGCTGGAGTGTGTGGAATTCGTTTTTGCTGCTCTTTAGGTGCTCCCCTGCTGATCTGTGATCTTTCTGCAGGCTCTGAGCATCTGTTGCTGGCACTGGCAACAAACTGGTAGGAGTGGAATTGATTCAGGTTCCCCTTCACCGGCAATTTTAGTTTAAAGCCCTCTTCTAATTTCCAGGAAGTCTAACTAGAGGCAAATATTTATACTATACATCTGAATATTTTTCCTATACCACTAAATTATTGGTGCAGACATATATTAACATAAACATGAGGTACTGCAAATGTGAAACAAAATCTGCAAAACATAGCACTGAACAAGCATTTGCAACCAGGAAATGAGAGGGAAGACCACTAAAACCAGCAACAAGACATTCTGGAGATTTCCCTAAAACACATATTCAGGTCAAACACTTTCAATTATGTGCTCATTTGTGTAGCCAGCTTGCTGGACTTTCAGCATTCAAATCAAGCTGACTGCACAGGCTTTGTAGACACTGAACAACTGTAGGCAAAACAACAAAGGCATATCCTGGGGACCTCTGGACAATAGTCATAAAAGCTCCTTTGCCCAGGAATTTTATTCACGCTTATCCAGAGACTGCCAACCTGATCCCTAGCTGAAAGGGTGAATTCAATGCTGTTCGCTATCAAACCATTATCTGAAGGCTCTGTGGATTTGATGGTATGGGTGGGTATTTCAGGAAAAGTACTGAGTGTGTTCTGCCTCTGATGGCAGTGTGTATATATTTAATTCTGTTTTCCAGCACTTGCAGGCAGATAAACCAGTTATAGAGTGGCCCTACACTTCTCAGTAAGGCTGCTCTCCCAGGACTACTGCATGCAATGAATATAAAAATGAAGGCAAAGTAATTTTAATGAAAGCCTCTGTACTTATTACGTAGAAAAATTACTCCAGGAATACTTGAATTCCACTGATCTCTATGTTGCTCTTCTTGCCAACAGACATATTGCACATTGCAAGCAACATGTACATTTAGTAGTGAGTTTAATTAATGACAGGTGCCGATTCCCTTTGAGAGTAGTGTCTTCCCTTTCTCTGGAAGTCCTGAAAATAAAAGAAAATTCGTAGCATGAACAGTAGTTAATGGGATCCATGCAAGAATCCCTCTGTGAAATCTGTGGCCTGTGTTACAGAGGATGTAATACTGGCTCCTTCTGGCCTGAAAATGTACAAGCCTCCAGGAAGTCACACTGGAGATTCTTCTTACAATCACTGATTTTTAACCTAGGTGGTAGTTCTCCAGGAAACAGGTTTCTTGGCTTTATGTTGAAAAGCTCTTCTTCGGTATAAGACTGACATTTAAATGTTCCCCAAAGGAAAAGAGCAAGGACCTTTATTTTCTGACTGACAGTGTCAGTTGTGAGGGCAGATTTTCTAGTATGCTTGCACTGCAAAGGAAAGATAAGTTCAGAAGAAGCTTTTCCTGTAGCAAGACCATAGTCCATGTACTTTATATTTCTATTTGGTGCAACTAGATTAGCAGTTTATTTTGAACCAGAAGTGTGCTTTTGAAACGACGCTCCCAGCCACCCCCACTTTGCACGCTGGCTCACATCACGGAGCAGTCTTGGACTGCATGAACTAGAAAACCTTTGGACAAAATTAAACTGAAATATGTGTTTCAGGAGTGCACATGCTAAATAAGGACCAGACTAGAGTTAATATAAAACCTGATGAAATATCGGGCACAGTGGATGTTTATTGGTTTCCACAGATCTACCCCTGATGAACTGGACTTTTTATTGCACAGAGTAATTTGTGGTAACAAATCAGTGACAGCCAGTCTGTAGGGGAGTAGAGCATTCATCTAACTCTTAGGAAGGCTGTCTCTTGGATACAAGATGCAACCCCGTCTCCCTTGAAGAACTCCATTACTGCTGATATATAGGACCAAATTTCTAGGACCTATCCTATGCACCACTTGCCTAGACTGCATTATGAGTTCTTGAACGAAATATGCTCCTGCTTATCATCTCCATTTACTTTCAAAGCTCAGATCATGGCCTACTCTGGTGTCTCTTAAGCAGACCGTGCAGATAGTATGTGTAGCTGATTTAGAGCATACTGCACAGTGCTACTTCAACAACTTTTGCTACAACCCTCAGAGCATACAAGAAATGACAGCTTTCTAGAGTCTGATCATCTTTTTGGTAATACTCCTGTCAAAAAAGAGTAACCTCACAAAGTTTAATAACTCTGTTACAAATGGAAAGGTAACTCATTCTTCATACATTAAATGGGAAAGTTAGAGATTACTGCAGGCACCAAGAACAAATTTCCTGTTAAGAAGGTTGTACCTTCAAAAGTTTAGGAGTAATAGAGAAGAAGCAGATGTGCACACTATTCAGCCAGTAAATAGCAAAGCAAAGACTGGCTGAGGTGGACTGTGATTATTTATTTTTTTTTAAAGGGGTGGTTTTTTTTCCAACTGCAATTAAGCATTTATTGTAAGTTTACTTATTTATCTGGGCTGGACTCACACATATTTTGATATCCCTAAAGTGGACAGTAGCAGCCAGGCAGTATCATTCAGAACTTTAGTTCTGTAATAGCAGGACTTCTTGCAAGTTCACTTGTAATTATACAGTGATATTGTAAAACCTTACAAATTTTTAGGCTAGTACAGTACAGAAGAGAAGCAAACGTTTTTTTTCTTTTCTTTTTGTCCTTCATAGTAGGGCAGAGATAAACATAAGTCTTATAATATATTTAACACATGTATGTCCTTACTCCATGCACTTGGTCATGTGAAATAGCTACTGGTCTTCTAACTCTATTCACTTCCTAAGATATTTAATCACAAAACTACACAGCCCTTCCAGTACCTCTCTGGAAGATGAAGCTGTTCTTTGCTTCACACATGATTGCACCTCCTTTTATACATACAGTTCAGACATCAGAAAATATCAGTTTTCTTCATGAATGTCTGAAAGTGCACCCAGCTTATCAGATAAATAACTCCTTTTCCTTTTTACCATTAACCTTCCAAACTAATGTCCATATGTACATCTCCACAATTACAGAGTGTACATCTTAACATCACAGAACTATTAACAGTATGTCTGCAATGTTCAAAGTACTATGATTCTTCTCTAAAGATAAGAAACTGAGGCAAGCTCCCAAGGTTTTCTGCAACTGCTTCAGCTTTGTTGTAAACAGTTTCAAGCCAGAGGTAATCTACTAATTTGCCCTCCTGCACTGACTAGGAAATGGTAAGCCTGGATCTACCAATACTTCATAGTGAGAGGAAGTAGGATAGGAGAATGAACCTAACAGAAAATACTGTGGTCTGATGAAAGTCTGAGGTCTTCTAATTCTCAACACAGAAACTCCAGTCCCAGGGCTCCAAAGGTAATGCATTTTTTGTAGCTTTAGTTAGCTGTTATTTTGCATATGACCTGCTGATCTCCTTTTTCCCTGGTGACACCAGACAAACATTTCAAGTCCTACTCTGTAATCAGTTTGCCAGTAGCAAGTTGACCTACTGGCTCTGACCTTCCCCCTTCCCTCTCTTCCCAGACACACATTTTCAAACATCTTCTCTACCACTGAGGTATTTTTAATTTTATTTTTTAATATTTTCATTTGTTTGTTTTTTATCAAGACAAATTTTTGTGGAAGGTCATTCCTTCCCTTACAAGCAAACATCTTCTTAGATGTGTCTTTATACCCTTCAAATGGACACACCATTATTTTTTTTTAATTTTCACATTAGTTTTCTGTAGAGAAGTCTCTGCACTTGTCCTTCTTTGAAAATAAAATAGGTGAAAAATGTCCCTAGGTCTCTGAAGGTGGGGTGAAAAAATTAATTCCTGCTCAGTCTCACTAACTTGTTTTGCAAAGCAGTTTTAGCAGTTATCCCCTCTGGAAAAATTTCTTAATTGCTTCCTGAAGGCAGAATGCCCATGATTAGTTCTTGACATTATCAGGGAAATATTTTACTGTGATTTTTGGTGTCATGCACATACTGTATTACTTAGAGAGAAACAAATCTCAATGGTCTTATTCGTAATTTCCTGAAGTTTAATAATTAAGACAGAAAGAAGCAGCCAACTGTCAATATTAGCTGCATTTCCATCAGGTTCTAAGTAATAAAAGCTTTCATTCTGGCATGTGTCAAAAAATCCCCCTACTGTGCAGGCCTTTTATCCCCAGAAGATGGGAGATGTTATACTCCAGCAAATTCAGTTTTCATACAAGCATGAGATATACACGTATTTGTAAATATAAACACATATTTTCATGTATCTTTATATATATATATATATGTGTGTGTGTAAAGGAGGTGGTTGGAAGACAATTTAAAAACTCCTAGGTGGAAGATATAAAAATATTACCCAGAATGTCACATACTGTGTAATGCATACTTAGGAAAAAAAAGCCCGACCAAGTGATAGCAACTGTATACTGTCAAGAGATTTCTAAGTACAGACAGCAAAGAGGAAAGCATCAATAAGCTTTGTCTTTTGTAAGCCTCTACCACCTGGCCCACTTACAGTTCCTAACAAATGGCAAAGTCAACTCAAGAAAACAGAGTTATCAGGTTACTGTGACCTACTGAGCATATTACTTCTGTGGGTAGGAGCTAAATGGAAAAACTCTACACATCACTGATCAGCTTTGTAAGTAAGAATGAACTTCACTGGACTTTGCTGTAATTTTTTTTCTCTTCTGCTTTAGAAACAATTTATACATTTTTTCCATCCATACCAATAAAATAATAATAAAAAAATAAAGAAAAGGGAAAAGAGAAAGAAAGTCCTACAAAAGAATGTAAAGTGCAACAAAAAAAAGATTTTGGAACTTTTAATGTCAGCAGCAGCTCCAGTTACGAAACATTATCTTTTTAGACAGTGTCTAGATAGAAAGACATGCTATGGTCTAGTGGTTCATTAAACTGTGATGAACCAAATCCACTGGGTATAACCACTGGGATGTAGTCTGCATGTATGTGTCATGTGCAGTAAAAGAATGCACTAATGATGTATTACCTTGTATTGCACCTATATGGTTTAAAACAAGCATTTAAAGCAAAGAAAATAAGGATTCTGCCCTGTCACACCCATAATGACAGACTACCTGTGCAAATTACAAGATGCTGTCACACTTAAGGAAGAAACACAGATCGGCATCTTTGGAGGTACATCATTCCAAGTGGTCTAAAGAGGTAACTGGAATGTTAGGGGAAGATGGCTCATAATTTATGATTTATCAAAATAGACAGCATACATGTACTCACTACCCCTCTTCTGCTCTGGTCCTTTCCACTTGATAAAACATTTTTATGTTCACCTTGACTACTTTCATGTTTTGCCTTCTGAAGTCAGATGAAAATCACAGAAGACAAGAACTGGATGGACTGTGTTAGACACAAAGCAGAAAGAGTCACCAAAGAGGAAAAATCATGTCTTTATGAGAACTGGTGATAATGACAAAGATAGATTGGGCAGAAAGCTGATTCAGTTGAGCTGAAGTGCCTTGTTCACTGAAAGAAGAGGCTTTCAGCTCCCAGGATTTAGATTTCTGCAGAACTTTTGTAGAATGATCTTACAGAAAGGTTGTATTTTTGGTTGGTCAGCTACACTGTACCCAGCAGCTTCATAGTCACATATGCTGACCTCCAGCCAAGGTATAGTGTAAGCATCCCGCCCTTGGGCTATTTCAGCCTGTTAGTGGCTGGGCAGAAAGAGCCAGTTATAAAGCAGTTGAATGCTGGATTATATACCAGAGTGGTTCTCCTTAAAAAAAAAAAAAAAAATTTAAAAAAAAAACAATTAAAAAAAAAGCTGGATAATCCATGTTGCAGAAAGTTGCTAGCAATTTAACATTTTCTATTTGGTATATGTATCAAGGTGTTGTCAGTGGGGGGGGCCCTGCAGGAGTGGTCTCTGTGAGAAGACATCAGGAGCTGCCCCCACTATGGACAGAACCAGTTCCAGCCACCTCCAAAACGGAACCACTACTGGCCAAAGATGAGCCCATTAGGGATGTTGGTGGCACCTCTGTAATAACATATTTAAGAAAGGGTAAAAACCCACTGCACAACAGCTGAGAGAAAGGAGTGAGAATACATGAGAGCAAAAATTCTGCAGACACCAAGCTCAGTGAAAAACAAGGGGGAGAAGGTGCTCCAGGTGCCAGAGTAGAGATGCCCCTGCAGCCCTTGGAGAAGACCATGATGATGTGGTTTGTCCCTCCACAGCCCGTGAAGAGCAATGCCAGAGCAGATATCCGCCTGCAGCCTGTCAAGGACCACAGGCAGGAGCAGGTGGAAGTGCCCTGAAAGAAGCTGCAGCCCACGGAGAGCCCACACAGGACAGGAACCTATGCAAGAGCAGGTGTTCTGGCAGGACCTGTGGCCCTTGAGGCACTCACGCTACACCAGTTAATTCCTGAAGGATTCTAACCCACGGAAAGGACCCACACTGGGGCAGTGTATGAAGCACTGTACCCTGTGGCAGGGTGTTGTGGTTTAACCCCGGCTGGCAACTAAGCCCCACACAGACAGTTGCTCACTCCCTCCCAGTGGGATGGGGAAGAGGATCAGAAGAGTAAAAGTGAGAAAACTTGTGGTTTGAGATAGACAGTTTAACAGGTAAAGCAAAAGCAACACACACAAGCAAAGCAAAACAAGGAATTCATTCACCACTTCCCATGGGCAGGCAGGTGTTCAGCCATCCCCAGGAAGGCAGGGCTCCACCATGCGTAACGATTACTTGGGAAAACAAAAGCCATCACTTGAATGTCCCCCCCTCCCTTCTTCTTCCCCCAGCTTTATATGCTGAGCACAATGTCATACAGTATGGAATATCCCTTTGGCAGTTGGGATCAGCTGTCCCGCTTGTGTCTCCTCACAGCCTCTTGTGCACCCCCAGCCTCCTCGCTGGTGGGGTGGGGTGAGGAGCACAAAAGGCCTTGGCTCAGTGCAAGCACCGCTCAGCAATAGCTAAAACATCCCGGTGTTACCAGCACTGTTTCTAGCACTAATCCAAAACACAGCCCCATATCAGCTACTGTGAAGAAAATTAACTTTATCCCAGCCAAAACCAACACAGAGGAACCTCTGTACCCTGGAGTAGCAGAATAGTGTGATAAGGAGCAGCAGCGAAGTGTTATGGACTGACCACATCCCTCACTCCCCATCCACCTGTGCTGCTTGGGTGGGAGGAGGAAGAAGACTCAGGGATGAAGTTGAACTTGGGAAGAAGCGGTGACAGAAAGTGCTTTAAGTTTTGTTTTTGTTTCTTACTATACTACCCTATTTTTAATTAGCAAGAAATTAAACTAGTCTTCCTGAAGTCAAGTCTCTTTTGCTTGTGATAGTAATTGGTGAGTAATCTCACTCTTTTTGTTTCTACCCATGACATTTTCATCTTGTTTTCTACCGCTGTCCTGCTGAGGAGGGGGAGTGGAGAGTGGCTGGGTGGGCATCTGGCAGCCAGCCAAGGTTAAAGCACCACATATTGTTCTGTGGCTTCTGAGGGACCACAGCTGTAACATCCATACTGAGAGTGGCTGCACTGTGTTATGTGTGCTGCAGATAGAGCTCCGTCCAATAATAATCCTTCTTGCATTAGCCAAGCTAATATGACTAATGGACCATAACTGCCAAGTAGCAATTGTGTATGTATTTTTTTTCCAGGGGGCAAATTAAGAGAGATCTCTTTTCAACCATATTTCTAATAAATAAAACAGGGAGGTGGTATCAATTACCACAGATCAAGGATACTTAATATTCTTAGTTCTGTAAATTAACACTCGTCAGTGTCCCCTCCCCTTCCTTTTAATTTTATTCCGGAAAGGTTTCCGTAGCGACTAGGTCACATATCCAGTTTAATCTTCAAATCTGTAACATTACAGTGGATTCTTGTTGAAAGTGAAACGATCAAAAAAGGGTACTTTTTACTTGTAGTCTTTCAGATACAATGATAATGGGGCTCTATGAAAAGGGGCTCTGGCAGCAAGACATGTGAAAGTTCACCATTGTTCTCAGATGGTGAACAACTGGATATGGACACCAACATGAAAGCCTGGAAGCAACTCTTTTCTAGAATTTGTCCTACATAAAAAGCAGGACCATCGCAGGCACCAGCAACATTTCTGGAGGTGAGCAAGTGACCCGCCACTAGTCTTCCATAATCCCTTTCAGCTGGGCAGTGCAACCTTGCCACTGCTGCTTGTTCTTTTGAAAACTGGGCTGATATGGTTGGAGATAGAACCTCAACAACTTGAGCAAAGCAAGTATTATTTGTATTTCAGCAGTGTGTTCCCATCCAAAACATTTCCAGATGTAGAGGATAAACAAGGTGAAAGGAGCCAGGCATTTTTCACTTTTAAGTGCAAGTTTAGACTACAAGAGACAGCTGGTTTTATGGGATTTCTGGTCATAAAAATTAACATCTGAATACAAAACAAATAGTTTTATGTGACAATGGAAACAATGAGTGACTTGGTTCAAATGAGCATACTCCCTCCTATGTTATCCCTGTGCAAAGTATTATTAACCTGCCAAAATTCAGAAAATTGCCATCTTATTCTCTTAAGCAGTTGAGCCTACACCATATGAGTGCCCTGACATCCCAGAGCACTGTGTTCCAGCACTAGCTAGGCAAGAAACAAGTCAAGGACTCTGTTTTTGTGCAGAATTCCCTATCATATTCCTCATCCTATGAAGAACCCCATGTTCCAATTGCTTGCTTTTCCACCAGTTACCACCCACCAAATAACAATATTTTATATTCTTTAGGTAAAGAATGTAAAAATCTTAACAATAGGGAGCAGATCTTCAGCTTGATTCCAAGGAATGGGTGTCATGGAAATGATAAAACAGCCCAAAATATTCAGAGGTAAATGCATGATTGGACTGGATGGAGTTTTTGACAAGTTTTACAGAGAACTTCTGTGCTTCCTAGTGGGACAGAGTGCAGTAACCAAAGCCCCTGATTAAATCTCCCATTTCCAAAAATATTGAAATCAAATATGAGTTCTTGTACCAGGACTGACACAAAAAAAATATGCGGGACTAAATGTATTATAGAATATTAGTAACAGTTTAAAACACTGTGTGTGCAATCATGACTCTGTGGGAGGCTGAACTAATTAAACATGACATCATTCCGGTGCCTAATTAAAGTGAAATATTAAACTCATCTTTCATGTAAGAGAATGAGAAAGTGAATTTGTTTAATGAAGAGGAAAAATTCTAAGAAATTAAAACATCTACAGAATTGGTATATCCTTTGTTAAGACCATCTAGTGAAACAGCCCACTTCTAGTACATGGTCTCAGTTTAATGTTTGTTACCTCATAATACACTGCTGGCCTTTGGGAAATCCAGGTTCCAATTTTCAGTACATCAATTTCAGCATCACATAGGAAAATCTTATAAAAGCAAAAAATATTATTTAACCCCATAAACACTAACCATGAGTCCTACATAATATCTTTTAGCCATCCAAATCAAACTGTGGCCCAGATCATGGGCTTCATTGGTTTTAAGAAATACATTTTATCCATTCAGTTTGAAATTAATTCCTACATGACTGGAAAACTAAATGCCAGCTTTGAGATGCTTCTCAAGATTTCCTTACCTTTTCACTATTATCACAGGATTTCACTGGCTTTTTAATGAAGGGTAACAAAAAACTGAACAAAACTAAAACACCTATATAAACTCACTCCACTCCTTTCTTCTTTCCTTTGCCTTCCTTCTCCCTCCTTTGTGTTCCTTACCCTTTGCCACCCATGTAGACCTGAACATCTCTTGTCTTTCAGCTCTTATCACCTGGTTGTATTTTGCCTTCATATTGTACCACTCTCACCCCTTTTCTTTTCCATCTCCCCTTACCCTGTCTTTTACAGCATAGACATAAGCATACTTCATCCATCAATAAAAAATTGATTCCTGGTAGCACTTACTAGATTCAGTTGTCATTGTGATGAACGTGCCACCATCAGTTGGCATCTTAAGTTCCTCCACACTGTTTCACTCCCACATCAAAATTAATCTGAATGTGCGCTGGCTAATTGGAGGATAAATATGAGGATAAATACCAGTAAAACTATAAGACACTTCTGATAAGATAATATTTTTCACAGAACAGATTTTCTGTTTTCTGAAAACTCTAGTAGTTTCTAGTGTGAAATTTACCTGAGAACTCATGACTTTGGATGAAATACCATGCTCTCAAGAGATAGGCTATGTAGTGTCTGAGAAATAATGTTTTGATGTATCACATTATGGCAAGGTTCCAGTATGATCCTTGATAGGATTTGGATTTTTTTGCTTTTGCTTTTTTTTGCCTTCTTGCTTCCCCCCCCGCCCTCCCTTTTGCAAAGCTTCTTGACTTGCAATTTCACAGTCAGGCAATCATTTCAGCAGAAGAAACCACGAGGTACAAGACCATTCTAAAAATCATCTCTAGGGCTAGATGCAAAGTCCTCTGAAGTAAATGGAAAGATTCACATTAACTTCAGCGTGCTTTAGTTACAAAATGCAAAGGTCATTTTAATACATATTTTCTGCCTATAATTAGATGGTTTTGATGGAAATTTTAGAGAGAAAAAGCAGGGAGGGATAAAGATAGTATTTAGGTAGCTGTAATGTAGGCATCCTAATAATCTAACTGTGCAGCAAGTTACTGAGCCAGATACACCAGTCAGTGCTACTCCAACAGATTACCCAGTTTCTGGGTAAAATTCATTAACCTTTAAGTACCACTTAACTAAGTCCTTCTTTACAAGTGTCTGCTTCACTATGACAGCTTTAAGCTGTTTACAGTCCTAAGAGGGGGAGAGAGAGAGCTGAAAGCCCAGTATGCCTCTCTCCACTGATAAAATGTATGCTGTATATTTATTGACTTGAAGATTTTGACAAAAAAAAAAACCAACAAAAAAAAACAACAAAAAAAAAACAACCATGGAAGTGGAGGTCATGACAATGTTTTGTACTTTTTGTTACAATGTACTACTCTGCTACAGTGTCTTTGCAAAGAAAACACTGGTTGCCATAGCTATCAATTAATATACCTCTGTTTTACAGAAAAAATGCTCTTTTAATTTATCACAGTTGATTTTTTTATAAGAATATGGCTAATCCAAGAAACCTAGTTTGGAAAAATTATATCTGAGAATTCTGAATATCCTTCTTAGATAGAAAAGTTTATGATTCCAATTTCAAAGAGGAGAACCTGGCTTAAAGCAAATGCTCCTTTGACTCTGATTGGAAGAAATAATGAAGATTCAGAAAGAAAAGTGGCTGAAGCCGAGAAGCTGAAGACAAAAGAAGCCCGGTCAAAACCTGCAAAACAGAGCAGACATTAAGGTTAAGCTAATGTCCACCATATCACTAAGATCTCATTCTGGAGAGGACTGTAGTAGTCCCAGCCTAGAATGCCAAAATATACTGAAGAATTGGAGTCCTAAACAATGTCCAGATTTCTCAGGAAACAAGACATTTTTCCTTGTTCCTGAAAGTCATGTTTTTCTATATTTTGATAAAGAATGGCTACAGTATTGGAATATTGCACTAAAAGGACACTTCTGTGTCATTGAGACAAGCTGATAAAACTATGGTACTATTTTAGGAAGGAGATACAAGCAACATGCAAACTGTTTGTAGGAGATTACCAGTACCTTTGTAATTTGCCAAGTAATTCTCAAATAGATTAAAATAAACAAGGATTTTATTAAAAAGATGAACAAATACACAAATTAGCATAAGACAAGCTGTTACCTAAGTTCTGGAAGATAATTAAAGAAAGGATTTATTTTTTTTTTTCATAGCAGAAAGCAAGGTCATAAGTAGAGACAAGATGAGTATGTTCAAATCATCAAAGCACTGGACAGTCAAAGCAAGTGATCAAACTAATCAAACTGAACTATGGAAGAGAAAATTACTTTTTCAACTTAAATAATGAAAACTTACAGGGGAGTCAGATTCTTCCTGTTTGAGATATTTAGCTAATTTTAAAAAAAATATAGTGTTTTTTCTTTCTACTGAATGTAGGACAGGAGTGTCTGTGGAGCAGAATCTACTTTGATTTGAGATTGTTGCAAGAATAACCTGTCCAAACATACAGTCATTGTGTCTTGGCTTTCCTTCAGAAAGTGTAGTAATACTTAGAAGAAATATGATATATGACGCTCTCCTCCAGTTTCTTATTACTGCAATTTATATTTTTTAATCCCTTCTGATAATAATAGCACATGATCTTTCCAAAGATTTTGTGCAAAGGTGGGACAATTAAAACTTACAGTACAGCAGCTTCTGAACAACTCATTTTTTAACTCCAAAGAATCTAAAGAGGGTAAGTGGGATTTACTTCCCAGAAACTAATACATTACCAGTTCCACACTAACAGCCACAGCTTATGCACATAAGCAAAGTCAGAATTGAAGGAATCCTTCATTAAAACAAATATTGCTTCACCTTTGTGGGAAAGGCTGACAGTTCAGACATTTTTAGAACAAGTAGTGTGGAAAAAACATCATCTATCAAAGATCTTCCTGGTCTGGGGTAAGACCAAGTTCTTGATTATTTGTTGCATATCTTTGGCAACTGACATAGTAAACCCAAAACATTTTATATGGCTACTTGTTTTCCAGGCCATTACTGACTCCTCCAGGGTAAACACACTGCAGGTGGAAAACATGACAGAAGAACTTGGTAACATGGCGATAGAGAAAATAAGGGGGGTGGGAATCATGGGTGAGTTCCACAGTTTGTGCTGATCTCCTCCATGTACTATGACAATTTGAAGGACAGCAGTAAACAGACCTGTCTCAGAGATTTTCCTAATAGCTATGAGGAATTGGTCTTGTCTCACAGGGATACAAGGCTGTTTGAGAACAGCAGACCCACTGAGCAAATGTCTTTATGCTTTACCATTGGGAGAAGGAGCAGTATGCAACAGTCATGTCAGGGAAGCAGAATTAACTGTTTAACCAGTTCTTGGACATTGCTCCTCATTCTGGTAGGAAAATTTTTCAAAGGCCATTCGTTAATGGCACAGCTTTTTGTGTGGATCACGGACCTGAACACTTGAAGGATTTTTACACATTATTTTAAATAGATTATACCTTGGATGTTGTGGGCAACTTCCATCTGATTTGCCATGCTGGTTCTTAAACTGTATTTTGGCAGGATGTTGCAAGACAAAATCTCTGACAATTTAATGAGATGGCTTTTGGCTTCTGCACAAAGGCAGAAAAGAAGCTAAAGGCACACCTGTTCCAAGTCATGAGCTCTTGTCTAAGCTAGTGTCTCAAGGATATTAAGTATACAAAGTATGCCTATGGTATCAGGGTGTCCAATTATGAAGAAACCCTTCCTCACAAAATGAGACTTCCAACCCCTATCTGTGTCCTCCATCCCACTGTCATTGGGCATCCAAGAAAAACCGCAAGGCTGTATAACACGGGGTTCCCAGCTTTGTGTATAACGCAGCCTTGCATTAGAGACCACTTACTGGCATCTATCTTTCTAGATTTTCCACAGACCCTAAACGGCCTGCAATTTCAGAAACATATCAGCTCTTCAACAAACTAACTTGCATACACAATTTGCTATGGTTCGCTCATGCACATGCAGAGCACACATCTACCCTATGTCCCTCTCCAGGGGTAAATCTCCCATGCACAAATGCCCCCTGAGCTGCATCACAGCAAGTGTGCCAGATTGCCTCAGGTCATCACTAGCAGCAGTTCTGGTCAGAAAAGGAGAAAAATTAACAAATATTTGGGGACATTTCCCTGTGCAAGCAGCTCCTGAAGGCAGGTGGGACAAAACCCAAGTTTGGCGTTAAGAGGAAGGAAGAAAAGAATAAAAAAGGAGTAAGTTAGCCTAATTACAGAAACTCTGTGATGACCTTATCTATAGAGGAGGTGGAAATCACCTGGTAAAGCTGGAAAGAAAAGATGCTAGGAAAACACTGTCAGAGAGGGTAAAATCATCCACAAAGTAGATTTCTCATTATAGCTCAGCAGTAGAGTGCAAAATGTTGACAGTTAGTTTGCAGTTAGGTGTGCCTGACCCACAAAAAAACAAAAAAAATATTTTTTTTTAAAAGAGTGGGTTTTCATGAAACCACTTTACAGTACAAAGGTGCTGTAGACATAGGTCTGAGTCCTGATTTTCAGTGACCAGGGAAAGCATGTCAACTAGGACCATGATCCACAGCAGGAAGTACACTGTAAAGTAGTACTCCCTTTTCATATGAGTCAGAATCTGCTTTACCTGAATTACCATGGCTCTTAGGGAGTCAAAGCTCAACCAGGTGAAAGGTACTGGTAGATGCATGTGCTTTATCTAAATGACCATAGCTCTTAGCAAGCAAAGACCCTGCCAGGTGAAAGGAACAGACAGAGTCAATACCAATAAAACTTTCCTAAAAGTCTTTTATTTTTACTCTATAAAATAGCTTTTCTAAAATGTGAAAGATAAAGAAGAATCCTGGGTTGTTTGCTGTAGTAGATGGATTTATTTTATATGTTTAGGACAAGCAGAATAATTCATTCATGGCTTTGCTTTTTGTGAATCAGCCAGCTGTTCTGTACTTGAGCCAATAAAACTGTTGCTCACATGTCCAAGAACAACAGCAACTGCAATATGAAGAACCATCCAAAAGAAGTACTGACTAAAAATAGGTTGCTTAGTCTCTTGGAAATTGAATTAAACAGTGATTTGAATGTCAAGTTAATAAAGATGTACACATTCATATATGCTTTTTAACTGACAACCTCATCGCTTTTCCACATTTAAACCACAATGCATTATGTTTGTGCTTGTACATTTTCTAGTAGATGTAGACGTAGCCATGAAGAAAATTTCTGGGACAGAGATTACAGAAAAGCCCTTACTGACTAGTTTATGAATGAAATATACATATTTCACATTTTATAATCTCTAAGTCTACCACAGCATTTGGAAATCATCTGTCAACATAAAACTTAATGACAAAATAAATTGAACTCCTTTCACTGTTAATTTTTCTTCCAGCTGCACTGACTCCAAACAGCCATCAAGGAAACATCCCCTTTAGCTGCTAAGTCAATGTGGCTTTAGAAAACAATTCCATAAACCTTCTGTTGCTTTCCAGACACCTCATTTTACAACAGCTTGATGAAAGATGTATTAAACTAGCTCATCACTGGTCCTGGTTCCGACTCTTACAGTTACAGAATTAGGACCTTGAAAAGCCTCTACAGGTGAGTTCAGCACCCTGAAAAGACATAGAACAATTACCTGTTAAAGGAACAGTCACATTAAGGGTACATTCAAGATTTCCCCTCATTTTTACCAACATTAACAGCAATCTAGGTTTTCCAGCAGACACCTCCAATTGTTACTTTCAGGTATTGCACATAACTGCTTCAGCTACCATGCTGAAGGCCACCTCTATCCCCTTTGCCACATGTTTACTTTGTACATGGCTATCTGCATTTCTAGTCTTAGGGGACCTCAGTGATCTCCTTAAATGTCCTGTCTGTATATTTTTTGTTGCTTTTTTTATCCCCTTACTCTCCTTCATCAAAGACAATTATGGATAGTAAAATGCCAGACTGCTGGGACCTAACCTTGGATATCGCTTCTTCTTATAGGATCTCTCACTGAAAAGCATCTTCTTTCCTTCACATGTACACCATTAACTGTGTAGGCATGCATCACTTCTTACAGTCCCTTCAGAGGTTCACCTACATCTCCAAGTCCCCTCTGCAATTCGCCAGACCATGAGACATGTAGCTGCTACCTCCATTTCTTACAGTGATAGGGACTGGACTAATTTCAGAATTAACCTGGAGATTTTCATGGGTAGAAATCATGAGCTATGCACCTCTACAAAACATTAATGAACAAATCCACTCTCAAATGAACAGTTTAACACTTGTACATTGTATCAGTGGAGTGAAATGTATCAGCAACCCCAAAGACGATCCAAAGTATACCCCAAAACAGTTAGAAACAGATACAATTAGATCCAAATATCAAAAAATTCCACTTGGGATCTTCAAAAACCCCTTAAAATATGAAATACCCTTTCATCCTCTTTTAAAACGCTGTATTTTTGCACCTAATGGTTTCAGGAATTTTGAAATATGGCTTCAGCTGTTGGGTAGAGAATCATCTCACTCCCTGTTTCCTGGATTGAAATATCTGAAATATATGAACAGTGTTACAGGAACACTGAGCATCTTAGCTCTCTGCTGTGAGAAACTGCACTCTTCTGCTGAGTAAGCATGCACGTAAGATTATATGTCTACTGTACAACTGTTTGAAAAATTGGGCTTTTCTCTTGTGGATTTGAAATGTGTTTTGGTCCATCAGAATGGGGAGTCAAGTTCTTTCCTTCTGTTTTCAAAATCTAATATAATATAACAAATCTGAAATGAAATATTTCAATGGGATAAAAATAAAATGTCTCAGTGATAACTTGTAGAAAATGTTGACAAAATTGGCATTTTCCTGAGAAATGGTTTTATGTTATCACATCAGTATTTTGAATGGAAAAACTGTTCATTTGGCCCATGACAGTCTGTTTATCAAAATTATTTTGATAGCTATTTTAGTTTATCGAAACATCCCATTAAAAATGTCTGTGCTACAGAGTGTATTATATTATTGTTCAGTGCACCTGATTTTATCTCCTGTCAGCAGAGTAGGTCACTGAAGTTTCTACATGGGTGTGCACTTTATCTGCCCATCTTTCATTTCTTCCTTTGTATCTGTAAGTACAAAATGAGTAAAGAGATACTATGAATATTGTCCTACTTGTAATCATCCACATCTAATTAGTGAAAAGCCTTTCCAGAAACACAACATGGATAAAATTTTCATGGTTATGAATCCTACAAGAAAATGTAGTTTTCTGTCATGTCTATATTATGCTTATCCTGAATTTTCAGAGTGAACTCCCCCTGTTTGAAGTAGTTACAAGGAGTAAAGGAATTTGTTGTGCTTTTTACTGGCTCTTTACTAGCTGTAACTTCACATCAGGGTAACTCAGTGTTACTTAGAGTAACTTAGAGTTACCCCTAACACACACGACTGCAAGCAAGAAAAAAAATAAAGTTGGGTGTGGAATGACTGCACCAGTGGACAAGGGAAGAGCTACAGATGTTATCTACCTGGACTTTCGGTAAGGCCTTTGACACAGTCCCCCACTGCATTCTTAACACCAAATTGGAGAGATATGTATTTGTCAGATAGACAGTAGATAGATAAAGAATTAGATGGATAACCACATCTAAAGGGTCATAGTTAATGGTTCAATGTCCAAGTGAAAACCAGTAATGAATGGTGTCCCTCAAGGGTCCCTTCTGGGACCAGTACTACTTAATATCTTCATTAATTACATAGACAGTAGGATTGAGTGCACCCTCAGCAAGTTTGCAGACAATACCAACCTGACCGATGTAATTGATTTGTTTGAGAGAAGGGATGCATGTCATCCTGAGGGACCTTAACAGGCTTGAGAGTGGGCCCATGTGAACCTCATAAAGTCCAACAAATCCAAGTATATTTATATAAAATAAAAATAATTATATTCAAAAGTCTAAATAAAGACCGTAATAAAGAGTGGTAGAGGTGAAAATCTGGGTGTAGTTGGAAGTACTTATCCCAAACTAACAAAATTTTAATGCAGCTAGGTGTACATGGCACGAAAGAGAAAGATATTAAGGGTCACAAGTATATATGCTTTGGTAGCACCGTGAAAAAAGGGTTGTTTATACTGTTTACAATAAACATGGGTATAGCATACAGATGCTTTAACCACAGATAGAGAAGACCTGAAAAGAAGTAATTCATCTGAAGTAAAAGAAGCAATAAATACAAATGGATGTTATAGATACAAAGATCCTTCAATACCTTTAGCAAAAATCCCCAATTTTAGTGACTTTCCATGACCATTCTTGTAATTGTTTCATTTATGCTTACACAAGAACACAACATATAGCTCATATTCAGTTTTGGCTAACCAGACTACTTCTGAAAGTCACTGGACTCTTCTAAGATATTTCAACGGTGTTAATTTTCCCACTCTTTATTTCCATTTCTAACTCTAATTTTTGTATTTTATTTCAGTCTGCTGAAAAAAAAAAAAAAAAGATGCAATGCTGAATTGGCTTCTGAAAAAGAAGATCCCATACATTTTGTGTCTAAATGACTCTTACAGGAGAATATCAGGCAAAAAAGCTATTGAAGAAAATGAAATAGTGGCTACTGATTATGCCATTCATGCAAAATGTTGATATATCATATGCAAAAGAGGAGTATAAATTAACATTTGCCTGTCAAAAGGATGACAGATATCTGTTATAAAATACCTGCATGGTCTTTTCTTTCTGGCTCAGCAACCTGCTCAAATGTCATTCAATTAAGAAGAAAAAAAAGTTAACAGACAAATGACAGGCTTTGTCATATATCTAATCATATGCTATAAAATTTGTCAGCAAGGAGTGTTCAACCACAAAGACAAGGGGGAACAGATGATTAAAGAAGTCATTTGGCTTGCTTGCTTGAAGTTTTACACTGCGTACCAGATTTGGGGTCAGGAAGAGATTTTCTCCCAAAGACTGGTGGAGACAGTGAAAGTCTTTGCTTTCCTATGGAGATAAGAATTGAGCATGGTCAATCTGAAGACCTCAGCCCAGCCTCAACACCATGGACTTCCAGGAGGCAGAATGACCATGGGTGGTGGATACTGTGACAACTGTTGGCTAAGTGTTATTGCTGTGACTGTTTACTAAGTCATGACCACAAAGCTATGTATAATTCCTCAATTTAGGTAAAGTAGGTACACACAAAGAAAAGCAGAGGGGCATAGAGAGGGGCATTTGGACAAACTTAGGAAAAACAAATCAGCTTTTTCTGCTGTTCCTAAGGAAGGGAGGTAGAAAAAGTATCATTAATCCCATTTCCTAGCAGTGCCTAATGGAACAAGCTCATCTCCGTTCCAGCTCTCAACAATTAGACAAATGTAATGGTGCAGGCTGTGGAGAAGCCAACAGGGTCTTCAAATTGCATCTCCAGCAATCACAGTGAAACAGAAAGGCCCATAGAACACTTTCATCTCACAGTCCAAGTTCACTGGGGGCCACAAATGCTTACCACCAGCACAGGAGAAATTCACAAGCAGAATCCTCAGTTCTAATGTGCAGCAAGAGGTGAGCAGCAGATATTAAGACCAGTGCCACTGGGTGCCAGCAGTAGGGATTTGCTGAGCGAAACTTCCAGACAGTTGTAGGAAGTGGTTCACACCCTGTGCACCAGAAGAAAGCACCCCCAATGCTTTTGAGTTAAAATTGAGGGCTTAATAACATTCTTGCTGTTTCTTGACTGAAGTACACTCACAGGTTCCTAAATTAGGAACACGTGGATTATTTTCTTTAATGAATATTGCATAGATAATACCTAGCATACTTTTCCTTTTTAATTCTTGTCAGATGTCTAAAGAAATGCTCAGATTCCCAGGCTGCATGGGCTCATGAGAATCCACTAAAAGCTAGATTCAGTACTTTGAGCACCTCTAGGCTTCATTCTCTGACACTGCTATTCACAAAGTTCCCTCTAGAACACATCTAAGGAAAAGAAAACCTGTACAAAGCTCACACTTACAGACACAGAGGGGCTAGTTGGTGTTTCTGGATATATGCTTGATTATTGCTTTGTCCATTAAACTTACAAACCTCAATTACCACTCAAGAAGGATGTCTCTTCTAATAACATCATCTTATAAACAGCCTGGGCCCTCTTCAGTCACACCCGCTTTTTTTTTTCCTTTTGAAGGATGACTAAGCTGTCCTTCCAAGTTTTCCAGCTTACCGTTAAATTGAAAACATATACTTACACTACACAAGCAGATCTAGCCAAAATAAAGCTTTCAAACTTCAAAAAGTCCTAAAATATATTCTCAGAATTAGTCAGAATACAGATGCTAAACAAGAAGGGTTTGGGGACAACTTTGAATTCTGAAGGAATCACTCTGTTTAAACGCTCACTTACTGGAAAAAAAAAAAAAAAAAAGACCATGAGAGTGCCCACTTTAGGGCTTTTCTTGAAAAAGCTTCTCCATTTATATAGACAACATCCTTTAGGCTGCAAATAAGTGTATAAAGATACCTCAAGAAGCTTACTTTCCATCTCAAAAACCTTTACTTCTTTTAAAACAAAATAGTTTGTTAAATTAGATGGACACAAAATATTTTAACCAGTTTTCTTTGTAGAAAAAGACCTTAGGGAGCTTTATTAGGACACTGCAGAGTGGGATGCATGCATAGAATATGAAACTATATTTGAGTTAGTCACCCTAGACTTCCTTTGAGAAAAATAGGTACTTCGGGGCTCTAATTCATCTGTCACTGAAGTTGGTGGCTAAAACAGACTTCATGAACGATGCCCTAAAAGTGCCTATAGGTCTTCACTGACTCTAAAAGGGAGCCTGAGGTGGTTAACTCAGAGGTAGATTTCTACACTGTAGATAACTAGTCAGATGGGCTGGAGTGCACCCGACATGCAGAAGGGAAGTTCAACTGAAAACTAAATATTCGGTTCCTTTCTTTTCAAAGCCAACCTCTGCTGCCAGGCATATTTTTTGCAATTAAATAAAGATTAAATAAAGATGTCATAGCTGTGTTGTTTTGACCACGTGCCATGCCTCCTGTTGCTCCATCCAGCTGCTGTGGCATTCATGGCTCAGGTCCCCAGGTACCAGCCAGCACAGCCGTGCCCCTGTGCTGTGCACAGCTTGCCCATGGGTGCTCTCCTGCTCTGTTGGTACTGGTTGCAAATTATGTTTGTCCACTTGGGACACTATTGCCCTTTTTTTTTGAGAACAGTGTCTGGCATCAGATGTTTAGGATCAAATGTTTGCTAAGAATCTCTGGGCGTTTTTCATCTAAGGCTGGTAATTTCAGCAGGCTGCAAAAAGGTTTGAAGTTTAATCCTCACTTACAGTCATGCTTGTAAAGGAAAGATGTGCACATACCCTGGTTTCCTTTCAAAATCTGACTCAGCAGAAGAATGAAGAAAGGTAGACAGTGTATAGTAAGAATCATGAAATTATTAAGGTTCCCTGTACATTTGCTTTTCTTTCCCTTTAATTAACACTCCCTTGCAGAGGAAACGAAGGGATTAAAATACTACTTAAAAACATATTTACAGATCTAATACGTCCTGTTAGTTTTTTATTCTAAAGCAATTAGTAAGAGGAAGTAGTAGTTTTCAGTACTGGTCTTAAAAAGTCTTTCTTTCAAATATTATTACACTTGGTGTGATGTTTTTCTGCAGTTGACTCAACAGTTTAATTTCGAAGTTTAGCGAGATGTCATGAAACACCTTGACTACATTTTAAATAAGACCTTCAGTATAAAATATGGCAACAATAATTAAAGCTGATGCATAACAACATAGTAGTAGGCTACTATTTTCATCATACTCAAGAAAATCTCTCCAGCTTTATATGGAAAGGAGATTTTCTTTGAAGCAGCTGAAGGGTTCCAAAGGTATTTCTGATTACATTTTTCATATATTTCAAAGCAGAGGAGACATTCCATCCTTTAAACTACCCTGTTTACAAATAGGCTGATTTTGCTTTCTGCTAAAGCCATGTTACATTTGTAGGATCCTCTTTTCAGGCCCATTTACACTATGAGGAAAGTAAGTCCCTAGAGTAAACAATTAGGGACAGCTTTTATGAACATGTTGATCCACAGATTTTTTGAATACCAATGCTCTATAGTTTGTCAGCAAATTCTTTTGTCAGCAATTGATACATATTTGCAGTTCCATGTCGTGTTAGTGAAATGCGGCTGTTCACCAGCTTTGTGTCTCCCTCCTGTTAAACACAAAGACGTGAGGAAAAGGGTAGAAGGAAGCATTTGAACTTTGAGCTTCTGGGGTTAAGGTAAAGGAGTAAAAATATATAAGAAAATGACAGTTTTTTCCTCATCTGAACTCTGTAGAGTAAACTTGCTTTAGTTATTTATTAAAATGTCTTGACTTGGTGTGGTACCTAAATTTGGTTTTCTCTTGTCTTAGGTAGATTGTATACATACTGTAACACCCCCTTCTAAGGAGCACAGGCAGTTATATTGGGCTTTCTGTGTTTGAATATGTTCAGAACTGCAAGGAGCATTAACTTCCAATGGTGTGATTTATTCCCACTCCCTGAAAATGCAGACTGGACAAAGCAATCTTCCTTCATTCATATGAAGGTTCCTTCTAACCTCAATTATTCTGTGACTGAATAGGAATTACACAAATGTTCTAAAATAAATAAACAAAAGGGAAAGCCAAATCAATTTCTTTGTTTGTTTTCTTTAAATATTTCTAGTATTTGGTTTTGAATGTGGCATGTGTCTAGTTTGAAAGTTTAACAAAAAAAAAAAAAAAAAAAAAAAAAAAAAGAACAGCTGAACTCAAAAATAGGGCTAAATCAATGATTATGTCCAGTAGGAAAAACATAACTGGCTGTTGTGAGAGCACACGTAGCTCACTGGCCACATAAACCTTTTTCCACTGCCACTTCCAAAATTAAGAATAAATTCATCAGTTTGGCTGACAGGAACAAAGAAGCACTGTGGTGCCTAGGAAAATCCCAGCACCAGCCAGCAGTATAGTACCTTCCTGGAGTTTTAAGGAACCTGAGCTGAAGCCATGGAAGAAGAGGGCAGCATGGCCAGCAGGGAGGGAATGGGGGGATCAGCTAATTGCCCTCTCCTTGCTGTGTGTGTCCCCTCTGCAGGAGCTGGGGGGCCACGAGGCTGAGCTCACACCAGTTTCAGAGTTGGTGCCAGCACAGAAAAATGTAATGGGGGGGAATCTATCATCTACCTCTTACTCCTGTTATCAGTAAATTTAGCAATTCTCCTTGCTTCCTTATAATGTTTTTCCAGGCCACTCCATAACGACTGCATAACACAATTACAAGACCACTAAAGTGTCCTGTCACTTGTATAAAGTCCTTCTCCAACTCTCTTGTGGGCCCCCTTTAGGTGCTGGGAGGCTGCTATAAGGCCTCCATGTAGGCTTCTCTTCTTCAGGCTGACAACCCCAACTCTCTCAGCCTGTCTACATAGTAGAGGTGCTCCAGCTTCCTTCTGCACCTAAAGACTTTGGCTTGATTTCACACTGTCCCCTATCATTGCGGTTTGTGCATCTGAGTTTCTGGAAAAGAAAAAAAAACCCTAAAACAGACAAGAAAAACAACAACAGCAAAAAGCAACCAACAAAACCCCAACAACAATAAAAAGAAACAAAACAATAAAAAGATGTTCTTAAAATGAAAAGTGGGATTATATATAGCCAATATTTCTATTTCTAAAGGGAGAACTTCAGCACACTCACAAATGGTGAAGCCACACAAACTGGCTTATTAGAGGTAAAACCAGCTGACCAAAATGTGCAGAGAAAAGGGCAGTTGCATAGAAAATTTACATTAGACATTCAAGAACCATTTATGGCCAGAAGAACTTTTCAGGCAAAACTGTGTACACTCCTGATAAGACCCAAGTCCTCGAGTTTCAGGAAAGAACTTTGCTGGATGCCCAAGTCTGTGCCATTAGACACATACCATTTGTTAAACAGCACCAGTTTCCTTCCCACTGATATCCAGAATGAAGAAAACAGCATCACAATTTATCTAGTAGCACACTTGCTCCTTATATGTACTCAGAAAAATCCTATTTTTAAAAAAAGAAATAATTTGAAAATAATGGGTTTGAAAGAGCGGTGGCATTCTGCCTGCTTTTGAGTATCAACTCACTGTTTACAAAACCAGTTTCTGACCAGCCCTCAGTTGCCTCTTATAAGTTAAAAACTTAATAAAAGGCAAGTAAGCTCTACAAACATGTGGAGTCTGGGACGTTCAGTGAGCTAGAAAAGATATGGATATAATTCAAGGGGGTAAAGCAGACACTTACTGAGAAGGCAGATTTCAGAGGGTCTCATGGTATTAAGCAACACTGATGAAATTCCATTCAGATCAGTATAGATAAATTACATTCACTGTTGATAAGCGCTAACGAATCCAAATGAGGAATAAACAGACCTAACTATCTGAATACAATGGGAGGCTTGATATTACCTGTTATTACTAAAGAAGAGATTTTGGAGCCACTGAAGACAGTTCTATGAAAATACTATTTTCATATCCGTGGTGTCAAAGAATAAATGGAACTATAGAAATTACTAGGACAGAAAGAGAGTACAAAGAAAATATTAAATGCCACTGTATATATTCATGATGTATCTGTGTCTTGATTCCTATACGGAGTCTCCTCTTTCCCAAGGAATGTGATACAATTATGAATGGTACAGGAAAAAGTGAAAAAGGTATGGTGTGATTTTTGCATGATAAGAAATTAACTATAATTGTTAAGGTTATAAAAGAAAGGGCCGCAGGGTGGGAATATGGTAGAGATATATAAAATAATGATTGGATGAAGAAATATTTTTCAGACCATCATAATGTCGGAACAAAGGGGCATGAAATTAAATTATCAAACAGCAGGTGTAAAGCCGAGTGTATTTAAACTACAGAACCATCTGCTGCAGGAGGCTGTGGAGGCCAAAAGTCTGAATGGGATCTAAATGTAATTAAATCTAGGGAAGAAAAGTTAAGGGCTATTAGATGAAAAATACAACCCTCAGTTTGGGAAGTCCCTACACCAGGAGCTGCAGCATGCAAGCGGGCAGAATCAGGGAACCCTTTCTCTGTGCCTGCCAGTCTGGCCTCTGCACCTGCTGCTATTCATGCTTAGAAACACCCCTGAAGCTAGGTGAGTCCACTGCAGCTGGTTTGCAATTAAGATTAGCTGTGGAGACTTTTTCCTCATAGATTTTCCATGGAAAGCCTAGAAAACCCAGTTTCCTACTGTTTCCGTGAGTCCATGAAATCCTGGGTTATGAGGAAAAATCTAAGGGCAGGTAGTTAACTCACATGTTCTTCCAATTTTTTAAGGCTACATAGGAGGCAAAAGTTGCAGACACACTCCTCCCTTTAGCATTTCAGTGCAGGTGTGACTGCCCTCAGCATGTCCTTGTGATGCCTCATGTTGGTGGTTTTTTTCTTCCTGTAATAGTGCAGTGCCATCTTTTTGTTCCTAGGTCAACCTCATGATGAGTTCTGCCCCCAGAACAGGCACCTACTTTTTAGCACTGCTGGACCTTACAACACCCAGAAGTTCTTGGCAAAGCTGGAACAGAACTTCTGCGTTGTGACTCCAAACATTCAATTTCACTGGGCTATGAACAGCAGGCAGGGTGAGAGGACCTGTGGCAAGGCAGAGGGCACAGGATGAAACACCAGGCTGAGAAGCACCTCCTTTTCCAGTAAGTGTTCCATGATCTACCTAAACAGCTTTGATGAGTTGATCCTGGCTGGGTGGCAGGTGCCCACCAAAGCTGCTCTATCACTTCCATCCTCATCTGGACAAAAGAGAGGAAATATTACAAAAGGCTCGTGGGTCAAGATAAGGACAGGGAGAGATGACTCAGCAATTACCATCAAGGGTAAAACAAACTCAACTTGGGGAAATTAGTTTAATTTATTACCAAACAAATCAGAGTCAGGTAATGAGAAAATAAACCCTAATCTTAAAACACCTTTCCCCCAACCCCCGCTTCTTCTTCCTGGGTTTAACTTCAATCCCAACTTCTCTACCTTCTCCCCGCCAGCAGCATAGCAGGATGGGCAGTGGAGGCTGCAGTCAGTTCATCAAACCTTGTCTCTGCTGCTCCTTCCCCCTCAGGGGAGGGCTCCTCACACTCTTCCTTTGCTCCAGTGTGGGGTCCCTCCCACGGGAGACAGTTCTCCATGAACTTCTCCAACATTAGTCCTTACCACGGGCTACAGTTCTTAATACACTGCTCCAGAGTGGGTCCCTTCCATGGGGCACAGTCCTTCAGGCACAGGCTGCTCCAGTGTGGGTCCCCTGTGGGGTCACAAGTCCTGCCAGCAAACCTGCTCCAGCCTGGGCTCCTCTCTCCACAGGGCCACAGGTCCTGCCAGGAGCCTGCTCCAGTGTGGGCTTCCCACGGGGTCACAGCCTCCTTGGGGCATCACCTGCTCTGGCATGGGGTCCTCCACAGGCTGCAGGTGGGTACCTGCTCCAGTGTTACCCTCCATGGGCTGAGGGGCACAGCCTGCCTCACCATGGGCTTCACCAGGGGCTGCAGGGGCATCTCTGCTGCAGTGCCTGGGGCACCTCCTGCCTCCTTCTGCACTGACCTGGGTGTCTGCAGAGTGGTTGCTCTCACATATTCTTACTCCTCTCTCCAGCTGCAGTTGTCATTGTACAGTTTTTACCCCCTCTTCTAAAATACGCTATCCCAGAGGTGCTGCCACCATCACTGATGGGCTCAGCCTTCACGAGCGGTGGGTCTGTCTTGGAGCCAGCTGGCATTGGCTCCATCAGACATAAGGGAAGCTTCCGGCAGCTTCTCACAGAAGCCACCCATATACAATACCAACCCGATACGCAGCCCAATACAGCAGGTCTGATTCTATCTTGTCGAAATGTCTGGGACTAGGAAGGGGGAAAAAAAGGAGAACTCCTGAGAGCAAAATAGTGGAAGCAGGATGGCACAAAAGAGTCTGAAGAAACATGAAAACAAGCGCAGCCATCAGTGAACAAAAAAAGAAGGCCTCTGATTTCAGTGTAGATTTGCTGTGAAAGGAGGCCTGAAATAGGATGTATTTAGATAAACAAGAACTGGATTAAGATGTCTGTTCCAAGTCTGAAAATTCACCTGCTGTGAGTAGGAGCTGGCTGTCTCTGCCGCTTCTGCAAGTGCTTGAAAAAGGGAAGACCGTAGAAAAAGAAGTCAAAAGCTGGGGCCAACAGTGGTGCCTGCTGCTTCTGCTGTTTTTGCCTAATTCAAAGCTACATATGCACCTGAGTACATGAATGCTCTTGCAAAAGCTGAAAAAGCTGAGCTGTGTGGAAGTTCATGGGTCAGAATATTATCAAGAGCATGGTACAGGGCGATAAATGCAGAGAAACAAATCCTGCATGTGGCTGCACTGAGAAACAGTTACCTTATTACCTCTGCAGAGCAGAAATAGCGATTATCCCACATCCTTTCCTGTTTCAGACTCCTGGAGTCCAGAAGTCTGGCTTTTCTAAACTGGTGCACTCTCTAGGTGCCTGTGTGACCTGAACACCCAATGCCATCATTCAGGGAATGATTAAGCAGATGGAGAGGGCTGCCAAAGTAAGCACTGGGACACGTATTCACCACTTGGCATATTAATACCTTTATAAAATAATACTGTCCTTATACAACCTTGGGGACAGGAGCAAGGCAAGGATATTTGGAAACAAGACAAAATTATATCAGTTCATTCCTCACTCCCCTTGCACTGTGCTCTTAGCAGTAGCAATGGAAGCAGACAGTCCTAACCCTCTGTTTCACAGCCATTGGTAACATTAGAGGAAATGTTAGTCAGATCGCCTTTCCAGGAGCCCCAGAGCAATCACCTTATCTGTATGCTCAGTATATTAACCCCAATTTTTGTGAATCCTGCCCATGTACTAGGAAATATTACTGGTTTGTTGTTACGAGCACAGTTCTGGACCTCTCAAACTGTTGCTTGCTAACAGAAAAGGAAGAGGAGAATGGAAACTCTGCTTGGATTTGTAAGAAGGATGTCAGTGCAATAAACTTGGCTGAAAGAAATCAGTGAGTGCCAGAGCTGTATGCAAACATTTGCTGCTTCAGATCACTCAGTTTCTAATTCTGCTACTCAAAAGGCAGAGCTACATGTTTGCCTGCAGAGAAGGGCACAGAGGCTGTGCTGGGAGAGCATGACTATGGGCAGCAATGCAGGTAGCATACATGCAGGTAGCGTACATGAAGTAAAAAGGCAGTGGTGTAGGTACAAGCCACCTGGTCTGGCAGCCAGACTCCACCAAGTGTCACTGGCCTGAAACAGGACCCACACAGCCAGAAAACAGCACTGCTGAAGGAGTTCTAGCCAACTGATGGATGTCTCAGGCTTGTGTGGGAAGAGAGGCAAGAGAAAGAAAGAATGAAAAAGAAAACAACCACCAAACACAAACCAGACTGGTACAGAAACAAAGCAGAAGACTTTGGCCTCAGCTGGGCTGCATTGTTGGATCCAGCTTGCATGTTCCCTCTAGCCAGGAAGCAGAGGAAAGATGGAGAGATAACTGCCAGTTCCCTCCAAATTTAAGTCCAAAACAAAAACATACAGCACTAAAGGCACCTAGGAAAAGGAAATAGAAGGAAACCTTAGTTTTAGTCCCCCTTCAACAGGTCTGTCTAGCAAACAGTTACATAGCATGATTTTAAAAAAGAGATGTCAAAATAGCCCTGATGTCTTCATGTGAAAAGTATAGAAAATTCAAAAACCACATAATAAAACTCTTGGCGATAAGAGTTGAGCTCAAGCTTTGCTCCCTCACAATCAAAAGCAAAGGCTTAAGCCTTGCTTCCCCACAGCCCAGGTGAATCCTGTCTTTGGGGCCATTCTCTAAACTACATGCAGAAAAGACACCACCCCTCTGACTGTGGATGCCTTTATACAACCATTCCCACTTACACAAGCCATTCTGTTCATGATGGATAGGCACACAGTGGTACACCAGGCATATAGGACATTTGACCCTGTTGCCAAGAAACAGTCAGTCCTACAGAATGGTTTGATTTTCCTGACTGGAGTATGCAAATCTCTTGTACACATGGTAAATGCCACCTTGTTAAAAATGAGATCTAATAGTGTTTTTCAAAAGCGTGCATGCACCCGCCTTGCAAAAGTGGCCTCTAATTTTCTGTATAGTTGAGGAGGTTTCATTTGCTGAAATTCTGAAAACAGGCACCTCTTGCTGTAAACACACCATTAGTATAGCAATTATTAAAAACTTTTATAATCATACTCTGGATTTCTAGTTGTGTATCCACACAGAGATTAGGCTAAGTCAAAAGAAACAAAGAAGAATTAAAGTTGCCCAGGCATCAAACAGAACCTGAAACAGACAAAACAGAAAGTTAAACAATATACATATATGTTACTCAACCAACAGGAATCAATTCCAGCTAGAGTAAACATAACCTTTTTGTTTCCTTTTGTAAGTGATTTCACCTGGAGTATCTCAGCTGAGGGAAATGGTAGCTGAAGCACATATGACAAAGCAAAATTTACTACACTAGCAGTAGAAGCAATATTAATGAAAGAAAAAAAAATTCTCTGGTATTCACTATGGGTCTTGCTGAAGCATTGCTCAGCTCATGTAAAGGCTTTGCTGAAGTGCTGAGCAATGTAGGCCTGAAAGAAGCTGTTTACCATGTAAAATCCATCCACTTCAATGAGTTTAAACTTAAAAGGAGAAAACTAAAACATGTAGAACCCAGTCCAAGAGCGAGTAAAGGAGATAAGGCTATGAAACAGGGAATGGTCAGATGCTGTATGGATATAACCTGAACATACAAACAGGATGGATCCTGATTACAACTATCAGTGTGAGGGTAGCAGGCATTATCTAATCTATTTTGATCTTGATCTCTGTAGCTCTTTTGGATCAATGTAGGGAACAGAAGTTGGAAACTTCACAGCTGTTTACTGGATCATGGGGTGTAGCTTGATGTTTAATACCTAGTCATGGCAATGTTAGCTAATGCCTTGTCAAAGTAAGCTCCTTGCTGACAATAAACATATCTCAGTCTTTACTTCCTAACTGATCTTGTGGGTTTTATCTGTTGAGCTAAGTCCACCCTGGAGTCTCAACAGAGCTGACTTATCTGCTCAAGGAGCACTGAGACCACAGGAATGCTTGTGACATTTTTTGGCACTGAATATTTGAAATGTTGCTGTGCTTCCCACCACACTGTGCACTCCTGCAGTTGCCCTGTATTTCAGCAGTCACCCCTATGCCTTCCTTCAGGAGGAAAGAGATGGAAAGGCGGCCTTTGGAGATTGCCTTTCCCAAGGTCAAAGAGTTGTGTCCTAACTCTGAAGAGGGCACAGCGTCTGTAGTGAACAGAAAGGCAGGAAGGGGAGCAATGAAAAGGTTTTTTTCAGCTTCATTTCCAATCTCCCCAGTTGTTAACCCAAATCTGTGTTCTTCACCCAGAGTGCAAAAGCCGATCCACGCACAGAGTCCAGAGTCGAGATATTTGTTTATTGCACATCTGAGCAGATATGGGTGCTGGGTGGTAATCCACAATGCTAGCCCATCTTAACATATAGCAAAATTATTTATACACTTTGAACAATTGTTTACAATTGCAACTAGTCACACTTCATTCTCATGGGTTCTTACAAGTCTCATCTCGATTTAAAGGTACAGTGTTGGGTTTTTTTCACCTCCATTGTTCTATGGAGAGGGGGCTTTGTTACTAGGGGCCTTCCTTTGCATGAGGGTGGATGATTTAGTACAATAATTAGGATAGTTCACCCATAGTTCCAGTAATTTTCTGTTTAGCCTCATTAATGATTTTGTTCTCTTTGAGCTCATGTTGTGTCCCTGCTTGACATATTTATGGTGTCTGTTCCTTTTCCAAAGGCCATATTTTGTTAACATGGAGAATTTAACTAACGTCCTCTGTTTTTCACTATATTTACTTTTTCCCCCCTCTCTTTTTCTTTTTTTAAAGTAAATAATTCTCATATCATGGTGAGCTATGGGAGGACAGAATTTACTCATAAACCATGCCTTCAAGCAGACAACTTACCTGGAAAACAGGAGTCTGCATCTTATTCACAAGATATGAATGAACAGATCCTGTCACCACTAGACCTACCAACTTGTCTTGGTCTAACCTCGCATGAACGTTGGTGGTCACTACTACCATGATACTGTTGCTGTCTTGCAGGATGAAGAGCTGTAGGTCCACTGAGGCTGGAACGTGAAAGAAGAGACAAAGCGCTGTGGGAAGAGGGGATGCTGGAGAAGTGACTCTTGAATACTAGTACCTCTCAGCACAGATTTGCCCATCAGCTATGCAAAGAAGCACAGTATGGCAAGTATTGTTAACCTGAAAGCTGAATGGCATTTAGGGAGAAAGTTATCTCCTCATGTTAGGAGAGTCTGAGATGCTGGAGGAACAGCAAAATTAACATGCAATAGCACGCAGTGTGGTGAAATACACATTAGGAAAGGATATTGTACAAGGCAGGCCTAGAATGCTATGTTCCTCCACAGGTGCACAAATGTGCATGCAACATCCTGGACACCAACTCTTCTACCTGAGGATGTAGTTCCTACCTTAAGGAACTTGACTTCCTTAAAAATTCACATCAAGCTGCATTGGCCAGCACAACAACTTGGACAGCAGAGATGTCAGATGAACCGATACACTCCAGCAGCACTGAGGACTAAATGAACATATGGTTCATGTCTCCTTTATTCTGAATTTGCTTACCCGACTTCTTCCTTTATCCTTGGTTTTCTTTGTCGTTTGCAGTTCTGTGACTATCCCAAGAGTTTCCTTTGTTCTGCTGTAGATTGCTTCCAAACCTAAGTAAATTTTTTTACAACACTTGATCTATTGTTCCAAAGTATCTTTTCACTGTATTGTGACATCTTTTGGATCCATTAAGAATTTGATAAAATGTCTTTTTTATTTGCATATCATTTTAGTGCTTCTGAACACTAGTAGAATATTAAAGAAGAAAATACATAACTTTTGATGCCAAGAAAGAGGTTTGGAAGTGGAATTTTTGTGTACCAGAAAGCAGCTGCTGCAGGTACTAGTGAAGAGTTTCTTGAGCAAAGACTGTTTTACAGTTCTAGACACAGAATATTCCATATGTCTATGTTAAAACAAGTGTTGCAATTAAGAACGAGTACTTGCTTTAGCATCACAGTAACATTTTAAGTAATGTACTTTTAACAGAAAGGAGGCAATCACCACTACCAAAAAAGGAGAGTCATTAAATGATTAAAATTCATGCCCTAATCCCCGTTAGCTTCAGAGATCCTTTCAACACTATGCATAAATGCATTTCCCATTCATTGTAAACACGGCTGTGGATCACATGAAATACTTTTATTCCATACAGGGAAAGGAGCGTTTGTGATTTAATGTATTTGCTTTTTACATGAACCATTCTACAGCTCTGGCAGCACTGACAGATGCCCTAAGAGAAGGTATGGAACACCTTGACATCCATTTTATGCTTCTAGATTATTAGGAGCCAGAACACTGCCGTTTCTACATATACATGTATGCCTCAGCTTGGTGAAAGAAAATAATTTACAGGCTCTTGAATGTTGTATTAGCCACAGTCATTACAAAAGGCTTTTCTTTGTAATAGCAAGTAAGATGCATACCATATGGGTTGGTTAGTTTCTCTTAAAAATTACTTCTGTAATGGTTATTTACAATTTACTTGCTGCGTGAAGATAAGCATGGTAGAAACACACATGATGTGGTATCAGGTACCAGGTTGAGGATATTCTATTTGCTTTCTCATTTCTGTAAGTGTCTCCATTATGTGAATCTCAGTTCAGTTACAGAGCTTCAAATGGGGAAAAATGTGATGTATTACTGAGCCAGGGCAGTTTTCTTACCTTTAGTAACTGAAACAAGCAATCCTGAACTTGAATTGTCCTGGTTTCAGTACCCATCACTGGTCTGAGAATGTGACACAATGAACAACACAGAAAAGCTCATTGAAATATCACTTTAACCTTGCTCATATCTGTACAACTGCAGAGTTAAAAACATTTAACTAAACCAGGTTTTGTCCCATTTCCCTCACTCCCTTATCACAACTAAAGGTACTGTTCCTCCTCACTGAGTGACTTGCAAGCTGCCTCATTAGGCAATGTTCATTAACAGCAGTTTAAAATCCACCAAAGTCTCTGTATCTAACATTTCCAACTAGCTGGCTCTATATGGTTTTCTGCTATAAGCAACAACTTACCCTGGGTGTCTAAGTCACAGTTTGGAGGCTGTCAGATGCTCCTAGCACTCTTCCTTAGCTAGGCCCTGGAACAAAGCAGAAAGGAGGATTTTCTGCTTTTCCAGCCTTGCTTCTTACAACTTGTCCCTGTAGTAGATTTCCCTGAGCTGCAGGTCCTCTGTTGAGCCGTCAGTCGCACACAGCCCCAGCCAGCCTCAGGGACTTAGCACCACCAGCCCAGGTGCAGCCTTTCCAGAGGGTGAGTATAAGATTTTCTTGATTTGTCTTAAACATAACACTTACTTTTTCATTTAGAATTTAAATTTAGAAAGTGCTAAATTTCTTAGATTAACAAATCACAGTGCCTGCGTCCATGCATAGAGGCCAGACTGCACTAACTTTCAGCCAGCGAGGATCATTGCCCCCAGGCACTATATACCAAGTATCTCTACGTTCAGAATAATAAAGTTTAATCTGATGCATTTTTCATTGGGCAGAATTCCCACCCTTGCCTGATTTCTGCACCTTTCCTTTGGTGACAACTTTTCTGACATTCTTACAAAAATATGGCACAAATTAATCTCCCTTTCATTAACACAGGATTGCAACGGAAAATCTTAAGTGAACTGAAGCTGAATTACAACTTCCCAGTCACTGGCTCGTACACAAGAGGTATATATCAAAATCCATCATCCCGTTAAACAGTGATGCTGTAATTACAAAAATAGGCAGAGTGGCCTCACTACGGTATGCTCTTGAACACCATGCTGTCAACAGCATTCTGTTGCTGAAACCGCTCTCAAGCAAGAATTGAGCTGCAACACATAAATCCCTGGTTAAGCAGGTTTTTGTTTTATTCCTCAGCTGCATGAATAATTGCACCTGTCAATTTCATCATTGCCTCCACCTGGATCTAAACATACCCTCTATTATACTCTGAACTAGCCTTTCTGTAACACACAAACCAGCTTTTTAAGCTGAGATGTCTGAAGTTTGTCCCAGATCTTTATTTAGGGTCTCATAAAGCTCCTACTAGCTTCAGATGAAATAGGTTCACTCCCAAACAACAAACTTACTGAGGTCACCTTTGAGTTCCTATTTTGTTCTTGAATCAAACATGTGAAACCTGTCTTCATTGAACCTACCAAAGCTAACTCACAGTAAAAGTAAAAAGGTAATTTACAGTGCTTGATTTAATCTCCCTCCTGATTCAGCTGGCTTGGTCCGCACACTGTGAGCCTTGGACCCTAGCTACTTGCTCCTTGCTTACCTGTATTTGTTACTACAGCTGCAGTCCCTTTCACAGCATAGGTAAGCAGTGCAAGAGTGCCTTACTCTGCTACAGATCTTCACTAAATCCTGTGAAGAACTTCTTACAAATTGCTTCTTAAGAGCATTTTGTAACAAAGCCCTCACAGGATGTAGCGTTTGCTGCAGCTCAGAAATTGGAAATCATACTGAATAGTATGCCTGCTTTTTAAATGTCAGCATATTGAAAGGAATTTGTCGTCTCTAACAGTACTCTCTGACTTTATGCATAGTTTCGATGGTAAAAGTAGTTTTCTTAGAAAAGACTCTACCATTGTGTATTTAGTCAAGCTTGCATCAAACCATACTCCCTATAAATGATCAAAACTTTGAAGACAACCAAGTAACCTCAAATATTTGCCAAGAGCAGTCAAATCTCTGATAATTCACTAAGGCATGGTAGAAAAAAAAATAATCCTATCTTTCTGGGGGAAAGTACTGTGGCTACCTAAGCCACAATTTTTTTATTCTTTGACTTAAAGGTCTTGGTACTTTTCCCTTTCAAAAAACCCAAAGAGTTTAGTTCAGAGGAAAAACATACCAGGGACTACCCCAAAAAAGACTGTCTTCCACTCTGCACAAAAATGTTCTCTCCCCAGCAGAGATAGGCCAATTTTTCCACTCACAAAAATGTCATCTACTTATTATTTCTCCCTAAAATTATTTTTCAACTTCAGCTCCAAAATAAAAGGATTTGCAACTACCATTTATAAGTCAAAACCAATGAAGCATCAAATCATATCAGACTCATAAAAGTAGAAGACACTTGTAAGATCAAAAGCTATGCAAATGCTGCTTTGCAGCTCAGGTATATCACATCAGGAGGACCACAAGAGTACAGTCTTCAAATTATAATAAAAAAAGGTTAAGTGTATGTACCATTTTCTGTTCTTTTTCCAATCATGCATATTCATTAAAAGATTCTTCTTTTTTTCAGCTGTCTACAGCAGCAGTACAGGAAATCAGAACTATTTTGCCTAACAACATTTGTTAAGGATAGTTATGAAGATGCTGGACTGATTTAACCTTTTCAATATCCTATAATTTTGACTACCTGGCATCCTGCCTTTACCTTCCATCCCAGAAGCTGAAGCCACAACTGTTAAGAAATCAATTGAGCTGTGGAAGAGCTTTGAAAAGGTCACCGCATTCAGCTCCTGCCTTTCACAGCTTGCATGGGGGCTTGAAACCACCTTTCTGTGCCAAAGACAGCAAGTGCAAATCCAGAAGAATGGGTATGCCTGCACTGTGGTTTGGAGGCAGGCAAAAACTTACTCTGCCCACACTCCAAGGTGGTTGTATTGGAGCCAGCTACGATCTGGAAGTTGTATAGATATATTTGCATAGTGGTATGGTTCTATGTTTGAACTAACATGTTCCTCTGAGGCACATATGCAACACACAGAAGGGAAAGGTTTCACTGCATTCTCCATCTAGCTGAAATGTAAGTCTAAGGCAGTGCAACCTTAGGAAATTTCATCTCCACAAAATGCCTGGAGAAAGAGAGTGGATGTATAATCAGAGTCTTTTCTGTCACCCTCCTTTCCTTCACAGAAAAGTTTCCAGATACTTCATTAATAATATAGACTCTTCAGCAAGGCACCAGATAACCTTAGTCACCGCTGGACCAGTTCGTAGAATATAAAAACTTTTCTTCTGTTTGATTTTTCATCTTTGCACAGGAGAGTATTTCAAAGCAGGGAATACACATTTGAACTCTGACTTCACGTAATAGGCAACCACGGGGAACAGAGAGAAAAAGAGCCTGGGAGGACAAGCTTTGCAACATTTCCAGAAAAAGACCATTCCAGTCAGGATATTTGCAAAGATAATGTTGCCATTTTCCAAACGTTAATATCAGAAAGGACATTCAAGTGCTCTCTGTTTACAGTATGCCAGATTTCAGTGCTTTTTCACAAGTTTAATCAAAGTAAAGAATGTTCTCTTACTTCCAAGCTTTATATTTACATCAGAGCAGAGATGAACTCTCTAGTCTTGTACACAGGCTGGTTAGAAGACAGGACACATGGGACAGAGAATCACAAACCTATAGATGGAATTTTAAACAGAAGATTGCATCTTATTATCTTTTAACTTTAATATCAGGCCTTCTCCGTCTCAAAGAATTTGGCATTCCTTGAGCCACCTGCAGCATGAAAGCAACCTCACACCAAGCAGCAACTTTTGAGATTGGCCTTTTCATCCTCTTCTGTCAGATTCTGTTTGCCTGACTTTTCTCATCTTCTTCCTGCAGGGAGGAATGCAGGGCACATGAAGGCAGCTGGAGCACAACTGTAAGATCTCTTCTCTACCCAAGCTAACAGAATCAGCAGTTATTTCAAAGGTTTAATTTTCACCTGTGGGAGCTGTTTCCTTTGAACTTCTCACTTGCTCTGGACAAATTTTAACAGAAAAGCAAACCCCACTTTAAGTGTGAAGTTTTTAAATTTTTATTTTGTTTTTTATTAACTAACATTGACATTCAGGCAGAGCAAGTAGAACAAGCCACTAAATATTTATCCTGAAATGAAAGAAGAAATTCTCTGAATTCTAAATTCTAGTGATAACATATGATTGGATAGTGTCATCAGAAATTCTTGGAAATGCAGTTCAAACAGTTTGGCGACAAGAATTGTAAAATGCATGCAGATAATGTTTCTTACTGCACAGACTGATTCTGTTCACGTATAATCAATTCTCCCTCTTTCCTGCCTTATACCTCAGCCAAAGGCAGTGGTTAGAGTCGGTGAAATTTTTTTTATCACCATCACCAGAAGCAGGATCAATACTGGTTGTTATCAGATACTCTGAGTAATCAGGGAAAGGAGGAAATATCCCAGACAGCACAGCCTGCTTCTCCACTTAGGATCCTGTGGATCCACCGACTTCAAATAATCTCAGTAAATTTACCCCATTTATTGAGACAATGGCTACATTTTCCTACAGTTTGTTACGGTGGTGACAGCTTGTGGAGGCAAAAGAGTGCTAGCAAATCCCAAACAAGTGTATTTGGCAGCGTTACAAAATCCTGACTAAACCCCTCCAATTTGCAATGAATTACAAAGCTTCCTAAAAACTTAGGAGAGAAATTATATTGTATGGCACATCACTCTGGTGATGTTGATCGACTGAAATCAGTTCTGTAACACATTTAAGCCAAATTAATGAAGAGACAGAAGTGGACTGGACTCAGATACGCTACTATCCTCAGGTCTAAGACACAGCTAGGTTTTCATATTCCATTGACCAAACCATGAGTGTAGAAGAAGACATACTTTTAACTCTTCGGCAAAGATAGCAATATAACATAATAGAAAAAAGATGAAACAAGACAGGCAAGAAACTTCTGCTAAGTCAATATGATTTCTGGTTTGAAATCTGGGGTAAGTTCATGCCCGGTACCCCTGACTAAAACTTTCTCTAATGCTGATAGTGGTCTAGGGCATCTTGACATAAACTCAATACTGGTTTGCCTTATAGCGTAAATTTAAATAACATTATAAAGCAAACAGGTGTGGACTACTGGTGTACTCACCACAAGACCAGAGGTAAGTTGTTGATTTATTTTCTATTTTTAAGTTGCTCGAGTACATCATTAAATTTACTGCAAAGATCCTGTGTGCCCTATTTGCTTTTCTGTTTCTGGAGCCCTCCTTCTTAATGGCAAGAGGTACTTTGACCTTCCAGATTCTGTGCACCCTAAGATATAAGTTAATGGCAAAGTACCAGGCATCTCTTTTACTGCTCTGCCATTTTCTTTGCTTTTCATCCTCTGTAGTTTCCAACAATGTGACACTACTTAAGGTACTGAAGAATGCAGTGCTCCCTATGGCATAAGAAGTTTTGCAAAATATGAGTATGACATGGAACTTCTCCCAGGTGCTGTACTGCACATTAGCTGCTCACTTGAGCAAGGAAGTCCATCAAGATGCTTATTAGGATAGGAAAAGTTCTGTATTAAAAAAGACCCCTTTCATTTCCATCCTGCTCTCTTCTTTCACTATTTAACTTCATGTAACTTATCTAATCATTACTACTTGGAATGTGAAATGAAACAACCTCTTTTTATATAGGGGATAGGTATTTTTTTTCCTTTTCATAAGACTTTCCACTGGGCCAAGAACTCTGAGCATTCATAATTAAACTTTATTTTACTTTTAAATCAGATATTAATGATATGTATGATTCATGCTCTGAACATTGCATATTCCAGGGGGAGGAACTTCTGTTAAAAGGCACAATAAAGTGAATATCTGGATAGAAGAAGATCTGTCTAATAGATGGAACAAGAAACAGATAGACAGCCTGAGGAGCTTTTCAGATAGAGATAAAAGTCACAAGTGTGTGTGTGAATTAAAGAGAACGGATCCATTTATCTCTGTCTCTTTACACCTGTGTTGAATGCTAAGAACCATCTGTCAAAACTGCATGTGAGGCCATAAAGAGTGTTTTGTTTATCTGTGAATAAATTAGGAGCCTCAGACAGGATTTCAGCAGAAGCACGGTAAGTTAAGTTGATTCTCTCACGATCCGCTCTGGCAGCTGTCCTTCCTGATGAACCCCAAGAGGGCTTTTGATGGATTTGCTCAGAGGTGGATAGGGAAAATGTCCAAGAGATTTCACAATCAGCTTTTCCCTTTCAGTGTTGCCTTTCTGATTGTCACTGTTCTTCCAGAGCAGACATATGTTATGTTTCTTAAGTGAGAACAGGCTAACTGGAGTTACTAGAAACCTCTCAGGACTATCCCACTAAGAGGTGAGTGATTCTGCAAAGCAAAGAAGCTGCCATGTTTGAAGCATCTGAATGTTACAGTAGCCATCATCACTGATGCAAAGTGTTTCTATATATAAAACCAAGGGATCAATTAATGGAAAGATCCAAACACGCTCACATGTGTGGGAACCCTTCAACAGACCAGTCAGGCCTCCAGAAAGGATAAATTAAATACCATTACTGATGGTTAGAAACACAGGAACTGTAAATTAGTTGTTACCTGTGCTGTAAATGATGTACGAATTTGGGCAAGTTATTTAACTTCTATGCTGCTGGAGCAAGTAGGAAAAATACTTTCTGTATTGTCTAGAATGTATTCTACTAGTCCACTATATTTATCTGATCTATTCCCTAGTCTACGTGCTAGGGATTTCTTCAACTAGAGTGACCAGAATAACAATGAAATTTAAAATAGTCCTGAAATCTATCAATAAGCAATTCCTGCGTATCAAAATAAAAGTTTCCAAACCTGCAGAATGTACCCAGGATCAATAAAAGACCAATAAACTTTGTAATAAGAGAGACTTGGGCGGAAGAGAGGGGGAAATTGCCCAGAGACAGAACTGGAGAGGAAGAAATGCCTAATAAAATGTTTGGTGTTCACCCCTATGGAAGCACGACCTTATAATTACAGCACTAAGAATGTCTCAGATGAGCCAAGTTCAGTTCCCACATCTTCCACAGACTTCTGGCACAGTCTTGGCTAATTAACCAAATCCCTTTGTACCACAGAATAGGCAGCCATAATAGCAGCCCTCCCCACTGCCTCTCATGTCTAGTTAGACTGTTAAAACAAATTGTTTCTTACAAGGTACGAGTTGTTCCCTTTAACGCTTTTGTGCAGGGCACTTAGCACAGTTGGAGTAAAAGCTTTAAGTTCTACAAGTGAAAAATAAGGTAGGGAAGGAATTTATTTCTTCTTGTTGTTATTCAAGTCTTTTGCTGGAATGAGTGTAGGAGCTTTTCTTCTAAGGGCAGATTTTGCAGAATGACACCAAATTCTCAGAGCAACCAGCCTTGCCATCTCAGCAATGCAAATGAAAAGTAAACAATTTGCACATGAAGTGGTAGGAGCAGCATACTGCTGGACCCTCCATGGAAAGAGTGGCAAGGACTGGGAGTATCCTGGCACCCTCGATCTTGTTATCTGCTGTGTGGGTTTGAGTATTTTTAGCAATCCCCTTGTGGGGAGGCAGAGAATAAACTGTTATCAGGCAGGTTATGTTGAAGTTTTCAGTATACAACATTAACACAAACTAAGCAGCATGGATATTGAGCACACAGAGAGAGAGAGTATAAGGTTCCCTGCCTCATAATGCTCAGTGGTGAAATTTCCTCAGTGTGAACTGTAAGTAGAATAAACCCAGCCCTGCTAACATCTTAAATGTTTTTTCAGACTGACTTAATTAGGCTGACCCTGCCTGGGGTCCTCACACTAGCAGCCTCTGTTTGTGTGACCCACACACAAGTCTAGTAGGGTAATTTGAGCTGTCATTCTGCTTTTGTTGTTTGCAAAATATACGCCTTTTGTAGCCCCTGGGTACACATAATAGCTTCGCCTCTGTTCTCTACTCAGCAGAAAAAAAATAAAATGAGCATAGATCTGTGTGTATATACCTATTTATGTGTCTTGACAGTACTAATCCATGCCATGTGCAAGAACTCCCTGTACTAGAGGAAGTACATGGTGGTGCTCTGTTGCCTATGGTCCATCAATGATATTGGTAGTCTACAACAGACACGTTTTTTCTTTTGTCCTGCATGTGTTGTAACTACAGATAAACAGCCAATTTGTTGTTTATTGCTTTACTGATCATGCCATTTGCCTTCTTAACACAAGATTCAACTTCATGGAATTCACTTTAATATTCCAGGTCTGAGCAACTTCACCTGAGGAACCTTAAAAAGACCTGCAAAAGAAAAAGTTTCAATTTCTGAATTTGAAATGCAAATTTAACCCTATTGATTCCCCTCTGCACTGAGTGCTTGCCATGGACTACATGGGATTATGTCAGCCTGGGGACTGGGAGGGAGAAACTGTGTTCTGGAGTAGGCACCAATAGTCTTGCCACATAGCGTGTTTCAAAATCCAGTGCTGTCTCCATCTCTCGGGGTAGATGGCCAGTTTGCAAAGCGAGCACAGGAAATTCCACACTCCTACCTCTGGATTGAGTGCTGGGACTGAAAGTGATTATACACAAAAAGAAAGTGTGTTGTACTTTCCAAAGAAGGTTTTTTTTTTTTGTGGTTTTTTTCTATTTACTTCATTTCTACTAATGCATCTCTTTCACATGGCTTCATGGCTGGGGTAAGACTCGTGGTCAGATGACATGATATAGAATTAGGAAGGGGTGTTAAAGTAGCTGTAGGTCACCTTCACCTGGATGACTTTTCAGCCATGGCCTCACGTAGGAGATAAAACACCCATGGTAATGTTTAGAAAAACCCATATAAATTGCAACAGCCAGCCTCTGTCTTTAGAGTTATGAAGTACCTTCACAATAATATGTACCTTGTCACAGCTTCTAATATATTCTAGCTTCTTTGCCAATGAAAGCCTTAGCTGCAGTGTTCAAGATTTGTTCAGCTTTTAGGTGTCATTCTGGCCACAGTGGTTGTCACAAGGAGGCTGAAGCAGGGCGTTTGTATGTGTGCAAGGTGTCACCAAGCTTTCACCAGAGTTAAGTCACTACATACCAAATAGAGGTAAGTAAGTGCCTTGCTGCAAAGGGATTTTGAAGCAATCACATCGTTTAAAAGGAGATCCTGGTCCGTCATAGAAAAGATTAAGCAGGTGATGGATTGTAGAAGAGAGAATAAATTGTCCAAGCTGTCTCTTTTTAAACTTTCCAAGAGTTTCTAAAGTAGCTTTTTCAACATGGGGCAAATACATGAGCAGTATATATGGCAGGGTAATTGTATAGCACTCTCTTTTCTTTGATGTGGCCTCATTCACGGCTGTTCCAACTGCAAGCAGTGTGCTGACAAAATATTCGCAGCAGATTGTGGTCTCTTCCCTGTTCTACATGTATTCACACCTGCCTGGGTAAAGAACAGCACTGATAATCATAAGCATTCCAAGCCTTACTTGTCTGAGGAAAATCTCCCCAGGGATCAGATACCATAGGATATTAAATATTCACACAGACATCAGTAGCCCAGAGGGAATACGGATAAAAGAAAAATCACTCTGAATTTTAGAAGAAACATATTTTTAAGGAGATATATCCAAGATTAAATTTGTTTAATCTGAAGTTATTTTAGAATTTGGTTGTAGAGCTCGGTAAGGAAAAACACTAGAACAGGATCATTCTGACATAGATCTGGTAGTCCAAACTTCCATTCTATTCCTAAATTGTCCATCAAACTGTTCATTTAAAAGTCTCAGATTCCATCTAACCCAATCTTTTTAGGCAATAAGCACTTCTTTTGAATTGTTTCAAGTAATTAAAATTAACAAAAAGGTTTTCATTGAGTGGCATTGCAGGCTTAGTCTGTTGGTGGGTTTGCAACATCGCTAATGGAGGCAACTAAACCTTGAATCAGCTTTGCCTTCCTCCCTTTACTGTACCCATTATAGTGTCTCAATTCAGCTGCCTTTTGGCTCTTCTCCTTTATTTGAGGATGTTGTGGACTTAGACACCTGACATATTCTTGTATAATTTTTTTCAAAAAGGTTATAGGAAGGCTTTTTATTTTTGAGAAATGGTTTATTTTCTTGGTTTCCTTAGACCCCCATTGGTTCAATCTCAGTTATGCTCTACAAGGCTTAGTCATAAACATGCTCTTGTCAGAATGCTCCCTCATTTACCCCCTTGAGTCAGGCTGGTGCAGATTCCATCTCAACTGATAGATATATAGAAGGCAAATAATTAGGAGGACAATAAGAGACTATGGAGCTTAAATCTGGATTTCAAAAGCCAACAGTTTCTCTAAGCAGTTTTGTTGGTTCTTCACTCCAAGAAATTTTAAACATAAAAAAGGAAGAAATAAATTTGCATGTAGAGAAGCTAATAAGATGCTTATTTGGGGACATTAAAAATTAGGTTAAAAACTCTTCAGATACTATTTTCTACTTGTTTTTTAGTGCAGCAGAAAATGTGTGAGGGGTGTTGTTATCTGAGATGGACACATGCCATTGTCATCTACTGCTCCAAGAGAGATTGTATAAGACAGTAATGAATGCATATTTCATTTCATATTTTGCTGTTGTTTAAGCAGGACAAGATATTGTTCACACCATTGAAGCTTCAACATGCACTGAATGAACACAACTGTTAGAGCTAACAGGCATCTTCCTATGTCAGCCTTCTTCCCACACTCAGCTCTCTATCCCTGCTCGCACAGCTGTTTAATTCTGTGCAAAAGAAAACACCTAGGTCAAAAAACATCTGTGGGTTTCCAAAAGCTGCTAAAAGTAACAAAGTTTCTAATAACTCTAACATATAGCTGGAGCAGTGTAAGGGTGAATAAGGAGGTTAAGCTGGTTCATTTGATAAGCTCGATAGAAAGGCTTGCAAGACAAGCTTAATGCAATTCAACAAGTTACCTTATACTAAAGGAGGAATGTAAACAGGAGATATACTTCCAACCTATAATCCATCCAGCCATAGATATTCCAAAAAGATAAAGATGTTCTTGCAAAACATCCAAGAAGATGTTTTTGCAAACATCTATTTGAATATCAGTCACAAAAAGCTGTGTGGTCCAGGAATTTTTAATTATTTTTTTATTATTATTAATGGGATTTTGTTTCTGTTATTATTCCTCCAGTACCTTTTCATATGCAGAAAGAAGTATATTTGCATATGCACCAGAGGATTCAGCATGTACTTCCCCCCCCTGTTATTGATAAGCCACAGGTTTTAAAAGATACTTCCATGCAGGAACGAAAAAGAAGTACTACCAGCAAGGTGACCAGGCACACAGAGAATTCATACAAACAATTTGTAAATAATCCATAACATAAAATGGGTTTGCTGTTTGGCAAATGCTTGCAAGTAATGATCATTTCCATAAAATTCTGGATCAGTTTATGAACACACAAAAAAAGGCTACATTCATTCAGATAATTCACAATAGTACTTTGACAGAGATAATAGAAAGTGTCATTACCCTTGAAAGAAACTACAATAGATGTGGTACTTCCTTGATAATATAAACTGTTATTGCATTGTTCACAAACTCCAGGAGCATTACAATTTTAACAGATAAAAAAGTTAAACAAATCTGTCATAAATTTCTGTGCCTAGAGGTAGGTCAGAAGTACATAGAAAAGCAAAGCAAACCAATTCAGTTTTGCAAGATTAACAAATCTATTGACAGAAAATGTACTTAGATAGATTGCAAGAATGCACCAAATCTTAATTAGTAAAACCTTAACACCCCTCTTTTCTGCAGGTAAAAAAAAAAAAAGAAAATTGTTGTTGTTTGCTTGTTTTGCTTTGGTTGGTTGGTTGGTTTGTTTTCTTTTTGTTTTGGTTTAAAGCAGACAGCTTAGGCAATGCAAAAAAAAAAAAAGCTCTTGATTCTTCTGTATTTATTTAAATGAATTAAAATTGCCTAGTCAATTGGTGTTGTAGCTAATCTCTTGTTATTAATACCTTACTCTGTTCACACACTCTTTTTCAAACGTATATGTGCGAATAGAAATGTGCTGTGAACACAAACAACTGACACTTTCTGGGTTAAGTATTGCCTCCACAAACAGCAAAAAAAAAAATGAAATCTAGGACCTTCTCTATCCAGCAGAATAAACAAACTCAGGCATCAAACTCTGAGTAAAGTGTAAAAGAGAAAGTAATTTTGCCCCCATAACAGCATATATTAAAGTCTGTTGATTTAAAATGTTGAGTTCTCCCACTGTTCTGAATAAGATATTCTATCCCTTATGCACAGTAGTGTCAATTCATAGAGTCATAGAATGGTTTGTGTTGGAAGAGACATCAAAGATCATCTAGTTCCAACCCGCCCTGCCATGGGCAGGGACACCTTCCACCAGACCAGGTTGCTCACAGCCCCATCCAGCCTGGCCTGGAACACTGCCAGGGATGGGGCATCCACAGTTTCTCTGGGTAGCCTGTGCCAGTGTCTCACCACCCTCACAGGAATTAAGTTCTTCCTCATATCTGCTCTAAATTTACCCTCTTTCAGCTTAAAGCCATTCCCCCTTGACCTACCACTGCATGCCTTTTTACAAAGTCCCTCTCCAGCTTTCTTGTAGGCCCCCTTTAGGTGCTGGAAGGCTGCTATAAGATCTCCCCAGAGCTTTTTCTTCTCCAGGATGAACAACCCCAACTCTGTCAGCCTGTCTTCATAGGAAAGGTGCTCCAGCCTTCTGATCATCTCCATGGTCCTCCTCTGGACTTATTCCAACAGGTCCATGTCCTTCTTCTGTTGGGTGCTCCAGAGCTTAATGCAGAACTCCAGGTGGGGTGTCACAAGAGCAGAGTAGAGGGGGACAATCACCTCCCTCGACCTGCTGGTCATGAGTTCTCATACATTCATGACATAAAGAGCAAACCAACATTTACATATATAAGCTTTTTAAAAGAAGACTCAAAATGAAGCAGTGAATGAAACCCATCTAATTATTGATCTCACCTGCAGCAGATTTTCATTCATGAGCAATGTGCATAGTTCAGATGGACCATTTCCCCTGTCTTAGAAAAATGTCGCTTTTGAAATTCACTCTCCAGTGAAATGGAGCTAACATTCAACAGGTTTAAAAATAGAGCTAAATCTATGCGTTTATCAATACCTTAATTTTTAACACAATTTTATTTTTTTAGTTTCATGTCTTCCTCCTTATTTTTCATATGTTCTCAGAGCATGTTCTTCTGAGAAGCCTAAAGTCATTATTGCAAACCTCAGTACAGTGGAGGCATTCCTTATTGAGCCCCAAAGACTAATAACTTATTTTTCATATACTCTTTGATCATAGCAACAGAAGAAAAGGTGAAACTCCTACTTATCAATGAGCTGAACACAGATAGTGACTTCCTGCTACGGAGAGATAGTTCAAATCCTTAATTGACCTGAAACTCCAGATATTGTGTCAGAGAACTTCAATGACCTAACTTCTCAACTTTGCACACTCTCTGAATTAAAAAAAAAAAAAAAAAAAAAAAGTTTGAGTGATAAGAACAACCCTAATCCAAAAGCAAAATTAAATTTGGTATTCAAGTGTCAAATAGAACCACTTTAATTTATTGAATGCTTGTTGAAAAAATCTAGCTCACCAAGATATTCATTAATATCATGGACTTTTCTTTCACCTTGCTGATGAGTGGCTCAGTATATGTAAATTGCTTCATTATATTCTATTGCTTTACAAAAATTTCAGGAAATAACATTTTTGTAAGCACCCCTACATGCAAATTATTTCTTACAAGAGGATGAAAGCTCAAATAAAATGAAGTGGTTCATCTTCCCTTATTCTCACAAATCCTAAACCTCATCTCTGTAGAGTATGAGCTGAAAAAAACCCACCTCTTGCCCTCAACCACTCTGACTGTGATGGCCTTGGTACTCCAGCTCCAAAGAATGAAGAGTACTAAGAAAATAAACACCCTGCAGAAACAGCAAGGAAAAGTGGGACCTTAATGTAATTCTGGTTTTGTTTATTTCAGAGTTTATTGTCAGCATGAAGTGGAACCAGGAGATTGTTTGAAGAGATCTGCCTGTTGTGACTGTCTCAGAAACAGTAGCTTTATAACACAGATAAAAATGTTTTTTAAAGGTATTTTTCAAGTGATTGAAATGCAGGTTGTTGTTATGGGAGGATATCTGCAAAGAGATCGGGTTTGTATTGTACTCACCATTGGGAAAAGTGGAATCATGATGATACATGCCAAACAGTTGTTCATTTCCCCTTGGATCCAGTCCCCCAGGTGAGCATCACTGATGATGCTCTGTGGCTTAAGAGAGGTCTTGTCCTTCTATTCCTGGGGTTCAACATCACAATCAGGGAACTTAATTTAATCTGAAAGTAGAGAAAGCAAAGTATGCTGAAACCAGGAGTAAGGGACACTTGTTACCTTGCCATACTTCTAAGAACCACACTGCACGCTGCAGAGCACAGAGTTCCATGCAGTCCTCCATTTCAATGGTCCCTCTGGCTGCCCTTGACTGCCTAACTGACATCTGTCACAAAAGCATCAAATCCCCTGACACTACATGAAGAGAGAAGTTTAGTCCTGGTAGCAAGGAGTGTCACATCAGGAAGCCCAGCAGTTTCCAGGTACACGCTCAATTCCTGTGGTGGTCCTCAGTCCAGACCTGGCCCAGCGTGACTGCAACACAAGTAGATGGCTGCAACCAGCTGCTCTCCCAAGGTCAGTGAGTGCCACCCACGTGTGGAGGCAGAGGCAAGGAGTGAGAGGCAGAGATGCAGGCAGGCCAGGGCAATGCAGGGATGCAGTATGGAATGGGAGTTTCAGGCCCATGACTATACGGACGAAGGAAGGAAGCAAGCAAGCTCTATGCTAAGTCAAGCACAGGAGGTACACAGTTCCTGGAAGGAGGGAGTGGAGCCAATTGTACTACAATGGATAGGCTAGCTTCTAGCACATCTGTAGTTTGCCCACAGGGTCTCACCACCTTCTTCTAAATGCTTACTCCATGTCCATGTCCATGTACACAGTAGTGTCCTGATGTAAGTCACCTTACATTCCAGAAGAGAAGGTCATTACTGCATTCTTAAATATTTCAGCAGTAAACACAATATTTCAGTATTAACTATCCATTTGACTTTGTACAGGAACATCAGAAAGCTCTGAGACTTCTGAGGAAGGGTTAGAAATTCAAATTTAGAAACCAGTAAAACATCCCTATACACAGAATATGGAAAAAGTATGTTAAATAAGGGGCCCCCATTATCTTCACGCATCTTTGCATTCAACTAATTTCCTTGTGTCCTTTGAAAAGCCAGTCATCTGTTTCCCAAATTTATCAGCCTATCTTTGGAGATAGGTATTGCGAGAAAATGGGAGAACATCATTCCAGTGCACAGCACCTTGGCTGCTCTGCTCTGCAGATTAAGAGCTCAGATAAGTCCTTATCTGCTTTCTAGCAGCAGTTAGAAAGCTGCTTTTCTTTAAGAATATAGAAAAGCAAGTAGCTGAGAAAACAGACATATTTGCAATTTGTTTCCTAAAAGGCAACTATCAACCACTAGTAAAAATAAAGGCTTTTTAAGTATCAGGTATCATCCACAATCACTTGTAGGTATTTTGAATTATTCTGGTGTTTTCCTGTAGATGCACCTCTTCTTGAAATATTACACACAGGGTCAGTTTTTCCTTGTCTTTGGACTTCATTGCTGCCTGTTGCTGCCTGCTGCCCCATTGCCCCATGTTGCTGCAGATTTCATGGTAAAACTTACTTCCCATGCTCCCTGAACATTGTTCTTTCTTCTTTTTAATCTCTTACTCTTCACAAGTTCATTGGCAAGGGGCTTCAGTGGATGCTTTTCATTTCCTATATCTTTTTGGGTATTTTTTGGACTCCTTGGAGTCAGCCAGCCTCACTGTATCAGGTCTCATGAGGCAATTCATTCTCATCCCTTCAAAGTCTCCACAAGTTAAACAGAGTTTTTCTCTAAACTAACACTTCTAGATTACTTCTATTGACACTTTCCAGCATTTTCTGCTCTCCTAAAGCAGATTTCAGGACAGATGTCAATGGTTTGCCTGCCTCAACAGGTTATCTGTTGGTTTTGTTTTTTTTTCCTACAACTCCCCTCACAGCAAGATACCACCAGTAAAAGACACCACCTCACAGGAAATTTCTCTCAAAAACAAGCCAGTCCACTTTTGTGGGTTTCCTACAAAACAGATCCTGAGGAAGAAACCACAAAAGTTGTTTTATGAGAGATAATTAAAATGAGAGGTTTGGGTAGCTATTCATATGCATCATTAATGTGCATATGCAATGCCTCAAAACTATCTGCAGTAGTCCCTGATTTTGATGCAATCAGAACATGCTGAAAATAGGTTATTTTGTTTTGTTTTCAGAACAGACCAAAGACAAGCAGAAAAAACTGTTCACAGTAGTCAAATAAACAAATATGTATTAGTGGATTTCATACGGACAAACAGAAAAAGATAGAAAAGCAAGAACCTGGGCAAAAAAACATAATTGTATTTCCCCCTTAGGTGTATTAACCATATCTGCAAACAGAACTCTTGATTTCTTATTTTCCGTTGACAGACGCTTCAGGTGAAATCCATTTAATGACTGGTCCTCCTAAGGCTGAACTAAAAATAAAAGGTAACAACGAAAATATTATTTTTAATGACTGAACATGGAAAAAATGCATCATATATAATAGAAATGCACCACACACTGCACGTACAGTGTGAGGGTACTAGACCACAAACAGACTGCATTTACACTGTATTAAGAGCACAAAGCAACTATGAAAGGATTGAGCATGCATCTTTGAGAACAGTATTGCAACAGTATTTCCTTTCAAATCCCTACACCCTTGGTCTGGACAGGCCTCTTTTCTACTAAGGAAACAATGTTGGAAAAGCATTAAAGGGTTTTGAAAGAGGGGCGTGTCAAGGCTAGGCTGCTAGTGACAGTGTTTCAGAAATTGTAGCTGTTCTTGTAGCCGCTGTAATTAAATGTTTCCAACAGAGACAGGGCAGCCACCAACACAGCACCACTGGAAGGGCACAACAGTTCAGCATCACTTTATGCTACTATGTCTTGAGCTGCAGGCTCTGGGATGCACAGCAGAGACCACCAGCTCCTCTTTCAACAAGGTTCATCGTTACCTCCTGGAGCAGTTTGTAGCCTTATATGAAACAAGTATGTTATGATGTGCATGGACATAGAAATCAACATGAAAAAGGTTAAATTAATTTGGAGTTTTGTCCAGAAACCCTGAGTGACCTTTAGTTTAATTGGGATAACTTTATTGGTCTCTACCTTTGGTCGCTGATGGCAGCCGAGTTGTTCATAGAATATAATTTAGATACAGTGAGAGATGTTTCAAAGGATCCAAAAAATTTCATTCTTGAATTCTCCCAAATAATGACTAGGCAAATATAGTATCTGACTTTCCTATCAGTCACCCTAAACCAAATCTTGAGCCACAGTCAAAGTCAGAGAACAAGAATGAACATTGGCACTTTTGGCTTTCTGAGCCCATGCCATGTCAGTGAACACACTTGATCAGACTTCAAACTTGAGGCCAGAACTAGAGTAAACAATATATGATACCCCACAAGAATTTAATGAAATAACACAAAAGAAACCAGCAGCCATGTTTTAGTAAGCGGTGCTTGGCTCTCCAGTGAAAGAAAAGTTAGTTGAGAGGACTGGAAGATCCTATCTAGGTGATGGCTGTCCCCAGTCCTGGGCAACTATAGAAGGTTAATACTTCAGGAAAGATAATCAGTGTGACAGACCTTGCACTGAATACATCACCAATTTTAAAAAATGCTCTCAGTGATTTTTGGACATTTAAGCTCATGTTCACTGAGCAATAAGTAAACAGAGAACAGGCCTGACCTGAGACCTGTGAAACCACCTGTATTGATGGTGAACAGCAAATGTGACTGAGCATCAAAGACATGCTGCCAACTGATCCAGTGCCAGTGTGAGTACTGGCACTAATCCAGAAGGGAGTGACCTAAATCTTAAAAAAATCCCAAAACAACAAACCTCTATCAAATATTGACAAATTAGAAAATTGTTCATTTATAGGTCTTTGAACAAAATAATAGCTGGTGATTAATGGAAGCTGTCTTTGGAGTTGCAGTTAATAATTACTGTTCTCAGGACTGCAAAGTTCCTTGGTTTTAGTAGAAATGAATATTCACACACTGTCAACCCATCTAATAAAAATATGGAAGAAAAGCAGGTATACTGCTAAGCAATTTTATGTGGGGTAGTTAAAAAGAACGGTACAAAATGTCACCACTGGTAGCACCAGCAGATGCCAGGATTTATCTTTCATTAGCTCAACATGTCAGAAATTAGGTCTCTGAATCTAAACTAATCACCTTTAGCTCCTGTTATAATCAATGAGGGAAAATACAAGCATTGCCCAGGCATAATTCATCTGAACTGTCTTAGATATCTGTCTCAGGCATTTACATCCTGCAGCTACATGAAATAAAATGTTGGACTGTCTCTATAATTAATGTGTCAGTGCCTAAGTAATAATCTGCATTTTCATCATAATCTGTTGTAATTTCATTTTCTGTTACATAAATGTTTACTTGACATTTATGGATTTAAGAGCTTATGATAAGGGAAGAATCAGGGAAAGCTTTTCTCCAAGATCTGTCAGAGAGCCTCCCCCTCTATTACAATATTTTTTGTGAAATTAACACAATAACAGTAACAATAATTCTAAAAATTAAAATCATACCACAGTGGGTGCTAGGCAACTCATAAAGATCATAAGAGCATATGAGGAGAGAGAAGTTGGAAATATGCTTGACAAAGCTGTACAATAATTCTTATTATGAAGTTAAGCTGACAGTTAAGTTAAACTGAGAGAAGTGATAAAATATGTTTCCTCAAAATAAGCTAGTTAACCTTCCTACCTCAGTTTCCCTAGTCATACACTGTTTTTTATTAAATATTGGTAAGATTAAAACTGTACCTTATACGATCCGTACAAAAAATATTATAAATTCTATAGCAGAATGTTGTCCTACCAAGAGTGAAAAAAAAATATATTTCTGCTGGAGAGTTATGAATAGTTAAGAACTTGTGTTAGGCAAGAATATATCATAAACTCCCACCTTCTTATATTCCAGTAGTCACAAATACTATTCATTTTCCATGTTATTTTAAACATTACTAAAATATTTGAAAGGTCCTACTGCTTTTTCAGTCAATAAACTGTATACTATAATCAGCATATCATTTCAATAATACCTAAATATAAATCTACTTATATGCAGCATTTGACTTCTATGCTTAAGAAAGCTGGAAGCTAAAAAGTTGACTGGAATCCTCTACACTGATGTGCATTAAAGATGAAATTCTAATTATTAAATCTTTTCTATTATGGACTGGTTTTCAGATATTCAAAAGATATTTAATCCCTTTGGTATTTGCCTTATTACTACCTCCAGCTGTATATTATGCACTGAAAAATTAAAACACTTCATTCCACTCCTATGTAATTTTTTTTCATTTCTGTTACTACCTGAGGCAGAAAAAGCATACATGTGAAAGACTACCTTGGTCTTGTCACCAGCAGTTGCCACACTTCATTCCTCTACCATACAAATATATAAACACACATACCCTTGCACGCTTAATCCCTGATATCTAATGCATGAGCACATATCAACACATCTTCTGAAAAATCAGCTTTGCTGAAGTCCATTTGCACAGAGGACAGGACTTGAGGCAATCCACAGATTGACTGCATTTCTTCTACAGAAAAGAAATATTTGCATATTTGGGAGCTGAGCTTACTCAACGTGGTTGAATAACTTTCAGTCCTTCATAGTTTCCCTTGTTGGTCAAAATCAGGAGCCAATGCCATGAAGACCAATGTGGTAGATTGAAAATGATCTTTTTTTTATTGATGCCTCTGCTAATTTTGATCACTCCAAAATGTAAACTAAGTTTTTTCAAAATATTTTTCCATAGCAAGTCACTCATATGATTTAGGCACATATAAAATTAGTGATCATAGTCTACAATTATGGAACTTAATTTATGCTCCAAAGCCATCTTTTTGAAAAGTAGATATTAATGAGCGGATCAGAGAGAAATAAACGTTGAAGGTGATGAGGTGGTAGAGCAAAAACTGAGTACACTGAACTTTGTAAAAATTATACACTATTCTGTTCACACATAACATAAATTTACATTTAAGTCTATTTAATGCTGTCTTATGATTAATACTTTGCCTTTATAAAACCTCAGCCTGCTGGATAAGTTTAGCACCTCCCTGCATTCTTTGGTTATGTTTACAACCCAAAACCTGATTGTTGCATTTTCAGCTCAGTACATTTTTTTCTCAGCTAAGCAACAAAAGGTGTTTCCCATGTTAATGGTATGCTCAGAGCTCTGTCTCCTTGTTTGTAGAGCTTCCCATTGAAACTCTTGGATCTGTGTGGAAAGTAGTTTTTATTGCTTCATATTGCAATAAACCCTTTTGTATTTGTGGATGAAGACATACCAGAGCACAGGAAACCACCTCCATTTCTGTTTCCCTGTATACTGCACCTGAGAGAGATGGAACAATAATTTACAACCTGCAGGCTTCTGCAAAGCCTTCTGCCTCGCCTCTAGCTTATTTCAGCTAGGAGTGCAGTCGTGAGGGGCTGGTCCCAAACCAGCCATTTCCCCCTTTCATCTTCTGCTGTGTGTATGTGCCAGCTCACACATCTGTTTTGTATTCCAAATCCAGGCCACACACACACATACAGCCACTTCTGGAGTTTACCATCTCACACACACACACATGGGCAGCATGCAAGGAAGAATGTGAAATTATCAGATCTTAATCATGTCTGGTTTATACATTTTTCTTACTGCAAAACCATCCAGGGATTTACAAAAACCTCAGGGCACTTCTAGAAATCAGGCAAGAATTTCTGGGTTTTCCTCACTTCTCTGTGGGTCAACACATGTAGAGAATCATCATCCCTATATTAAAAAGGACTTTTTGCACTCTTTCTTCCTAAAACATCTTTTCCAGGGACTGTGGGAACAGCAGGCAGGTTTTTACCTTGCACTGGCTTCTGATGCAGGGATGGACTGCTAGAGCTCCTCACTGGAAATCAAATGATATTGAGTTGTGTTTCAGGGTTATTTGAAAGTTGAATACTTTCCTGAGGAATTGTTTCTGCAGTGATTGCCAATTTTCTGCTTGAGAGGTTTATGATCAAATAGTTTCTGGCAGGAGCTTTTCGTTGGGTTCTTTCAACTGCTGGTTTTATGAGGACATTCGCTAGTGAATGTTCAAATTTCTTCTGCCGTTTCTGTTAACATTTACAGAACAAATTTCAGCACCTGCTAGAAGATGTGAGGCACTGATAGCACATAGATGGAGAGGATATGGGATCAGCTGTGGCAGGAAATAACAAATAGAGTACTTTGACTACACAGCAGAAGATGAAGGTACAAATCCAGTGACAGATGCTAAATGATTTAACATTAAAAAGAAAAGGCTTGATACTTATTTTAAGCTAACTTACAAAGGGACCTGACTGCCTAGTGGGACACATACGTCCCAAATATCTACCTAGGGTGAGTTAATTTCCAATACAATTTTCAAGAAGTACATGCTGAGGTCACTTTTAGACACCTGAGCATAGCTATTATAAAAACAATTTTTAATTATAATATTTATGCTGAGATGCACTTGTGAAATCAGGAGCAGCTAAAAATCCACAGTAACTCAGCACACAGCCAGCATAAAAAAAACCTTGCATATGCTGGGGGAGTCAACACAAAGTGAGACATGCTGAATAACCTGGCACTTGCATGGGGCAATATTATAATAATAATAACTATTTGATTCCTTTGCTGTATGCAGCAGAAGGCTGGGTAAATGAGTCACACTTAAGTTAATACTGGACATAAAAATAAGCCATTAAGAGGCCATTCCTATACCATTTGCATTTACAAGGAAAGCTGTTTTATAACACGCATACTTAGAAAATTGAGACATCGTGGAGACTTGAGATAAGCTGAAAAAAACAGTAGCTGCCATTACTCTCTTGAGATAATCCCAGCAGCTGAGGAAGTGGGATGGCCATTACAGCGGTGAGCAAGCAACTTTATTCATTGTGGATTCTTCCTTTTGTAATTTGTTTTAAATTGGTTTTGGTTTTCTTCCTAATTGAATGTAATGCTTGTGAGAGTTGGGCTGGCAAGGTTGGAAAATTCAGTCCAATATGCTCATTTCTAAAATCAGCAGAGCAAAGGCAGAAACTGTGCAGCCTTGCCCAGCTAAATATGCCCTGTGTGTTGTCAGCTGGGGAAGAAACCACTAGTGTAACTCCTAAAATGCTTGTATTTTCTTTGGTGCAAATATCTTGTTCCAGTAATTGCATTAAAACCATGTATTTACTGGGTAAATATAGCTCTCATTCACTTTCAGAGTCAATTATATCTAACCTAGAGATCTATCTGTAAAACATTGACTATTATTATAATTGTCAGCCTTATCTCTATATTATTATTATTATTATTACCACTCCCTTCAGAGCCAACAGACTACTTTGTGATAGACTACGTATTGTGTGTATATATTTAGAGAAAGAGCATACGAGCTATAGTAAAAGACAGGCCCCTCTCTGGGGTGGACTAAGGCCACAGCTCAGGAATCCTCTATGGAAAAAACCCATTATGCACTGATAAAAGTCCTTTCTCAAACCAACATGATTTCCATTCATGAACAAAATAGGTGACAGATGAAGCAGGACCATTTTACTGAGGATGCAAAGCACAGGCAAATGAGTTGACTCGCCAGCAAGCTAGGAACTAAGTGTAGCCTTTTTGGAGCATCTGAAACATACCTTTGTTACATTTATTTTGTGGGGGTCTTTCTCTCTTTCTCTTTTCCTTTCTGTCCATGTACAACTCTACTTTATATTGTGTACTTTGCTCCTTCTAACACGGCAACACCTGGCTCATGGGGACCACTGGGCAGACTCAAATGGCACAGCCTACCTCCTTCTGGTCTCTTCCACCCAGGTGAGTATGTGTCTGCTGGCAAGGTTTCCTCAGGCTCTGTGGGCAGTCCCTTTGGACAGAAAAAACCTTCAGTATCTGAATTGTTTTCCTACTTTTCTCCTACTTATTCTCTTTCTTTATTCCTTTTTCAGTGCATGCTTTCATCCTTCCCATGGCAATATTGCCATAGGGGCAGAAAAAAAATTCTCTGTTCACTGCCATTTAATGCTTCTTGTTCCTACTCTGTGGTTCTTTAAACAGTTTCTCTGCCCACACTACTGCAATATCTGTTTTAATTTTCTTGTAGCCATCATAATGGCTACAAATACTCAAATACTCAAATACAAATACTCAAAGTATTTAGTTTCTGCTTTGTGGCTTCTTACATGAATCTGTAGCTAGTGTTTGTAATACAATTTCCACATCTTTAAGCAACTTCCTCTTGATCTGCTTAGAAATAATATTGGTAATTACTATGCCAATCCTGAAGTGAGAGGTCATCTACCCTACTGCACCTTACCTCTTTCCAGTATTTGGAATGCACCATTTCCAGCTCTCCATTCCCAAATCTTTTCTTAGCCAAACCAAAGACAAAGACAGTCAATGAATTGACATAATACAACACTAGCATTGTATCTTTTCCAAGCAAAATTCTTTTCAGATCTAAACCAGAGGAGGGACAACTTATAAATGTTAAGAGATAATCAGTGACAGAGCAAAGATGACAGGAGGACACTGAGCTTTTCCAGCATCATAGCAAACATTGCCTTCCAAGTAAAAGCTGAGACAGTATTTCAGTTAATTCTTCACAACAGTGAAAAATCTGTTCAAAATAAGCCAAACAAGAAAGCACAAGGTCCCAGATGAATACTCTTATTTCTTTCTGTAACCTTCTCAACAAAGCTATCAAGGCTAATGGTAGCATTAATAGGGGAATGCAAATCAAAAGCAATCCCTGGAGCAATTTATATCCAGTCAGCAAAGGGGAATTCAAGCTGGTGTCTGAAAATTAACACCTTGTCAGACAGGAATAATGATGAGAAAAATTTGGGATTACAGTTTGGTAGTTGAAAACAGAAATACTAAGACACCCTACATTTTCTTCACGAGTTTCCTGCTACAGTCCTACAACTTTAATGAATGAACAAGTCAAAGATCAGCCCCTGCTAATTGGGATGTAGACACTTGCATGTCTGCTTGCTGCAGAGAGTCACTAATTCTAAATTACTGCTTTAGACTTGATGTTGGGAGTCATAGTTACAACACCATGTATGAATCAAAGCTTCAGAGGAGAGCACCTACAAAGTCTGCTGTAATTCACATACCAGGAGGGGGGAAAGAGGATACGCTATACTTCATATTTTCTCATAATTAAATGTTTTACTCATATTGAATCTCACTTAGTGATGAGACAAGCTAGATGGAAGCAATTTCAAAGAGCACAGCATGTAGAAGGGCAAGGGAAGGTCTGGCTGATTGTGGATGTGATGAAGCTTCTCCCTGGACAGAGAAAGTTAATTCTGGGAAGCACTTATGTGCTTATAAACATGGCCGCTGGGGCAGGAGAGTCAAAAGAGGAAAACAACAGGAAAGAAGGCCCTCTTCTATGGAAGAACAAGCACCAGGATACAAGAAACAATACCAGAACCCAGACTGGACACAGACCTGGAGGGGCCCAGGTCCAAGTGTTACACTTAGATACATGGTAACTCTGCTCTGGGAGCAGTTATCCGTGGTTGGTATGGAGATATGCCACTTAACCTCATGGCCAGAGATCATTCATTCTCTGGCACAGTAGCCTTAGCGGGACAGAGAGATGAAGTAAAAACATGGATGAAGAGAAAAGAAATTAGAAAAAAATACCTAGTAAAGCAACCTAGGATATTTTTGCACAGATGCAAAGTACATAGCAAGTCCTCGTCTTCCTAGTGATCCTGATGACTGGCTCAAATGTTCACAAAGGTGCTAAGTCTTTGCACACTTCGTTTCCAGAGGAGCAGGGATAGTAGACTGATTCTCTGTCCTTTACATGTCTGTTAAAAACAGTTTTCTCCAACCTCTGAAACCCTAATCATGTTCAATCAAACTGAAAGTTACTTGGTCTTTTTGGGATGGGATCCCCTCTTCATCAGCCTCACTAACATTTCAGCTCAGTATAGACCAGTTTCTAAAGACTCCAAAATGTAAGCAAAGACAGTGGAAAAAAAATGCAAAAATAGCTAATTCAACAATGTCGTGTTGAAACATGAACATAGATGTGCAAGCTGCATCACTGCAATACAAGCATCCATAGAACAGCCCCATCTTACAACACTGCCTGGCTGACAGACCTACTCACCAGAGCGTGCTGTAAAAAATTGTATAAATCCTTTCTGTGACTGTGTATGAACACTATTCAGCGAACGAATTAATTTTTTAAGACTCTCCTGTCAGGCAGAGGAAACACTAGAAAACAAGTACAAGTTTAGCAAGGAAATATCTAAAGGAAAACCATACAGTGCTGTCAAATAGGAGCATCGAATGCTTAAAGGTTAATTTTGTATGTAGCTTAAATTTTCATCAATAATTTGATGCACTAGAAAGTCTGGTGTTTGCATTTAATTTTCTTTTTTTCTGTTTTTACTTTGTTGCACTTAAATCCGTTCTAATTTGTGTAAACATTTATTTAATACCTGCTGTAAATTGTGAAACAAAGAGTGCTTGCAAGGCAGCAGTTAAAACAGACCTCCTTTTCTCTTGGGATGCCATTACTTCTGAAAACATGGATTCAGCCTCTCACAGTATATGGAAAATATGCCAACGAAATATAGTTAAATGTTAGATTTACCCTCTGGTGACTTTCTCCTGCAAGTCATAGGAACAGTAGTGACCATCAAGGAAAACAGAAGAGCTGCAAAAATATTTAGTTGCTTACAGATCTGGGATGAAACCTGACAGCAGTATTGTTGCATTATTCTTTGAAACAAGGGACAACTAGAAGTGTTCCAGTTTTTTTCACTGCTCATGCTGTATTAGACAATTGGTGGGTAGCAGCTGTGCAATACCATTGTAGTCTCACATTTGTCTGCATTCCAGCACTGCCTTTATCTCCTCATACCATAACTTCCTTAAACTTTTCAGCATTTGATGTAAATTTTCCAGGCTTCTCTTTCTCTACCTTTAAGAATAGGCAAAGGCAAATCAGTCATTTGGAAAGGAGAAGAGAATGACATGCAGCAAATATTGTGAAAACCTATGTGAAAAAACACCAGAGTTATAAAAAAAATTTCTCTGATTCTAAAACAACATGAAAAACTAAAAGTTAGAACTGCCAGCACACTTGCGATGTTTCAGTACTTCATTCATTTGTACATTGCATACCTCCTCACCCCTTTTGTCTAATTGTAGGACTGAGACTCTCTGTTCTGTATATGCATGTTTTCTGTGGTGTTTAACTATTGCATAAGGAGATTGAAATTTTTTGTGGCCCTCTAGAATTGAAATAAAATAAACAAACAAATAAATAATTAAAGCATATTCAAGCTGGGAAATATCAACAGCTAGAATACAACAAATTAGTTATGAACATTCAGTGTCTAATTACAGTATAGCTTATTATATCTTTAGTACAGTGCTTCTGCCAGCCCCCACTAAAGCAGCTAAGTGGGTTCAGATGGCTGCAAAAAGCTTTGCTGAAATCACTAGGGAAAGGCTAATAAAAGAAAAATCTCACATCTTTGTAACTGAGGATGCGGTTTGCCATCACAATCAGTAGTTATACAGTGCCAAAGTCATCTTTGTGACTCAGGCTCAGTGTCACAAATAAAATGTTTGGAGGTTGGATGTTATTGTGGAGAATACTGAAAAGTGGCTGTTGGTCTGTTGTGGTTTTATTCATTAAAGTTTCACTGCAAAGCTATTTGGGTTTGGAAGATATTGATACCTGAAAAAACTTTAATTTGTCTGTAAAAGTTGTAAAGATGAAAAAACCAGCAACGTTCTGTAACTTTTTATATATATATATATATATATATATATATATATATATATATATGGATTTTTATCTGTAATCAATGAATGTGGAGAGATTTTTCTTGTGGAAAACTTGAAATGAAACGTCTCTGGGAAAAGTTACATTTAATCAAAAGGAAATATTTTGTCAGGTTTGTTCTTACCAATTCTACCAAACACATTTTTTAGACACAAGATGAAATTTGTGCTAGTGCAGAGATTCCTAGATAATATTCCTTGGTCTGCGCTCTGTTTTGTGTAAGCCAGATAAATATAGAAGTTGTTAAACATGGAAACTATACAGCTGGCTGCCCTATGCTGTGCCAAGCTATGGGGGCTATCTCTATCAATTGTGCAAAAGCATTGGTGTTAAGTTAGCCAGCCATGGCACGCATCAACCAGTTACATTAGTCCTCAAATGAAATTTATGTCTCTGTGTTATGCTTGAGAAAGTTTCTACCAGGAGCTGGAAATGGAAAAGTAAAGTAGTAATAAACACTATAAAACAATTTTACACAGATGACACTTAAATAAACATAAATAAAAAATAAATTGGTTCATTTGAAATTAGTAAATAAACTAGCTTCCATAAATGGAAACAGGTTAATTACCTACTATAATTCAATAATCATGAGGTCTATTAAAAAAATAAATAGAGATTAAGAGTCCTGCAAGAAGAAAAGGGAAAAATGAAATCAGAATATCCAAATAGGACAAGAAGCTAAAGGCTCTTAAGGAGGGGAAGAAATTACTTTACCTTAGTACTACATCAATTCAGGCTATACTGGAAAAAAAACAAAAAAACCCAAAAAAAACCAAAAAAGAAGCAAATAAAATTATAACAAAAAACCCCCCAAACCCTTAGATTTAATGTATTTTTTATAAATAGAAAAATAATAGATCTGTAGTTTTTATTAGGGAATACAACTTCCGTTTATAGTCTGTGTAGGTGAACTGACTTCTTTACATTGTATGCTTGTGTTATAAATCTTTATTTAATAAGAAATAGTTAGATAATAAAAATAACCCTATTATTTTTGCATAGAAATGAAGCTTAAGAGAGAAAAGAGATTGATCAAGTTGCTGTTATTATGAAACAGATTTTTAGCCTCAGTTTAACAACTTTTCTATTAGCATTCCTCTCACTAGCAAATATATATTCAAGAGAGCAAATCTTCAGCTAGTACAAACTGGGATTCCTGCATAGTCTTCAGTACAGTCACACTGATTTACACCATCTTAGCATCTGGCTTATTGTTTCTATTACCATTTTTCTATTACTTGATGCTGCTTCAATTTTCTCCAAAGCCAGAGAGATCTGAGTTATAATAGGCAGTTACTTATACTATTGGTAGATAATAAAATAAAAAGAAATGGTTCTAATGGCTTCCTTGGCACTTTATGGGTATGCAGCAAAACAAAGAGTGTTACTCTAATGAGATTGCAATCTGTGTTGTACATAGGCTAATGCCACCCCCACTTCAAATTCACCAGTGCTTCATATTTTTAGGTCCTTTGCAGTTTCTGCAAACTGTTTTGGCTGAAATGTTAGGAGGCAATGGTGACCCAGAGCTGGGACAGGTCAAGGGCAAACAGGACTTTGCTGAATAAGCAAAAGAGTTGAAGGAGACTGGAACTAGGAGCTAGTAAAAGACACAGAGAGTTATTCGGCTAACTTGGGCAAATGGTTGAAAAACATGAAGAAGCTTGTTGCTAGAGCTAGTGCAATCTGGAAGAGATGAATAGGAAATGGAAAAATAACAGGGAGAAGAATTGTGTGATACATGCTGGGATGCAAAAAGATGGGAAATGGCCAGAGAGGAAGCAAGACTGCTGAAAGAGCTAAGGAGGGAGCAGGGAGGTGATCTATGACTGATGAAAAGCTCAGTGAGACTAGGAGAGGGATACAAGGGAAGGGAGGTGGGTGCTGGAAGAATTGGCATTGGATGTGGATGTGCCAGTGGGACTGGTATGACATATCTGATGGATGCAGGTTGAGACAATGCAGGCAAAAAAAATGAGAATAGGAAGAAGAACTCGGAAAGTGATTTAGTGGGGCCAGATGACAGAGATTTAAGCTTGAGGAAATAGGCAGAGGGCTGGGAAAACCCCTGCAGAAGCCCATAGGGAAGCCACGGCTCCCAGCTCCGTGTCTGCTGGCCTTTATGAGCCCACTCTGTCACTGGCCCAGGAGCCATCGATTAAAAAACTTCCCCAAATTCCACCCCCACCCCCAAATAATCAGTGTCTATACCTCAAACATCCAGAAACTTAAGCTCTGTGAAAACAATGGAGAAGTATATAATTTGTTCACTTCTGAATATGGTTCTGGGGAGGGTAAAGTTCCAGAACTTCTTTCCTTCTGTCTGCCTTCTCTGAGGCTGATTATTGTCTCATTATGGTTCACATGGAATTTGACACAGCCTAAACCCATATGCTACATAACAAAACAGTAGGCAAGATAAGAAAGAGAATCCTGTTTTAGTAAAGAAACTGTGTTAACACAGCTGGGCAAACTCTGCTAATGCTGTTTTGAAAAGATGCCACTGGGAAAGGCAAAAGCAAGACATTAATTATTTGAAGATGATATTCTTCCTGCTCAGCTTCTTGTTTTTGGCTCAGTCCTTCCTTCATCCAAAACTCCTGCTCCAGCCACCACATCCAGTCCCTGTCACACCCCACACTAAATCACAGCACCGAGGGAGTTTTCAGGTTACTCTGAGATTTACAACTTGCCCCCACAGTACACTCTCTCTTCAGAAGCCAAGCACATAGGTGATGGATTGGAGTTTTCCCCCATGGCTTGGCTAGCACAGCCACTGTCTTTCATCAGGCCTTCACCCCTGCAGGAAGAGCTGGGCTGGGACAAGGAGGAGCCCTGCACACAGCTTGATGCTCAAGGGACCAGGAGCCAGGACACACTGCAGGGATGCACAGGATCAGTCCAGATGCAGACTGTGGGAAACTCTTTCACCAGCTTCACATCTGTAAAGAGTCAACATAGTAGCCAGCAGTGTAAATTATTTCACCCTCTCCCTTCTTGATGTTGGTACTTTTGTTACTGCCTAACACAACACTATTTCTATCTCTTGGTGAACTAGAAATTCTTTTTTATAGGTTTGCTCCATTTTAAACCCAGGAACATTTTCAGTTGTGGTCAAAATACCACGTGCAAAAAAAAAAAGCCTAGAAAACCCACATTGTTTTGTTGAAAATGGATCTTGCTTATTACAGCCTTGTAGCTATCAGTGTTTGGTGAGCAGTTTGGGAATTACTGATCTAGATGAAACAGGAACAATTTTTAGTAACCATCAAAATGGAATAAACAGCAAGCGAGAAAAAGACTCCGTGAAATGATTGAAAATTCATGGGGGAAAAGCATCTTGACAGCTTACCAGAAAAGTCCATTAAAAACCAGAGTCCTTCAGATCAGCTACTTCTACATCCCAGAGTTCTTCAGCCCATACAGTTATTTCTTTAATTGTCTTAAACTTTCCAGCCATCAGTTGGAACTGATGCTTTTGTCTTGTTATTATGATTTCTGAAATTCTTAGAAAGTATTACTTTTTAAAGAAGTCTTTTCTTCTTGGCAGGGTTTTTGGTGTGTTTGTTGGATGATAAAAGAAGTGAAACTGGAGAAGTCTTTTTTGTCTTTTGGATACAATAGCTCTGAACTTTTCTCCTCTGCCCCCCCCCCCCGCCCCCGAAGTTTGATATGATTGAAATGTTGAAGATTGCTGTTTGTACTGAAGGAGAAATGGAGGCTGGTTTGCTGCTATAGCAGCACTCCGACAGACTCATTTGAAATAGAAGTGCCATGCTGCTTTTGCAGCACCACTGCTTGAGTGAGTGACAAACCTGTTACAGCATTTCCACAAACAGCAGAGAAAGGTACGCATTTCCACGTGGATAGTTTTCGCAGAAATCTTACACTGGAGCCCAATTATTGCCTTTCTTAAAGAATAAACCTTGTTCTCCAGGTATGACTAATACCTCTCTCAATATATTTCTGAATCTAAAGTTTAATGACCTCCTTCTTTATATTTGCAAAATTCCATCGCATTAATAAAAAAATCACATATCTTTGAGATACTTGACATTAGTTTGTTATATCCGTTTTTATCTTTTTTACTTTGGAGTGGTTAATTCTTTGGCACAATGTGTTTCTCCTAAATCCCTATGTATTTTTTTCATGAATTATATATAATATATAGATGGATTTGTGGTTGGTTTGTTTTTGTTTTGTTTTGTTTTGTTTTTAAAGGAGTTTGCATAAAAAGCTTTTAATTGTGAAAGGACTGACTGAAAAGGAGCAGAAGATTAGGAAAAGCTGCCAACCCCTTCAAGTGAAGTTTTGGATTTTAGGGTGGCAGAAGAGACAAAACAGACAAAAACTTATTTCCTGCTGCATTTAGGCTTGTTCCCTTTTCTCCTCTCTTTCAACCAACTGCCACAGCCTTCAAGCCCCCCCCCGCCCCCCCCCCCCCCCCCCCCCCTTTTTCTGACAACTTACCAATGGCTTGCCAAGAAACTAAGGTGGTTTTAAGCTGCTGTACTTTGGGAGCCTGTTGAATCTATTTGGTCTTTTGACTGCTGTGATGCAGAAAGGAAACTGCACTTTTAAGCAGCTTTTGTTTCCTAATTCAAAGGTGGTGGAAACTGAAACAATAAATTAAAAAGGTCTGAAACAAACAACAGATCAGAGAGATTACCCATACTGTAAAAAGTAAAAGAAAATGTACTAAAATACCCTGAATGAAAAGATGGGGCTGCTAAAAGCTCTATCAGAGTAGCTGAATCTCTTTAAAAATGTCAAGAAAACTGGAAGAAAACCCAAATGAATTCCTCTGCATGTAATGAGGAGCAGTTAATGGAAGACATCAGGTATTTCTCATGGTTGGCTGGTTCCACAGCGTCTGATTTGCCTAATAGCTTGTACAGAAACTTAGGTAGTACTGCTCCCCAGTCTATAAATATATTTCACATGCATCTGATTTTTATCAGAGGAGACTAAGGGAAGGTGAAAAACCAGGGGACTTAAAGATTGATCTGAGGCTGAAAAGTCCACCTTACAACTTCTAAAAACCTGGTTTCCAATTGGTTTTAGAGTAGAATAACTCAGAATAAGACTATGTAGAGATCAAGCTTTCATCCTCTTCCATTTGGTGTACAATGCGAGTTACACATTTCTGGGCAGAGTCTGACCTTCCAACCGTAAGTGAATCCCTAAAAGTACATTAAAAAAGCCCAAGAACTTGTGGAAGAATGGCCACAAACCTCAGTGTCTAATATGAACAAAACGATATGCAGTGTGGTACTTTCTCTGACAGAGCAATGGCTTAGGCAATGCCTAGAAAATAGGAAATAGGCAATGGAATAAAAGGAGCCACATTATTTCTCACAGGTTTTGAGTGCTGCTAGTACACAGACAAGGAGAATTATGACACATAAAAGCTCTTCACAGAGCTGTAGACAGTGCTCCTACAAAAGTTGAGTTGACAGCCCACGTGAAAGCAAGTGAAACAGCACTTCTCCCAAGCTGGGTGTTGGCATATAAATTACTGTGTTGCTATAGGACTTTCAGTAATTCTGAAATTATGCTCTGGACACTACAGGATAATATCTAATTATTTTATATTTGATAACAATTGTAACTTTATTATTATAAAAGCTGGTTGTGTTTTTTTTAAATTATGCCAGTGTCTTGAAAAATTCCTGTAGTACAAACAGGGATTTAAGGTAGCTATGGAGAAGGCAAGAGTTTGGGAAACCAAATAAGGTGACTTTAAAGAGGTCCCAGTCCTGAGGAACTGGGACAGCAAAGTGAAAATCCTATAGACAACAGATGTTCTCTAGCAGAGCACTGAAAAATCCGCTTTCAGCATTAAGATAAAAAAAAAAATAAGGCCACTGGCTTGCAACAGAATGAACCAGATCAACCTAATAGTGGCTTGATATAAAAACTGCCATGTCCATTCCTTTGAGTGAATGTTGCTGTGTGAAACACAAGGAAAATGGCTTGCCAACCTGACAATGGAAGCTGGCAAACTGTCCTAAGAGAACAATCTTATGTTTCCAGTTTAAAATATATGGTTAACAAGTTGAAAACAAGTTTAGAGTAACATTAATAGCTGCAAGCACATTCTCTAATGCATATGATAAAACCACAATTAAGTCTGATTAAAAAAGAAATCGTTTGATAAACTGCAGGTGGAGCCGCACTTTAGGACAGAGGCAACAATTAGTCTGTTAGCACAAGGTGGTTGGAAGCTCATTCTCATAGCCACTACTATCAAGCCAAGCGGAATCTCACAAATCCAAAAGGAATTCTGTTTAAAGACAGCAGAGAACACTATTTTTAACAGATTGTATAAAAGTTGTTTAAGAATGTAAAAACAAAATCCCAAGAACAAAACCCAAAACCATAGAATTATATTTTACTATGGCCTCTACTGAATAACAGTACTGGGAAGCTATCAAGACATGTTATATATCCTAAAACAGAGACCAGGACAAGCAGGAAAGTGTATGCTGGTGGTGCAGGAAAAGCCAACCAAAAGTAAGTATACACATACACATATAGGATATGTGGAAAACTGTTTTCTTGCATGACTATTTTTCAGTTTTCTGTGAAATAGTTTCTTCTGAAAGACAGAGTGACTGCATGTCAAAGATGGTTTACTGTTAGATGCAATATACACCACGTAACAGTAACAATCTACAAATTTAGTGCACATTAATTTAAGCGGTTTTCAGTAGCATTTATTTAGTTATTTCATGGAGAGTAAACTTCCTAATTTTCATTAGTCTCAGAAAACCCTGATCTGATGGATTGGTAAATTAAGGAGTAAAAAAAGTTAGAGGGGAAGATCCCAATTACACATATCATTTTTCAGGGATAAAGTGCATGGCAGATAGAGTGAAATACCAGTTGTCACCTTGTGACACTCATCTAACACAACACAGGGAACAGGAAGGTTTTTGACATCAGGAATTCATGAAAGTAGAATTCAGTATATGCAGAAATGTAAGAAGTCAAAGATAGCAACAAGATTTAGCATAACATGGGGTCCTGGAAGCAGTGATGGCTTTGGGTATGTGATGAAATATGAATTTATATTAAGCATTGTGGCTGCAGGCAGTAACAGCTGCCCAACGGCTTGCTCGCAGCCTCGTAAGGTTGTTATCCCCCCTAGACACATCCTGAGGAGGAACAGACAAGTGTACTTCCACCAGCAAGCAGAATAAAAAAGCAAAGTGTGCTCAAATTTGTCTACTAAGGTTGCACACAGATAAAAGCCACAGATAGACAGGTAGGTCTCAAGACATTATAGTGTCAGAGCAAATGAACTGAGTGCCAGAGTCTCGAAAGTTAATTACTGCAGTTCCAAGCATCGCAATACCTAGGATCTAATTTTGTAACAGGACCTGTATTTTCAGGTAGAAAAAAGAATAGCAAGAATAGCAGAAAGACAGGTATCACAGGAAAGCTAATGACGGGAGAGGAGGAATTCAATCATACAAGTTGGAGCTAAAAGACCCTGTCCAAAATAAGATTAATCATATTACCTTCATATGCTAACTTTTACCTCAGGGATGAGTGAGGCATAAAACCCTGAAATGGAGTCAGAGAGCGATTCAAGTTGCAGAAGGGAAAGATATACTTAATTCTTAGCCTGTTTAAAAAAAAAAAAAAAAAAAAGCCCCAGATAAATACTGATAAATATTATTGCTTTGCGGTCTGCCCTTAAAGGAAACACTGTTGTTCAGACATATGTAACACAAATGTTAATACATATAAATGAGCAAAGGTCTCCTTTTAAAGTCTTTTCTGATATTTTCCCTATAGCACTAGCAGAGAGTGTATGGAAATATTGCTCTCTCACCTAATTCATGGGGCGTTTGGAGGATTAATTAGTTAATGTTTATACAGTGCTTTGAAGATCACAAGCACAGTATAAGCATCAAGTACTATTGTAAGAGGCCACAAGAAGCAGGAAAATGATAAACCTTCATCTCATAAAAGGAAAGAGTTTGGTTCTTGTTAGTTATCAAGTCTTCCCTTCATTTGTTAGGTCTTTCCCTCAGGGAGACCATCCTTATGTTCTTCTTTATGTTGCTAAGGGTTAAATTTCAATGGCTGTGAACTAGAACTAGTAACAATAGCTCTTCAGACTATTACAGCTGGGAAGACTATCATAATATTACTGCTACTCAGCTGCACCATTTACTTCTTTGCAATGGAGAAAAAAGTATGGGAGAAGATTCAGTAACAACACGTTTTGGGTGTTATAATCCCACCATTGATGTAACCACCCAAAAGTCTAAAATAGTGGTGAAGAGTGAATACCACAGACCAGAAGATGTTTTGGCACATTCACCCATCAGAGAGAGTCTTTAAGTCACAGCTGCTTAACTTCTGAAACATTAAGCACAATCTATTAGCTTCTGAACAAACATGAGCTTCATGACCCTTATGGTCATGCTAGCGTCAAACCTTACAATGAAGGTTTCTGATCTGTTAGGAAAACCAGATTGTCAGGAAGCCCATTCAAAACCAGATAGCATTTCCAGGTGGAAAAGGAAAGCTTGTCCAAGAAATCTCAGAAATGGAAGTTCATTCCAACTTGTTCTATGCAAAAGGTAAGATTAGATAAGTCCTGTGGTCCAAGCTGGCCAGAGCTAAGGTCCGTCCCAGCCCTCATGGTGCTACAAGAGCAGGACCTCCTTCCCTGGAAATCTCCTCTCCTAACAGAAACTGAGGTAAAGGATGCAAAGTTCTTTTCAGCTTCCTGGGCTTTTAAAATAAAATATTTCAAGAGATGCCCCTGCTTTCTAATCTGCTTCAGTAAGGCTTCGCTTTTCATTTTGAGTGTTTCACTCTTCTGACTCAACTAAATATATTATTTTAATCTTATATGGTAGGGGAAAAAATTATTAACAGCCACTAGTATTTTAGTATTCTGCCTCACACTACACACACTCCCAGTTGCATTTACTGCTAGCGAAACTGCAGTCTGGAGTTCTTACATCTTTTATGCTCAACCATGCAGCACGCATACCCTAAAGAGAAACAAAGCAGGAGAGTTTTAAATGCCTTCAGGGCAGTGTTCAGTACCTCTGTTGAGATATCTCATTGCTCAGCTTGCCTCATCAGTGTGCCTCAAGTTGAAATTCTCCATCTGTAAGGAACATAAAAATCATCAGCTTTATCTGAAAGTGAAGATCCTTGGGAAAGGAAGAGGAGCACACAGATTTGAGTGGTATTCCCAGGCTTCTGAGCTGGTCTGATTTTTGGCCTGCCCTGGACATCCTGTATATTTGTTTTAATGCATAAAGTGTGGAGCCTCAATCTCCACCCTGCACCCCCCCCCCCCCCCCAAAAAAAAAAAAAATCCTGAGAAGAGAGATTTCTATCCAGCAACAGAAGAGAATTCTGTCAGAAACTTGTTATCCTGAAGTTTAATCATAAATTCTTCTTTCACTCTACTTCTTCTTGAACTGGATCACTTCAAAAAAGAGACAGAGTTCAGCAGCAGTTCTTTTGGTGTTAAATTAACTGACCTTAAAGGAATCTTTCGGGTTACAGAAAACCCTAAACTAACTTGACTGCCAGATGCATCATAACTGAGTTAATTAACACAAGGGCATGGCAGCAAAACAGTTGAAGTGTTTTGCTTCAGGTCCTGCTGCTTGAGTTCAGGACTCATTAGGGACTGTCAGAAAGACCCAGTCCCCTTTAAGCTGGCCCCAAAGAGGTATCATCAGGCAGGAGACTTAAATGCTGGCCTGCTTACTCCTTTGAGCATAACTGGCACAACTCTACTTAACCCAAATTAATCTGTTAGGATGGCTTGGCTTCAAGCAGCCTGCAGGTAGCAGTCAGCCTGGGAACAGTAAATGGAATTTTTTTAAAAGTCTCTTTAACCATACACTACTCAGTAACTACTGGTCTTATGGCAACTGTAAGTTACTAGAAAATCTGAAGTGCTTCTTAAACTAAGTTTAACTTAACTTAAACAAGAACAAAATCTTGTTCAGGGCAGAGACACACTCTGGAAGTAATGAACCTTTTCTAGTGCTAGAGGTAACAGACTTAAGGTCCTCTTCCTTTCAATAAAACTGGGGCAGATCCACCAGTTTATAAAGGCTAAAGGTTTGCACAGACAAAAAAGCATGTTGAAAAGCAACCCTGTCCCATCTCCCTCCACCTTGGGAAGAGAAAGTTCCGATTAATGGTTCCGAATGGCTGTGGGGAAAGCTGGAATCTGCATTTAAATAGAAAGATTCCCAAGTGCCCAGGTATTCATTTTTCTTCTTAAAGCAGGAGATAGAGCATTATTTACGTGGACATTTTAATGTTAAAAGGACACTGTGGTGCAGGTTTGTGGTTCATCTCACTAGTGCACAGCCAGTTGGGTATAACTTTGCCTGCCAGAGTAATGCTGAACATTTGTCCCGAGCAACATCCTAAGAAACAGATACAGCTAGAAGGCAGAATTGTGTGAGTCTATTACTGTGCAGCTAATGTAGAACACACACACAATGCAGCTAAATGACCAGGTTCACAGGCACTCACATGCAGGGGCAGCACCAAGCAAAATATGAATTGGAAATGAAGACCTGGGCAGAGCCATCTGACTTGTCAAGCCCTGCCCCTTGCTATTGCGGATGATTCATGCCTTCCTCACACATGAAATGGCAACCAAACCAAACCAAACCAAAACCCCCAAAGCAAACCACCCATAAAAAAAGAAAATACACTGAGATCTTATACTAACGTATACCTGAAAAATAAAGCAGAACAAAGTCTATGCAATCCCCAGTCAAAAGCCTGGGGAGACCACATAAAACTGATAGGCACAACACTCAAGGGATTCGAAGGAAACTGAGCAGATTTCCCTGAGCATGTAAAATCCCTCACTGCACTACTGATGAGTTAATATTCAGATAATTATGTCAGGTGAAATTGCTTAATTAGACCCCTAATTAGTTTCCAACCATTCAGAGAAAAAAAAAAAAAAAACATTAAGAAGAATTTCATATTTTAATTAAGAATTCATTTTTGATAAGCAGATGATTCTATCAGTCACTGACAGCTACATAGAGGATGGCATATTTATGTGTTTATATTTTTGCATGGCTGTATACTCACACCCACAATCAGGCTGGATGCGTGACATATTTAAGGTTCAGTTCTGACAGATGCTTAATCGTGAGAGTAATCCCATGGGTTTACATGGGTAAATGTTTGTAATGTAGAGCCCCACTTAGACTTCACTGCTGTTATGCGAATTTCCACTGTGACTATGACCCCTTCAAAATGGCTCAGGCCCCATGTGTTATATGTTTCATGTTTGGGTGAGTCATCAGGGTCTAGTATAGATTAAGACATCACGGTTCCTTTCTCTGATGCAATGAATCTCAGACAGCTTATTGAAAGTGAAACAGCTTTTCCAGGTACTCTGTGTGTACAGAGAATCTGTAGCCCCATTACTTACTGCTTTCTTCTGAAAGGTGAGGGATGTGGAGAGAAGCAGTATGTATCCAGACCTGGCTACCTCCCTTCTCACCCAGCCGTTATGAAAATAATGGACACTGTTGCATTTGGCGTGGATCCTGCTGTTGCACTTGCTCTCAGTGCTTACCTTTCAGTCTGGATCACTTTGGAGGGAAAGGCAGAAGAATGCTCTGCTGTGTGTCTTAATGGTGAGCTAGAGGCACAACTGTGAAGGATTAAAAAAGTTGAAATTTTTCTTTTATGCATAGTGGTAATATCTCATTAAAACAAACAAACAAAAAAAATCAAACAAGCAAATAAACCAGAGACATCTTTAGTATTTAAATATCTATGGGGCATGCAAGGAGTTTCTGGCTCACAGGTATTTAAATGGTCCTTCAGGCAACTGCACCGCTTTTGGATCCAGCCTTGTTCCTCTGTTTCTGCTGGGCAGTGCTCAGAAGGCTTTCAGAGAATTCACTGCAGCAGTGCTGCAAATTTCTGACTCTCCCCTAGAGCAGGGGTCCTCAAGCTTTTTAACCAGGCGGCCGGCGCGGATGCAGTGGCAGGCAGCCATCTGCGGCTGCTTGGTGTCCCCCCCAAACCCTGGCGGGGGGGGGGCGGGGGGGTCTGTAAATACCGGGGGCCGGATTGAGGACCCTGGGGGCCGTATCCAGCCCGCGGGCTGTAGTGTGAGGACCCCTGCTAGGGCTTCCCTCTTGTGAAAAGTCAGCTGGTTTCACTTGTTGCAAAAGTGTAAACAAGAAGTTTGGCTAAAACAGCTTTGTAGGAATTAGCCAAAGTTACTATATTGTGAAACATTACCCACTTTTGTGTCTTAATTCATAGGAAGGTCTAGGTTTGTATTAGTTAAGTTTTCACTTTTGTTCTTTTAAAGTACATAATTAATGAAATGATAATTTTAAAGAGTTATTCCACTCTTTCCTCTTCCTCATTGCTGCATTGAATCTGCTTTTGTTGAGTGATGAAATATTTAAAAATCATTAAAATAGTTAGCTTCTTATTAACAAACACCTGCTATTTCTGAACTTCTAAGTGTCTGAAAAAATGGTATGTAGTGAGGTGACTTTTAGGTACATATTCATCCCAAACGTAAGTTTAGTACATTCAGTTTCCTAAAAACAAACAAAAAAATTGCCCCAGTCCCCACCCCCGCCCCCAAATACACTGTTTGAAAATTAGCAATGATTGAAATCCCTCAGCTACTGTACAAGGACAGCCAGGGACAGAGCATCCAGACTTTTATTACAATTCATCCCTTGCCTGACGCAAGACAAAACTATGCACCATACAGCCCCTTGTGTGTGCCATCTTCCGAAAACATTGCAGACTTCTCCCTTGTAAAGGTGCATTTCTTTCATCTGGGCAGAACAGCTGCATTCATGCTGCTGAAGTGTCACCTAATCTCTGGCAAGGCAGCATTGAGCGCAACTGGATCAGGATCCCTCTGTAACTGAGCTTTGTGCTTGTAAGTGGGATGAGGCAATGGCAGAGATCAGGCCCAAGTATTTTTGTGGACCCACATAGACTTCAGTGCTGGCTGCATATATATCATGGTCAGAACTGAACGTTCTAGACACACTCTCAGACCTAAATGGAGTTTACGCTCCAAATACATGATAGCTGTTAATAAATAAGTTTTAAAATATTAAAAATTCTAAAAAATCTGATATTAATAACCATAATAATGAAGGATGTTGTTTTTCATACAGAGAGTAATGCAGTAAATCTGCAATTTGAATGGCAATTAGCTGAGATATGAAATTGAAATCAGTCTGAAGTACTAAACTAATGTTCCCTTCCTGGCCCACTTCCAGGCTTTAAAGTACAGAGGGTCCCTCTGGGCATTCAAGATACACTAAGCCCAAATTTAAAACATGGTACTACTGAAAGCCCATAGCTTATTGCTGAACCACAGGAGGGTGAGCATTCTTCCCTTCATTCCTTTGCTGCTTACAAATCTCTCCTTGTTTTCTTCCCATAAAGAAAAAAGTGCTTAAAAGGGAAACAATGGCACAAAAGCAGAAAAACAGTAGCTGGGTATTGTAAGGATGACATCAGTACAAGGTCTGAGACAGGCTTTATTTTGCTGTAGGCGAATAGCCAACAGTATTTACTTTAAAATCAGTTTGCCTTCAGACCACTCCAGTTGTATACAATCACATATAAAATTCCAATACAGACACGTCTGCCTTGGGTGAGCTGATCAGTAATATTTATTTAGCTGTCTCACTGTCTCACTATCCTTGCTGGAACTTCCTCATGATTACCATAATATAATTCCATTTGGTTGTCAGATGACTGGTTTTAACTTATCACGATCAGATTACACTTGGAAAGTTTCCAATTCCTTCTTACTTCCTATAACTTTAAAAAATACTCTAAGCAAAATTTATTTAAGAACTGACTCAATTCAGAGCCTATCAAGGTAATATAGCACTGATGAGGATGCCAGCTTCGAGTCATGCTGTCTATTGGATGACCTCTGAGACTTGCAGCCACTAATCCTGTGAATTTTAAAGCAAGGCAAATGAAGAATGACTTTTCAGCTTCTTCATATACAGCGTGTTGCCTCTATGTAGGTTGGTTGTGAGAAAGCTGGCATCCTGCATTGCTCCTGAATGCGACTTGCCAGTTTTCAAATAAAAGCCCAAAGAAACAGATTATTTAGAAACAACTGCTTATTCTAGTTCTACATAGGTCTTCTAAATCCATTACTCCTTTAAAATGGAATTGAGCATCTCAATTTCCCCACCATTCCTAAGGCCAAAACATGATAATGTCTGAAAATGTGAATCTGGCTCTGAATTCGCAGTTTCAGGTTAGACTTCTCTCTTCTTAAACCCCAAATACTGAATATACAGCAACATTGTTCAAGTTTGGGGGTTCCTGGTAATAGGGCTCATGCTACAGTGGTTTTCAGACCAAGATTAAAGGTCACTTGGCAACAGAGTTCTAGTGCTGCAGAACTTCTTTCCTTCTACTAAATGTAAAGTGTATTGGTAGGTTTTGTTATTTGTAAGGTTAACCAGAGCAGAATAAGCATGCTATTTCTTATCTTTCAGTATTTCATAAAGTATTCTGATCACTGTTCTATATATATTAATAGTTGTGCTAGATGTCATTATCTTTCTTATGACAATGTTAGCAAAGACATATAGATTCAGTTCACTCTGCAAAGAAAAATACACTCAGTATATTTTTTCAAATACATCATGAGCATGCTACATATATAAAATCGTATCTTGGTGTTGAATGTAATATATGAAACAGGTTGATTTCCATCTCTTTCACATAGTCCATTTATTATCTATAAATGTAAAATGTTCCAATTCCATAATGGATTTCTTTGCGTTTATAAAAAAGGTATCATACCTATCGTACAGACAGTAACGAGAAACTTACGTATTTCCTGACTCACTCACTCAGTCCCTCCGTCCCTTTTTTTTTTTTTATTGAGGACAGTTGTCTGTGCCTCAAAGACCTGGGACAAGCCTGCTTAGTGTCAGCGTGCCCTGGGGGCCCTCTCGCCTACCTGGGGAAGTGAGCTCCAAGAATCAACAAAGAACCCAGCCAGTTTAGGCAGGGCCATCTGACACTGAATAAGCCTAATGTCATTGCTGCAGAGGAGCATCCACAGTTGTAAACTCTTCAGATGCAGCACCCAGAACGTGAAAAGTTTTATAAATGACACCCAGAACCTTAGCAAATTAAATGTTTTTCATCTGTGAAGCGGCATTTTGATATTCCACCATGACATACTAGTAGATGAATTCTTCTCCAAATGTGGATGACAGCCTGTTCCTTGAGCACTAGGAATATTATGTGCTGAATTGCCTGTGTTGCACACTCCAGAGTTTAGTAAACCCCAACTGAGACCAGCAGTCTGCTAGAAGCCCTTTTTACCACAGCTTGTGTTATGGTTTCTTTAAAACATTTGATTGTTTGGGATCAGACTGCTAGTCTCCAAGTGGATATAAAGCATTGTAACTTTGGTATCTGCGTCCATGACTCAGTATGATCTTTCGGAAAACGAAGTTTTATGTAAGTTAAAAACATATGCATGTTTTATAGCAGTGATAACTCCTTATGAAAAAGTGATATATTTTTATTATATAAGGGACACTGCTAGTTCATAAAGGACTCACAATGCTCAGTGATTCAATGCCTGCTATGTACTTAAAATGTTTTGTAGACTACTTCAGTATGTTTGCCTAAGAAGTAAAAATTGCCGTAAAAATGTAAGTTGCAGTAATGGTGTTATTGTAAGACATTTTTGCCAGCCACAGTGAATGATTTCTAAATGCCACAGTGTGAATAAGTTGTAAGGCACAACAGGTTATATTACAGTGTGAAGCCTTAGGTGTGCTGAAATTACCTTTCAACAGCTCACCCGGGAGTATCTCTGGGAGATTATAACATGACAACTTTACTGTTTTTTAAAAATGAATAAATGAAGTCATTAAAAAGCATTTTTTTCCCAGATAAGTGAAGTACCTTCCATCACCCAGTGTGCAGTCATTAGGTCTAATGTGCTTCTCTGCAGAAATATATCAAAATGATCCAGGGTTCCCTTCCTTGCTATTGTGGCAAAAAGAAGATTTTTTACAGGAATCTTGGCACTCTCTGAATGAAGGATGTATGCACGATTACCCAGCATACTCAATTTCCAGATTCTACAAAGCTGCACTACTAACAGACCCCACTATGTTTTCTAAGACATGTTTTTCTCTAAATCTCCTGCTATTTCAGTCCATATTTTTTTTCCCCACATTTCCATCCTCCAAGACCAATAATACTAGAGACGTCACTAAATGACTGTCCTATAGCATGTCTGATTCTTCAGGAGTTTGTTTGAAAACCTACACCTTAAGGCCCACTAAGTGTTGATCATCACTATTTTTTATTTAACTGGACAGCGTGACATGCCAATCTTCCCCATATTCTGGTGAATATGCACTCTAGGAAAATAAGCAAAAGACATAAACTACATCTCTATGCACTTCTGTGTTGGTTGCACACAAAGACACCATGCTGCAATGATTCCAGCCCAGCAAACTGCAAGAGATTTGCAGAACATGCATAAAGAGCTCAAGGGTACAGCTAGAAAATGTGACTAAAAACAGGTAGTCTGTTCATGTAGCCCAGCTGCTGCAGCTCTTTGCTGATCAAGACAAAATGCTATAATATGTACCAGCTCTCTAAAATAGCACAATGTCAACATTTGGTTCAGATCTTACCAATGAACCTCAGGGACAACAAAGCTTTTCCCTTCTTCCCGGTGCTTTGGCACCAGCACACTGCTGGCTCTGAGATGCACTGAGACCTGAGCTCTTGGGGACTAGTGAGCAGCCCAGGCAGAGGTCGAGCCTCTGGCATCGCTTCTGAAACCTCCATGTGGGAAGACTTGACCCTCAGCAGCCCTGTAAAAAACCAACTGTCCTCTCTGCAGCTCTGCTGTGAAACATCTGCTTTCTCTGCTGCAACCTATGCTCTGGAGAGCTGCCAGGAGATTTGTTTCATGGGAAAACTGTAAAAATAAGCTATTTAAGGCAAAGGGAATGATGCCGAAGGTAAAGGCAAGGTTATGGGCAGCATGTAAGGATGCGAAGAGCTAAAGCACAGAGGCAGCAAGTTTGGAGTCTTTCATAAAACCTACTTAACAAACTAAAGTACCTGAGACATACCCAGCTCTGCACATGTGAGATAAGCCACAGTGCTGTTGTAGTTTCCCAGTCACTTCTTTTTGATCACGTCCCACTTTTCACTATACCTTTACATCAACCTTTAAGTAGGCTGCAAGCTCTTAAACAACAGATTAGAGCAATGTGTGTGTCTGTAGTTTGTCTAACACCAAGGAGATCTTCAGGGGCTGCTATCCCATAAATCAAATATTCATTGCAGAGGCAGGAGTGCAGCACCCTCTGTGGGCTCTTGGGAAAAAGTCCTGGCTGGATTCAATGAACAGGGATTTCTTCAACTTGTGTGCACGGCTGGGAAAACTTGGGGTTAGTCCTCTGTAGTAGTTACACCTTCTAAACTCAGTCATGTACAACTAAAGTAGGAAAAATGAAAGAAAGCAAAATCATTGCTTGCAATGGTTCTGTCTTTAAACAAAGCTGAAGAGCACTGTTATTTACCTTTCACAGTTTGTGCTACAGGTAAACCCATAGAGCTGAAAACTTGCCACCATCTTTTCACAGTACAGATGGTAGGAGGTTACCCTTACCTTGGTGTTAGAAGGGATCATACTTGTGGTGGAGAGTTTTGGTAATGCCTCGTTGGTGACAACACAAACACAATAACCATACAACTTCTGTATCTACTCACCTAGGAGGGCAGTTGCTGAAAGCATTTGAGATTTTTCATTCTACAATAATTAAGGGTGTTTAGCTATTTGCAAAATCCCTAAACAATCTCCTATAATGTTTTCCATTTTATTTAGAAAAAAATCCAGTTTAAATAAAATGAAAATACTGCTCTAATATAAAAGAACAGCATAGTCCAGAAGTTTACACAGTGTGTGAAAATTAATTTGAGAGGTTTTTTGTTTTGGTTTGGTTTGGGTTTTTTTGTCTCGTTGTGGCTTGCATGCAGTTGCTAGAAAATAAAGTTTAATTTCCACTATATAGTGTATTCCAAATCTGATTTTGGAAAAGTACAGTTCACAGACATTTAAGTATATCACCTTGTACAGTTGGCTTTGAACATTTTGAAGAACAGTACCTTTTTACATTTTATTTTGGCACCTAGGTCTGATTACATTAGTTGTTTTGATAGAAAAGACTTCAAGAAGAAATTCCTCCAGTGGGAACAAAAGAACTGTCATAAATTTAATGGCATATATGCAGCTCATAAATGGAAGTATTTAATACAATATATTTATCCTTTTCCCAAGTGTTACAAAATTAGGCAGTTTGGTTAGATGTACCAGAGAAGTGAAAGACAAGTGTGTTTTAGCTGTCCCAGATTCACAGAACTGAGAGCTGGAAATAACATGTCCCTTTTTCTCTGCTGTCCCCTGCCAACACAGACCTCTTCGATTTACTACATTCTCAAGTGTTTTAACTGACTAATTTTTAAATGATTCACTGCTGGAGTTTCTACTGCTTCCCTCTGGAGACTGTATCACTCTGATAGATGTCACCATTGGAAATTGCATCAGCAGTCAGGCTCAAATAGCTTTTGTCCAGTTTTATCTCGATATTACTTCATGGGTTACATTGCAGAAGTCCTGCCCCTCTTTCGCTGCCACATTGCTCTTACTTGTGTTATTATAGTCTCTTGAAACCCACATCACGACTGAGGTCTCCTTGAACCATATTTTTAGTATAAATGTTTTATAAATGATTGTTTCTACCTTGCCTATTTGTATTCTCTTCAGACAAGTGACTTAGCAAATATGAAGAGCTAAGGAGACAGACATAATACAAAAGCTTATGTAAATGTTTTGGTACCTATAAGCAGACAAGTGCACTGATATTTAACTTACCTTTCCCTCCTTTTTTGTGTTATTTTCTCATCAGTCATCACAGGTTCATTAGTTGTAAGTTAGTCAAAAAAAGTTTTCAACCACGATTAGGGGCTTACACAACGTCCTTCCTACGCCCTCAGCTCCTGGTTTTTGTAAAGATTTTTTCTTGCACAGAACTACGCAAGCATATTCATGGTATAGCACACAATATCATTTGGAAACAATAGAAGTACCTAAATTACCTGCTTGAATCCAACAAAGAAGCATCCTTACAGGCTTCTCAGTAAAGATCTTGGTTCAACATGCGTGATTGTCACAAAAGCCAGGGTGGTAGGATGTACACAGAAATGACTAAAACACAAAATGAAAATTATAGGATGCTGTTCAAAACCCGCAGTGTCTCCTCACTTAGAATCCAGGACCCAGGTCACAGGATCTTGCTGAAGGAAGCTGAAGAATTAAGGAGAGAGGAGAAATTATATGCTCAAGACAGTAAAAGACTGGAAAAAGACAAATAAGAATAGGATAGTTAATCTTGCAAGAAGGTGGATAAAACAAGACACACGAAAGGAATGAAAAATGGTACATGGCATAATGGTTTTCAGCCAGAGGATATCAAGGACAAAGGGTCATAAAAGGTAATCAAATGGTCCTACAGCACTCAAAAATACATTACAGTTTAAAATTAATACTCTTTTTCACCTTTAGCCACACTTCCGTGCCCTTCAAGATCAAATATTTTCTGTCGAGATCTCAAAAGGAGCACCAAAATATAAGACATATAGCTTTGTCAGCGTTATCATAGATGCATGTTTTATTATTTCGGTAAAAAATAATGGATCAAGTTAAAAATATTCTGAATACAGATTTATCAGCCCACAAGGGTGGCTTAGGCACACCTGTCCATCTTTCTTCAGTCTTCACTATTTTTTTTTTTATGAAAGAGTTTGATAAATACTAGAAAAGCCAGTTGAAAGGTTGATTCTAATTCAACACATGTACAGTGCTTTCAGATTCTCCCAGGATAACAAGAGAAAAAATTTGTCAGCCTGTTTTACCTAATTAACCAGCAGATCATGCACAGCAGCCAGGACAAGGGTCAGTATAATTGCCACCTGCCTGGGAAAAGTTGCCCCAGCAACCTGACAGCTAACACTCTAGGGCAGAGCAATGATGGCTTCTCAGACTCTTTTACCGTGGCTCTTCAACCTCACATAAAATTATTAAAGATTCATTGCACACAGATATTCCACCTTCCAGCAAGTACTCTAGCTGCCAGGATGAAGCACCATTCCCAGGGACTCTTTGACCTGATTAATATTTAAAATACTTTATTCAAAATCAAATAGCTCCAATAAGCAAAATCAAGGAAGCCCTGCCCATGTGATCCTAGGAATACATAACTGTAGACCTCTCCCAGAGGCTTGGGATCTTTCTATACTCCCTGCTCACAATCACCTATGAGTAAATCTGAGTTGGTGTCTCTTTCACAGATGCTCTATCTACCAGTTTTATGGAGCCATTGATATTAATTTCAGCCAGTTTTGCATGAGAGTGTCAGTGCACTTTATACGCAGTGGAATACGAACAAGGGGAGACTGGGTGCACTTCAGTCAGACCATCCCTTCCAGGAGGCACAGAGAGCAAATTAGAGGGTATATAAAGGAGTCTGGGCTGATACAACCAGCAGTGAGTTTGTTCTCAAGAAAACACCAAGCAGATACTTTCCAAAACTTCCCGATAATTTCTGATTTAGCTTTCACCTGCACACCCATTTCTAGGCATGAGTTCAGGCTTCAGTGCCAGTTCTTGGCAACACCACGGTTCCCCAAGTGCTCCACTCTATCACCTGCATCAGCTCCTGTGTCTGTGTCCTTGTCTGAGCGCAACTGAACTGAGACCCAAGCAACATTTAGTACAAGCCCCAAACCAGCCCCAGCCAGCTGCTATCACCCTAGAGAACACAACACTTGATCCAACAACTATTGAATTCAATGCAAAGACAGCTGTCATTTGGATCCAAATCAAAAAAAAAAATGCTTAGGGGGAAAATTGTTTTATTTTGAGGTTTCCTTTTCCAAAGCTAAACAACTAAAATGCAAATCTTAAAAACTTCAGAGTGAAAAATATTGGTTTTGACACATTATACTGAACCAATTCAAGCAGAAACCATTTCCAGCTGACAAGTTTCCAACTCCTGTGCTCATACTTTGCATGTTAAAGTTGCAGGAACAATTCAGTCACCATTATCCTTACACCAAACCATATATGTGAACTCATAGATACTTCTCTAAAATGCACTAATTTTAATGATGTTTGCATTACAGCTGTTTTAATCCCAAGTTTTGACAGGAAAAATACCAAAACATGTTTAAAAATTAAGTCCTTCTGAAAACAGCAAACTTAGAGCTACTTGGTGCTATGCTCCACTGAAGCATTTTTACACAAGCATATCAGGGTTTATAGGAAGAGTATGCCTATTTTTTAACACATTTTGACCCTGAAAGATGAAACTGACTTTCATTTGAATCTTGCATGAGGAAGCCACAGAAAAGTAAAAATAAAAACATCCCTATTCCTGATTCCTGCAGGTTTACATCCAGACCAGAACCATGGATATTTTTGTTCTTATGTGCCTAAAGGTCTAGAGGTGTTGTCAGTGCCCAAATATTTTGTTTTGTCATGATGGATAAACTCCTGCAGTAATTACCCTGACAGCTTCCATATAGGAGAATATTCTTTTCTCAAACCCTTGCTTATTGACACACAACTTTATCATTAAGTTACATTCTCCTCTTTATCTCAAAAGCCTAGGAGCATAACACTGTGCTGCAACTCAATGGTTAGTTTATTACCCTATTTTAATTTTCATTATTTTCTGATTTCAAACTTAATAATTTCATTTAACGTATTATAGCATGACTGATATACAGCAGATTTAATCTATGGTATATAGAAGATATACAGTTGAGATATATTGTCAGCTGCTACTGTTTAGGTTGTGCCTTGGCAGAAATTACTGTTCCTATCCACTTTAGACTGTCTAAGACTCTAAGCAATAGCTGGTGACTTTGATTCAGCCCCAGCCGGGGCTGTGAGGTTGAAAGGATTTGATGCATCCCATTACTCCTCATTGTTTTCTGAGCATCATCTGTATAAATATTTTCTGTTTGATTGGTATAATATTTTGGAGATGTAGAGCAAAACCATGTAGCCTGAGATTGCTGAATTCATTTCATAGCACAAAGATGAGCAATGTACTTACGCAGACTGAAATACAATGCATTGTAATAACAAAAGTGTAGCCAGGATAATATTAAAATAAACTTATCTCCTATCACAGATTCAGGCAAAGTAAGTTTCAACAAAGACAACTAATTAAAATGTGCATCTCTGTGTTATTTAAACTTTAGTGATCCTGTCATATGTGTCACTCCAACATTAAAATTACTTGCTAATGTCAGTCATAAACAGTGATGTCATATTCAAAACTGTTCTAAGTGAAAAATTGTTCTTTTTAGATTGCTAGATAAACTTTTTCCAAGTATGTCTCCCAGCAAAATAATGAGCTGGATTTCACTGCCAGAGCTTTTGCTCCCAAACTCGTATTTATTAGCCCACATATAAAAGCATGCATGAAAAGGAGCTGACGGAGCACAGTGAGGCATGAATTTCAAGTATATTCCAGCACCAAAGGTCAGAAGCAGATTTCCTATTTGAGTAGCAATTATAAATAGCCATCAGAGGTGAAATAGGATTGAAATACTGGGTTATGTTGTGTTTCCTGTTGATTTTGAAAGGTTAACATTCTGAAGGAAAGAAGAAAAACCACAATTCCATCTCTTAAAAAAATTAAATTCTTTCCAAAAAGGGTAGAAATGGGGTACCAGAGCACTTTTTTTTCCCCAAGAGAGGTATTCAGAGACCCAGAAATTTTAAGGCCAGAAGCACAGTCCAAGGATACCTTCTGTTTTCTTCTTCCACGTCAGATCCCTGAACACATGCCTCACACCCCAGACTAATCTACTGTCTAGACTGAGCAGCAAATGGTTGCTAATGTGCGCCCTGTGGCCCTTTTCTCATCATCTACAGCATGGAGAGGCTGTGCAAAACTTCTTTGTCCTGAAACCTCCTCTGAAAGTAGCCAGATCCAAGGGATCTGGAGGAAGGACCTCCAGGACCATAGATTTCCAACAATATGTATTGGTCTTTCAGGACATGACTTTATATAATTCCCAAAAAACAATTGTTTATTCTTTTTTTTCCCCCTCCATCTATAGGTCCCAGTTGGTTTGCTGACTCTCATGACTACCTTTCCTTGGACATCACTCTTCTCTTTCTGTTCTTCTATTTCAATACATCATCCATAATTTCCTTGTTGTCACCTCTGTCCTTCTTTCCCATGTTCCTTCCCTCACCCAAAATACATCCAATTCCACCACTGTAATATCTGTACACAATAATTATTGATGGAGGGAAGATAATGATAAAAATTACTTTCCTACTCCCCGTACGTTTTTAGTAGCATTTTACCACTTTTCAGCAAGAATGTTTAGGAAGGGGCACTGCACTGAAGGGATAAAAAGAGTCAGCACAGCGACTCCTATGTAGTGTAATAATCCTTGTGATTGTCAACCTTTTCATTAAACAGCTGCTGTAACTATTACATACTTCAGCATTTAGGGGAAATAACACGAATAGAAGCCTTTTGCTTAAGCTGATTTTGCACAGACCAACTATGAAACACATCATTATAAATTAAATGACTTTGACAAGTAACAGCCCTCACAGCTACTTTGGCCTAACACTCTCAGTGAGAGTCTCTGGATATGTGGTTTATCTATGTGACATCATCGAGAAGCCAAAGAAGGAAATTAAACATATCCTAGGTGATTTCCCCTGAACAGGCTTTATGTGAAAGATGATAAATAGAGCTCTGTATTTTGAACAGGAGGTTGCAGCAGGGACAGTGCTGACAGGCGCTAGGCTTTGTGCCAAGGTATTTATTTACTACTTGTGTCATGACAAATATTAAGCCACAATCTGAAGTCTCACAGAACAGCAAAGCCTCAGAGGGCCTGGCATAGAGCATTCTGCTGTGTCTCTGTGTCTCCTCTCCATGGGGAATGAGGAGTCCATGTGTTTCATCAGTGTCCTGCCCGCCGGAGTCTGTATTTCACCAGGAAGATGAGAACTATTGCACTTTTTGCCAGTGAATAACCCAAGTGGTTTTCTTGGGTCTGTCAGACTTGCACAGTAGTTCACATTTCTGAACAAGTCCAAAACCAAGCAGTTTTGATTTAACAACAGGAAAACATGTTTTAAATATTGAATGGCTGTACCTAGGAAAAGTACTAGCTTAGATCTCTACCTACCAGGAAATAGCTTCTATCAGACACTTGCTAAATAGCAAACAAACAAAAAAAATTCACAGACTATTGGTAAAACTACATTAATTATCACTTAATTAATTGATTACAGACTGGTGACTGCAAACATGTTACCTTTTACTGAGAAGGGCTTTCTAGGTTACAAGAGCAATAGTAAAGAATGAGAACTATGAAATAGATACTTAATGAAAAATGGTTATATCCATTTAGAATAATTTACCACTTTGGTTTCTATAGTCAGTCAAAATGGTTTCACTTGGATGATATAAAAGCATATTTTGGTGTGTAAGTTATCAGCCAGTAAAAATAATGCATTGTTCCCATTGCATTCAGGATTTGAACAGTACTTACAGCAATATTAGGAAGACACCAGCATGAGGCAGGTGAACCTCTGTACAAATCGCTGCAGAAATGTGCACTGAATGAGGCTGTGAGATGAGGACACATACTTAAAGCACCACTGAAGGAATACAAAAGCAGTTAGATTCAAATCATTTGTGTACGTTTTATGTACTCAGGCACTGGCTTGTGAGGCAATAATTGAAAAATAATGTGTGGCTTTTTTGGCCACATTTTATTAAATTGCCTCTCTTAGTCACTTCAGTAACAGCTTGGTGATACACTGTGCTGCCCTATTTACAAAAGAGCCAGGTCACTCTTTTCTTTCCCTGGTCCTTTGCTTCTCAAGTTTGAGAGAACAAAAAGCACCATGAGATGACATTTCCTGAATCTGATGCTCCATTGCTTCCCCAGTGCTCTCACAGTAATATCCTGTGTTGATTTTGCTAAGCAGGAGGAACAAAGGATCAGACCTATTGTCTTCAAAGAAAAAAAATTATTGCCAGTTCCTGCTAGTAAAAACCGTTTAACAGCTTTTGAAGGAATTGCCTCTGTGTCATGACATATAAACTAATGCTTGAAAAAAAGTGAGATTTGGACAATTAACTGTGTTTTGCAGTCAGAGACTGAAAAGGGCTTGGGACAAAAAATCAAAAAGCAGCATTATTAGGTCTACGGAAGCTGTGATGCAATTTTGCCAGTCTAAAAATAGAGGCTTTGCACCATGCAATACAATATGAAAAGGTATCCACTTGCATCCATAAATCTACCTGAAGAACAATATTCAGTCTTTGAGCTAGCCTGGATATTAATCTGCAAGCACCATGAACTCACTTTTGGAGTGAGTACAGAAGAGCATGAGAGTGAAGGGGGCTGGCATTTTCACCAAGGGGCTGTGGGACAGCTGTGCTGCCTCTGCCTGGTAATGCTGGAAGGGAAATGAAGGCTATGAAAGAGCAGGGAACTGGGAAAAGCAACACCAGCTACAAAGCCTTTGTTACCAAATGTCTCTGACATTGTTTTTATATGCAGAGGAAAGCTGAGGACAGAAGAAAATTTTAACTTTTCACTAGCAGCAAAACATCATTCAAGTTTTTTTTTGTTCCAAGTTCCAAGTACCCCAGCCACCTTTGCAGTGTGCACCACTGTTTTGCTGCCTGAATTTCAGTATGCACTTGGTCTTATCGTCCTCAGCAATTTTGATACCAGAAACACTTGTTCAGTTAGCAACCTTCAATTATCTGTGATAAGAACGTAACTTGTGTTATTGATAGTCTTTTGCTTGTCAAATTAACACTGTGTTGTCATCTCTTCATCTAAGAGTTTCTTCCCACTTTACACACTAAACATAGAAGAAATGTTTAAAAATAAGCAATCATAAAAACATGCTGCTAGAGATAGGCTACTTCTGAAGTACTGAGGCTAGAAAGATATGTCTGTTAACGGCTACCAGGAATCAGATATTCTTTCAAGATTTGTGATTACATGCTTCATAGTGACTTCACTATTGAAAACAACTTGTGAGGATTTAGGAGGAAGATTCTCCCAGCTGTATGTAGTGGAAATGTAGAAGTATAGAAATAAAAAAAAAGTAATTCAGAGGAGATAAGGGATGAGTGAAGACTGATGAGTGAAATTAGACAGCATTACTGGACAACAGAGGAGCTGAACACACAGTGCAAAGCTCTCTGGCACCTATTTTTTGTGTCTGACTTTGTCTTTACACTGTAAAATCCAGTTCTTAACGCTTTTCCTCTTTTACCACTTCATTGTAACAAGCAAAGTTCAGTGGGATTTACAGGTGACATGTGACAAGCCAGTGCCATTGCAGAGCTATTCATATGCCTCTGTCCTTCCAAACTGTGGGCTGTGGTTTCCATCTCATGCCTCTCCATGTAAAGAGAATAACATGTGCCAGTCACCACAGATCAGTCAACAGCTGGCACATGTGAGTTTTGTGTATCACTGAGTATTTCCCAGCCAACCAGATGGTTTTGGAAAACGTTCAGGGAAGATGTTAGAAAGCTGTCCAGCGCCATTGATAACAAGAAGAAGAATGCTCCATGGAAGACTTACTGCCAGAGCAAAATGTTGGCATGTGATAAATAACACAGAACTTGCGACTTTTTCAGAGCTAGCTTGCCAGCCAAATGTCACCCACTTCCAAGGAGGCTTTCACAGCTGTTTTACAAAAATAGGAACAGATATTCACTAACACAAATAAACTCCCTCTACAATAGGTTCAGTACTTGAACCAAAGCTAATGCTAATATTCACTCAGCACCCAAACCTGACAACTTTTAGGTCACTGTCAGGTTTGGTAACATTGTCCAGCTAAGAGTAGGAGGACATTTCTGTAAAAATTAAACAGACACCAGTAATAATGTTTTCCATGGGTTTACTATTTCTTTTGAAACCATAATAATTCTTGACATTTTCTGTCACCAACTCAGTAAGTAAACAGAGGCAGAGGAAGGGGGCAGTGCAGTTCTAGGACTATTCAACACTATCAATAGTTTTTTCTTCTGACATGTTAGGTAACATTCAAGAGGAAAATCTGAAAACCCAATGTCCTCAAGGCTCCAGGACATAGGTAAATCCCATGTTGACTGATTCTATGATGGACTACCATCTTCACGCAAATTATTTCCTTGTAATCTATTAGTCACTGCTGAGCACATAATGACAACCGCACCAAAATACCTGGAAGTGAAGCTAATGAGGGATGCTAACCCCAACACAGCATATGCTCAGAGCAATTCCTCACAGCGTCAGTCAATAGTCCAATGGCTTCTTCCAAATCAATCCTGGGAAGTCTTCTCTGAAACAGTGCTTTACAAAACACAACTGCAGTTCAACAGGTGGGTCACTGCAGTCCCTAATTTTCATATTGACAACCAACATCTTGCTTGTTCTGGTAATGCGCTTTGCTGCATTACACATTTGCTGCTTACATCTTGCATTTTCAAAGTATTTCTCAAAGTGAAAGCCAGTCCCTTGTGTATATTTGTACAGTGCCTTGCACAGTAGAGCTCTGGCCTCTAGGTGTTACCATAATATAAAGAATAAACAAAATCACTATTTTGGGATATCCAGACATTTTCCAAGCACAAAGTAAGGGTCTGTATTGATGTTTAATTAAGAAGGATCATTTTTCGTAACAACCAATAGCAGGGTGCTAAACCTATATTAACTATAGGAAAACACGTATTTTGCTTGTACCCAAAAGCACTAATCCAGGCTTCCTGGAAGTCTCCCTTTATGAGAGATGTTTCTTTTTTTTTTTTTTTTTTTTTTTTCTTTCAGGTGAATAGCATGACAGTGGAGATTGCCTGAGGTATTAACACAGCCCTGATATAATTGAGAGGGGCTGAGACAGAGTGTTCTGCCAGAAGGTCCTGAACTCCAGAACTTGCTTTTCCCATCCTTCCACAAAGCTTGAATTAGTTGACCTCTAGGTCGTGCTACAAAGGATATCTTTTCTACAAGGCTTTTTTCTGGGAAACCAGGATGAATGGGTTCTGTTGGATGGTGGGCAAGACCTTATTTTCAGTGCTTTTGGAAGGCTTTTATATTATGGTGCTGGTTTTGACTTGTGTTTTATTTTACGTGCTTTCTTGGACTTTTGGATAAGCTTGTTTTTCACTAAAACAAAACAATAAATAATGATGCTGTAGATTGTTGTTAAAACTTCAGTGCTTACTTTTGCAACAGTTCTAGTAATTTCTGAACAGTTTCTTCCCAACGGAAGAAGCTGGGAGGAGGAGGAGGAAGCGATGGTCTGTTACTGACTGCTGTTGTGGAATACAATTTCCCTTCGATAGCCTGCCTGAGTTGACACTGCAGCTGCCTCATGTTGTAGTGGACATTACCCAGTAATGCTCTCCAGAGCTGCAGCAGAAGTGGCATCGCTTCTTTTAACTCAAGCTTACTTTACACACTAAGAAAATGTAGGGTAGAAATCCACAGGAGAACAGTTCCAGAAATAGCTCTAAATTGTGCCTTTTGTTATGGTTCAATATAGAAAGAGGTCTGATTCCAGGAAAGCTTTGGCTTATCCTCAGCTCCCAGTAGTATGAGCAGGGACTGTTCAAGTTTCATCTGGATCCTGAGGCTGGTTCTAGTTTGTCTAAGCTGGCTGGAAAAAATGTGATGGTACCAGGTATGATGGATAAAGACAAAAACTTCAGGTGCAATAGATATCCTGCCAACGTTGGTTTGCAAACAGAGTTGAGCTTAGAAAAGATTATTAACACACAATCAATGTGTTTAAACATTGCAGATCCTGGTGTGTGTTCTGATGTATAGGTGTCCACCTTGCAAACAGCTGATCAGAGAGGGAGCCAGCAAGAAGAGTCCAAAATCTTTATTGTGTATGATCTAACCCCCAAACAGCACCAATACAAATTTTTTTGGATTTGGTTTTGGGTTTTTTTGTTTTGTTTTTTTTTTTTTTTGAGCTTGTCAGGATGAGTGTCTAGTGCAGTCTTTTCAAAAGACAGAGAAGATTTTGCTTTGTGAATAAATTAAACACTATCTAAACTGGTTTGCAATTCCTTTACATGAAACCCTCTGAAGTCACTCTTTGTCAAGGCTTTTCTCTGGTCTAGGACAAAGCTGCCTTTTGCTTTGTAGATGTATTACTTCAGCATGGCTGACACTCACCTTAGTGGGAATGACATAATTCAAAAACACAGTGTGTCCCTCAGTGTCCCCCCGCTTTTATTCATTTTTCAGGAAAACAGAGTTACAGTGCTCAGTGTGAGCTGGGAATTGTATGCACAGTGGAAAACTTCTGTCCCTGACCTTAAGAGAAAGAAACTGCTTTGCAAGTAATTCCTCTGATGTAGATTTTACAGCACCCAGATATAGCTAGGGAAGGTTTCTAAGTTTTTATTTGACTTGGAGTATTTCTTTAGTTATTTCAGAAGGTTCATTTTCTTCACCCAGTGTTTGGGAAGAACAGCCAAACATCACCCACACCACTACTTCTCTATTTATCATGTGTGGGGCCCCTGCTTTTATAAGAAAGCCATACAGAACTCTCCAAACCCCCCAAAAACAGATTATGAAGTAGAGCTGTTAAAATAAAAATACATATATAGCATCATGCCAGCGGAATCATTAAGCAGAAGATATGAATTTTTAATCTCAGTAACTGAACTTAGAGATTTTCATGCTGTTCAAGACACTGAATGGTATTAGGACTGAGGAAGGTCTTTCTGCAGAAGCAGGGTGCTGCTGGTAAAAGCCTGGTCCAGTTATGTTGATGCTAGTCTTGAAATCATAACCAGTTCTTTCTACCTCATGGTACCTGCCTCCATGGTGTGCCCTGGCTTCAACATGACAGGACACTGGCAATTGCACTGCTCCAGGGGTTCTCCTACTCCTGTTGATGAAGCATGATCTTTGTCTCTCACCTCTGAACCGACCAGTAATTGAGACTTCAGTGCCCTGCTGACTTGTTCTGTTCGTGCAGTGTTCAACAACAATTCGTCAACTTCTTCTGAATAAGAAAATACTGGATGAAGGATGATATTTATTAGGCTTCTAGGAGGAGACCAGTAGCTTTTTCTCCACTGACATTTTATACAAACAAAATATATTTATACTTGGGGGAAGATTTAAAGATTCAAGGTGATTTTTCTGAGCACAGTTGGCTCCTATCTGAATAAATAGCAGAAAGGCAGGGTCCTTCATACCATATATCCACCTCCTTGGGAAACTGAACTCTAGCTGTCTAAGGCCATGACATGATACAAAAAGTGTGCTTTTAAATCAAATTGTCTTTAAGTAAACCAAAAACCTCCCATCACACTGAAATAAAAACACATCCCAGCAGATCTCATTGACTCACATTCTGTCATTTGAGGAAACTCTGAAATGGCACAATTTCTGTATAGAACAAGGTATTTCTTATGGCAAATACCATACCATCAAGTTATAAGAGGATCATGACTTTTCCCATCCCATTTTCTCAGTTTCACTAAAGGGTCAAGCAGCTCTGGGGAAGTAAGAGTGGAGAAACTCCATCCAGACTTCTAAATGGCCAGCCAGACGCTACCTTCCTCTGCTAAGTGGAGCTGCTCTTGTATCACTTCACAGCAAAGCTGAACATTTTCTGAGACTTGTAAGAGCAAAAACCAACCCTCCTCCAGGACATTTTCTTAGGCACAGATTCCAGCATAAGTCAAGCCTCAGGGCATGGTTTGAACTGGTTTCTCAAGAAGACAGGAGTCATGAAAAGAGGAAACAACAGAGAGAAAAATAAGAGCATAGCACTCCTCCCACATCATCAAGCACCAGACTTTGCTTCAAACAGGGATCAACATATCACTGTGTGAGAAGTGAGAAATATGATAAATTTACCAGAGTGCAATAAAATTTATTGTAATGATAATTACTCCTACTGCTCAGAAAATGTCAGGCTGGATTTCTTTGGCTATGGAACCAACCAAGACATTAATTTCAGTTATATATATATAGGTATAGAAGGCTAGAAAGACATTATGAATTGATCTGAAATAAAAACAAAAATGAAATCCTTTCTTCGACTCATTGAACTGTGGCAGTGGAGCACAACCGACTCCCATTTTTCTTGTGCAATGCCACCTTGTGTCCATTTCACCTGCACAGTACAAAGTGTTTGGGGGATTTGAAAATCTAGTGAGTCCTATTTTCTTATGTATGAAAACGCAATCCCTGGGATTTAAAAATGTTACCTTTGGGACTTGTCAATTTTAAATGCACCCAGGAGTAGAAGTAAATTTTTAGATAACTGCAACTTTGCAGAATAAAACTCCAAACACTTAAATGGGAACAATACTGCTTCCAAAAATAAGAAATTCAACACTTTGGGTTGCCTGAAGAAAAATAAAAGATTTTTTTAAATTATGATTTCATCATTTCAAAATTTAACAAACAGATCTTTCAATCCAAGCCCTGTCATTCCAAATTTTTTTCTAAGAAAATAAAACAATTCTTTGTTACATTTCCTTTTAAACATAGTAGTTTCATCTCAAAACTAGTCTTTAAGAAAAAAGCAATTAAATAACCTATGATATACACACCTTCACTGCCGCAGGTGCATTGGCTCCTCTGCTCCAGTGCCTGCACTCAGACCCCCATACACATGCACTCAGATAGAGAGACCCTCACCCAGGAAAAAAAGTTAGGAAAGCTATTGAATAAGAACCCAAGACAGACATCTGATCAGCTACCTGTTTATACAACTGGTTCCTTTCATCCCCTATAAAGGGGATAAAACAAAATCCCTTTGTTTTCCTATGTTTGTTCCTGCCCAAATAACCCTGACCCTTCCTATTCCCAACCTTTAGTTCTTCCCATAAACATCTTATAATAAGTCTTGTGCAAATGCTCTTCCCTGGTACCCCGTAATACTCCTTGGCAGTGACCCCTCAGTCTGTAGGTGATCTCACGACGGCCTTTCCCAGGCCCCTATAGTGGTAGGTGTCACTGCCAGCCTATGGGCCTGACACCCTCCTGGGATGCACTGGGGAGCCAGGTCAGGGGCTCCTGTCTCTGACAGGGTAATTGGGATTCCCCTACTTGCCACTGTTCCTCTGTGCCCCTCTGTGTGTGCGGAGACCAGCTTCTCACCATGCATCTTAAAACTACTTGGCATACAAGGCTGATTGAGTGGGGTAAGAGCCCAAGAACTCCTACTCTGAGTGGACCTCCTCTTCATCCAAGTTCATATACCCTTCTGGTTGCATTCTTTAGGCATTTGAGCAGATGCTTTCCTTTGTAGGGTTGCTTGGAGAATGACTGTTACTAACACTGTCTTACGATTATGAACAAACAAACAAACAAACAAAGAGAAAATTTAAAAAGGGTATTTTCTGGGTTTTTTTCCTCCTAACAGAAAATGTTCATCAATCAGTTCAGGAAAGAGGGAGTAGGTGAAAAAGTCATGCTTATCCTCAAAGATTTTGTCAGTGGCTGAAGTATCAGAAACAAATGGCATCTGACGTGACAAAATTATAAACATCCTTGGCTGTTGTGCTATGGGCATACAATAAGGAGTTCCATCACAGAAAACACACTATACCATACCAGCCTGGACTACATCAGTGTTGAACAGCTGATTCTTTGTGAAATGCCTCTACAGTACATTGTGGGGTGACAACTATCAGTCAAGTCTTCACATTTCAAGCAGAATCTTCTGCTCCTGCAAATTTCCTTTTTGCAGCTTTTAATAATTTCTGCTAGTCCCTCTTCTAACATCCATGCTCTGACCCGCCATGTTTATCAGTCTCTCTGCTGGAAACAGCTACATGCACAGATGCTTAAAATTTGATGTAATTCTTCTATCAGTTCTAAAAAGAGACCAAAGACTTGCTGCTTCTGCTTTGGCAGAACTTCAGCACTTATTGCAATGGCTAGCCATGGAGCCAGGGACATGAGACAACTGGGGGAAGTGGATTGCTACAATACAAAATGAGAATTGCCAGGCACTCATTGGCCAGCTACAGAAAGTGAAGTGGTGCCCTTGGGCCTCTGAAACAGGGGATAGTTCATAGTAATTCAAACCAAGTAACCAGCAAAACCACCAGAAACTTCCAGTATACAAGATAAATCCTCTGGTGGTCCTACATGGTATGACATCCAGTTCTGCTCAGGAACAGCAGTAGCAGAAGACAACCCCAACTTTTTCACCAGCCCTTTGCATTGTGCTTTGATTACAACGATTTTTCTCTGAAAGTCTTGCTTATTAATCTTTTTCTTGGCTTGTTCAACATTTGAATATGGATCATTAATTCCTGTATTTATTAGGTAGCTATGGTTGCACCGTGGACTGAAGAAGGGTAAGACATTTTAGACCAGTACAGAGTCTGAGATTTTATTTCTTTTTAAAAAGGTATTTTAAAAATAGCAGTGGATTTTCTGTAATTCGTTGCTCACTTCTGAACCTTGATTGGCAACTGATAAGCCAAGAAATCAAATCAATTAATCATAGAATCCAAGAATCATTCAGGTTGGAAAAGACCTTTAAGAGTGTCAGGTCCAACCAGTAACCCAGGACTGCCACTTCCACCACTAAACCAGGTCCCTAAGCACCACATCTACAGCTCTTCTAAATATCTGCAGGGATGGTGACTCCACCACTTCCCTAGGCAGCCTGTTCCAATACTTCACAACCATTTCAGTGAAGAAATTTTTCCTAATATCCAGCCTAAACCCCCTCTGTTGCAACCTGAGGCCATTTCCTCCTGTTACTTGGGAGAAGAGACCGACAACCACCTTGCTACAACCTCCTTTCAGGTAGTTGTAGAGCACAACAAGGTTTCTCCTGAGCCTCCTCTTCTCCAGGCTAAACAACCCCAGTTCACTCAGCCACTCCTCAGAAGACTTGCTCTCTAGACCCTTCACCAGCTTTGTTGCCCATCTCTGGACATGCTCCAGCACCTCAATGTCATTTTTGTGGTGAGGGGCCCAAAATCGAACACAGTATTTGAAGTGTGGCCTCACCAGTGCCAAGTACAGGGGGACAATCACTTCCCTAGTCCTGCTGGCCATGCTGTTTCAGATACAAGCCAGGATGCCGTTGTCCTTCATGGCCACCTGGCTCATATTCAGCCAGCCATGAACCAGCAGCCCCAGGTCCTTTTCCCCCAGGCAGCTTTCCAGCCACTGTGCCCCAAGCCTGTAGTGTTCCATGGGGTTGTTGTGACCCAAGTGCAGGACCTGGCACTTCTTGTTGAACCTCATACAACTAGCCTCGGTCCATCAGTCCAGCCTGTCCAGATCCCTCTGCAGAGCCCTCCTGCCCTCAGGCAGATCTATACTCCCCCCGAGCTTGGTGTCATCTGCACTAGTGAAAAAAAAACATTAGCGCAAAAATCTCTAATACTTGCTTATGTCTTGAGTCCTTCAGCTACTTCAATGACTGTGTCTTCCTTTTGAAGGAAATGGCCATCTTACACAAATAGGCATATTTTGGTATTTCTACTGCATAACTCTTGGTATCAACAATGCTGCTCCCACACAAGACATTGTGCTGTGCCATAAAGAACTTATGCCATTAGAGGAAACCATCTATATTTGAACAGCACGTGTTAGAAGTTACTGAACTCAAAATTGAGAACTAATGCACACAGGGTGACACTGCCATAAGGTAAGGTTTATCATTCCAATATACTTCACAGCACAGCCAAGCTCTGCACGAATGAGCACAAAATATAAATGCCATGTTTAACTGTTTGTCAGCACTCTACTTACTACTGCCTCAAAAAAATGTTGAAAAGGCTGAATGGTAAAACACATAAACAGAGTAAAACAGGCCAAGTGCACATGATTCTTTACTTTGCACTGAACAAATATCAGTGACCTAACATTTTCACACACTTTCGCTTGACATCTTCAAGTGTCAGGCAATGACAGGAACAATTTTTCTGATCAAGTATGACAATATTGACATTTATAAATTCAAGTACATATGATTTAGTATCTCTTTTCTGATCTGGAAGTAGAATCTGCTTTACCTTCCATTAATTGTTATCCAGGGTTTTTTTCTGGTTATTTTTTTTCCTATTTTAAAAATTATTTTTAATTTTTTTTTTTAATTATTAAGTGTTATTTTGTTTTTGTTCACTTATAGTCTGGGTTTCTTTCCACCAAGGCACTTCTTATTTTAGCTCTTTGCTTTATTTTAATCACAGAAATACAAACTTTATCACCATATTTAAGCACTGAATTTGTATTGAAAAATCTCATTTGCTACTTTTTCCAACACCCATTTGGTCTTGGGTTGCAATACTTCTGTATGAACTTCGAACAAAAGGATTTGCTCACCAGTGAAGGCCAAGGGATCTGCTTGTTCAGACACAACCAGTAGAGATTTCAGAGATTCTCATGGGAAAACACAAATTAAATTACCCCACAGGACCACTGTGTTCAGTGCCCTGCCTCACAACCTTTGTGAAAGATGGTGTTCAGACTGTTTTTAACATGCAAAGTGTCATCTCTTTCATCTTTTATCCAACTCTTAGCTCTGTTTGTTACACTGAGTATTCACATTACAAGGCTTGAGACATGAACAGAGCTACTTCCATTCATACAAATTAATATCTACCAATGTTTATTGATGGGATAGGTACTATTTTATTTTATGGGAGCTATACTTTAATCTATCTAGCATATCACATTCTACTAGATGTTGTTATACACAACTATGAAGGATCATTTAAAATAATTTTCTGATACTACTTGGGAAATTACTGACTCTTAGTTCATGCAATCTTCCCTCACATTTTTTTTAATAACAGATTTTGTACCTTTTCCATAATGCAGGAAAGTAGCTGATTATAATGAGGTTGCAAAGTCTAGTGACAACCCATTACAGAGAAGAGCTGATGGATGTCGTAAGGCACCAACTCCAGCAGGAGCTCCTCAGTGATCAGGAGGTGGGGATAGGGCAGGGAAGTTGTACAATGGAAACAAAGACTTATTGCTAAAAAACAGCTTAGAAGAATAGCACATGGTGAACAGATAAACACAGAAGTCTATGGCACAAAATTATATGCACCTGGAAGAAAATATAAAAGGCAATCAGGAAATGCTCTGAAACATGTTAGATGTAATAATGCGACGGGGGAAAGAAGGGCTTGTTATTTAAAGGGGGAAGGTGAGCTATTGCAGATGACGCAGAAAGCTGAAGTGTTCTTGCTTCAGTTTGGTTGCTTTATTCTATATAGAGAGGTTAGCTGAGATCAGACACTTAACATGATTAATATTAATTACCAGGAATGAAGAAAACAGGCCATATTAGGGAAAAAAGCAGGCTAATGATGTTAAGATCTTTAAGTTATCGTTCCCTGATGAGAATCACTTAAGGCAACTAGCTTAGCCAGTTTTCTTGGATGACTCCTGAGGGCTCAGTGGACTGAAAAGAGGAAAACAACTCCCATTAGAGCGGAAGGACAGGGGTAAGGAGAAAAAATATTAAAAGGCATGTAGACCCAACTGAACATGTAACATTGATGCCTGGAAAATATTAGGTGCTACATAATTAATTAAATAGTAAGAAGCTCAAGAATACAAGAGCAATCAAGTGATAATGAACAGGCAACATTTGTTAGTCAAAAACAGGTTTTAAACAAACCAATCTTGTTTCCTCTTAATAGGACAAATTTCCTAGAAGACACATGGAAAAAGAAGATGTTATCTATTTTAGCAATATTTTTGATCTAGTTTGATGTAGCAATCTTATAAGCACACTGGAAAATGACAGAAAACACACAATTAGACAAAAAACCACCTTGAAGAACAGTTACTGAGTTTAGATTCAAAGTAGAGAGAGCTTGTCAGCTAACAGAGTGATCTCACCCATCCTGTGTTTATTACCCAATTACTATTTATAACAGCAATATAGATAACCAAACAGAAAATCACATATCTGTAATTGGGCATGACACCAAACTAGAAAGCAAAGATTTTGGAAGCAAGGTAAGAATTCAAATTATCCTCATAAACTGAAGAATTTATTTAAAATGCAATAAAATTCTAAAATTGCAAGAGCAAAGAACTACATTTAAGAAGAAAAACAATTGTATTTAAAAATTTAAGTTAGGCAATAGCTGTCTTGAAAACTACATGGCAGAAAAAGTTCTAACACTTGCAGTGAAATGCACACGTCAGAAAAATCTATGTTGTGGAAAATAAAGCAAATGTCTTTTTAAGAAGCATTACTTTGAGATTAGCGTACACAACAAAAGGAAAGCAAGTACACCTTTTCATTCAACACTGCTAAAGCTTCTAATGAAAGACCATATCCAGGAAAGTTGGAAGGAAAAGTAAATTGTAGAGTAAGGATCTTAGAAAACCAACAACAACAACAACAAAACTCTAAAAAAAAAAAAAAAAAAGTAAAGAGAAAACTGGGAAAAAGATAATGTGCAAAAGATTTTTCTAATTCAGACAGAAAGATACCATTGTCTACATCCATGAGGTTAGGAAAAAAATTGAAAGTCTAAAACTAAGGAAAGACATAAGGAGAAACTGTCCAAGTATAAAAATGTTTAAATATCAGAATAGGTTTTTCAGAAAAGCTTCTCACCAGAGATTTACAATTTGGTCAATGTCTGCCAAGAGCCATGAAAGTGTGTGCAATTCTACCTCAAAGTATGCACGCGGACTAAATAATCCCTTCAAAGTCTGTTACCTCTTTGCGTTTCTTTGATACCAAAATCAAACATTTCTCCAATCCATTCAAAAATATATAGTGGTTGACCTCTGGTCCTAAAATGGTTCTGACTGTAGTGGGAACAAGGCTGAGACCACAGTATAATCCAGTATATCCTATTTGAAATTTATTTTAATACACTGCTTCAATCTTACTGCATAATGCATATCAGCAATTTTACTAGAAAAGTGGACAAGAGTTGCCCTTCCAGTTGAGTGACAGTTGATCTCAAATTAAAATTGTTATTTCAATATCCTAACATCTTTTTCCCTCCTAGGAAGCTTGCATGAAAGCAAATTCTACGCTTACCTTCAGTTTGTGTTTTAACTGTTTCTAAAAAGAAAACAAAAAAGCAAAACAAAGAACCATCACCAAACCCCCACATGCACTGCACACAAAATAAAGTGAAGTGCTAGTTCTGGGCAGAGGAAACAGGGCTTTTAGCTGACTGTGTCCTTCTGCATCCTGTGTCCTAAAATGTTAAGGTAATTTATTAAAATATGTGCACTTGACCATAAAATTACTACTGTCAAAAGCTGTGTTACCCAGTAATAAGCATCAGCTGGGATCCTCAAACTCAGTAGCATGAGTTGTTCTATTATGGCCTCTGAAAATACCATCCTTGCCCAACTCCAGCTCAGCAAAACAGGTTTTAAGAACCTAGATTCTGGTCACTGAGTGATTCCTTTGCTCTCTGGTGGTCTTTGAAGTAAGAATAGCTTCTCAGAGAGGCTACACAAAATAAACCATATTAAGTCATCAGAGATATTTGTTTAAATGCCTCGGTTTTAAAAAAGAAAACAGGAAAAGCTGTAATCCCTCTCTTCTCTGTCAACAACATGGAAAAGGCGCATTCAGAGGAAAAATATTATGAACGTTTCAACACTGATTCACCAAAACACGTTTCCCTTGTCCCATCCCTTAGCAATACAAAAGGCAGTAATTCTTTGCACCATGGGGCCTCCATTTTCTAGGGGAAAGAAAGAAATGGTGATGCTAGTCTGAAAGAATGTATTGGGAAGGCAGATAAGATCATTCTATTAATTCATCCACATACTTCACACAGACACTTTAGAAAAGTCCCTTGTCAACAGTCAAAACTGTGGGGTATTTTTTTTTTATCTATAATTAATCTCAAATAAGCCACTGTTTCAGAGAAAGAGGACCCAAAGTGCCGATCAGACAATTATTTTGTTCATATTTGAGTAGCTGAGCAAAAAATAACATTTTTGCAAAGCAGAATGCCCATTTTTATGGTGTCATTGCACATCATCAATGAATATTTATCTTTAAAACCAATGAATATTTATCTTTAAAACAATAATTGGGCAGAGAATAGGACTAAAGTGTCAAAAATAACATGGGGAAAAATCTTGCTTAATAAATCTGTATGCACAACTAATTTACAGCTCTAAAGAAAATTAAACTACTTTTATTTTCCTAACCTCCCACTCTCCAAGGAATGTCTTGATGTTCCAGTTTTATGGATGATTTGTTTATTCATAATTTTCCTTATTTTATTTTTTTAAACTGTTTTATAATCCCTCCCTTTGTGCTTTGACAAACAGCTATCAGCATAATAGTGTTTGGAACTGAGCAAATGCCGGGGAGCAGATGTTTGAAATGAAGTTTAGGCAACTAGAAATAAGAACGGTATGCTGGCCACAGTATTAGCCATTTAACTCTTTCCTGCCATCAGAGCCATGATTTCATTTTCTTTTTCATGCAAAAGTATTAGCTATAGAGACTGGTGCCATGAGTTGAAATGCTGTGACCCTAATCCTGGGAGATGAGGATACAACTCAAGGTGTAAGGTAATGGACTGAGTCACATCAATCTGTGGTAAGTGGTGCAAGAGATTTTTGTTATTTGCTTTAGTTGATTTTGATTCCTGTGCTGAATGCCTATGCCCCAGTGATACTGGATCAAAGTGTTTCACTGGACACTCCACAAGAATGAATGCAAACCCATTATATTTTACTTCAGTCTGCTATTATCCCTCATTTATTTTCATGCCCCAGAATCCACCACACTTTTCGTTGTCTTCCCTCCCTTTTCACTTCTTAAAAAACAGATAATTAATAAGTGTCTGATTACTGTAAATTACACCTGCAACTGAAAACATTTCTTCTTTAATCTGTCAGCTGCTTTTAGGCAGTAAAGAGAGATTTTGCAACATGTCTTGAACAACTTTTGTTCACTCAGGTACTATGAAGGCAACTCATCCCACTAGGGATCTTGTTATATAGTTCCTCTTTCCCGTGAGTTTTTATGGAAAGGGCAAAGAAGGAAAAAAATGGTTTGGCACTGTCATGGTCCATTAAGGACAGATCAGCAATGAAAACAAGCTATTATTTACAAATGTCCAGGAAAGCATAAAAAAAAAAATCAGCTATTTCATCATTTGTGCTCTATCTTGATGCTGCAAAGAGTTGATATCATTATTTCTAGTCTGGGGGTAGGCTTGTGTCACTGCTTTCTTCCATCTCACATTGATGCAGCTCAATAGAAGCCCAGTCAAGTCTTTTCTGCATCACTGGTTTTGCAGTCTTAGGGAGATAAAACAGTTGCAAAGCAAGCAGATAAATTGATAGAAGGCATCTTTAGAGTCACTCCGTCCATTTACTGACATTCTTTTAAGATATTAACTAGGCAACTTTAAAAACTGAAGACTGCTTCACTTTTATCTTTCTGAGGGATTTGAAAAGAGCATAGAGTTACATGACTATCATATGGGAAAAGGTAGACAAGCCATCTCCAAAAGATGATTGGTGGTTTGTTGATTTTTTTCCACACAAGACCAAAAGGCTGTACCTTTCTGCTGTTATGCTAAATGGATCCACTGGTTCACCTGCAGGACTCTCCCATCTCCTAATTGCCCTTATTAGTGAAAGATGTGCTCATTAGCTTGTAATTATTTTTTCACAGATCTCAATGTATCACCACTAGCTATTCTTAGATTCCCACCCCAACAGGGCTAGGCACATGACAGCCTACAGCTTGTCTTGCCCAGGACAGAAGCAAGTCTAGGATGAGTATCCACAGAATTAGACACCAGTATTATACATGCTATGCATCATAACTTTCTAATGCTCTTTAACCATCCATTTAGCTCTATAAGACACCTGTTTATAAAGGGTTTGCCTTCTTCCCTTCTTTTCAGGCTTCTTTTCCCTTCACCTTTCCTAGAAGTCAGCAGTTCATGATAGCCATCATCTGGAGAGAGCAGGGGAGGCAAAATCCTGAGCTGAAGAGAAGTTGATACTGATGAATACAGAATATGCATTATAAAACATAAGGCATCTTATGACAATTTTCCAGTTAAAAGACAGGTGCAAATGTTGCACTTATTTGCAGACTTCAGAAAAAATGTTGCCTTGCAAAATATGTCTCCCAAAGACATTGTTTTGCCCAGCTGCTAGAAGAGGTCTACAAAAGTCCTAAGATTGTAAGGAGGATCACCCTGTAAGAAAGGCCTCCAAAAGAAAAATAAATAAATAAATAAATAAACCAATTAAGTAATTTTTTAATATGTGATTAAGGGAACACAAAGAGATTGTGATTCTTCAAATTCACTGATACCTGATTCCCAGAAACAGCACTCAACTTCTGAGTGCCATCACTGTGCCTGCAAAAGTAGGGTGACATGCAATGGCTCCTCCTGATTTGGGGGGCAGTGGGACCAAAGAGGCTGAACACCTGTGCAGAGGAGAGGATCCTCCTAGCATAAGCTGGTCCACCAGTTATATGAACATATTGACATATTGCAATATTTGGAAGGTTTTTGCTTATTCTTCATCTCATAGGAGATGTCAGAAACTAAACAGTGACACAGACTGTGTGAAGCTAGTAGATACTTTAAAGGTGAGACTATCCCAAACACTAGTTTGAGAATTACAAGTATAGTAATTCCTTACTAGCCATGCACAAATAATTCCAGAAAAAAAATTGTGAGTTTAGCTGCCAGGAGAAATACATTCCAGAGTATAGGGGTAGTTAAATCTTCCAGTATGTTTATCATGAGTTTTACATAGATCAGTTTATCTCTTCAGACATTTTGATGGATGAAGGAAGGAATCCTTCAAAATTAAGGCTTAAATTTCTTAGGTGTGTCTGCATTAAGACAATTGTTGGTACTGGTCACTGGGAATTTATATTTTAATAAAAAAACTAATACAGCTGATAACCAGCCACACTGGCAAGTTTGGATACTACTGGCAAGAACCCATTAATTTAGCATATTTTATTACAGATATGTTGATTGGTGGGACTATTTAGCTCTTAGATCAATGACAAAGTGAGCAAGTATTTTAGGAAGGAGGTAAGCACATGTAGCAGCTGTTTGTAGGTGGTGTTTCTGGTTTTGCGATTTGCAGTAAGTTGTAGTTTCAAGAAGCAGCTCTAGCAACAATAGCAGCAGTAATGAGATGCTGCTAAATTGGCTAAAATTTGTACAAAATGTCCAAGTGAAACTATGGTTTTCCTTGAATTTTATTGAAACCATTTAACACAAATGACCTAAATCAGCCTAATTCAGTTTATATCCATCCATTTTGCAGTTAATGAATGCATTCATTTCCATAGACAAAAAACCCGCAATAAATCAATTTAAAAGAGAGAAGTAAATAAAACCAGCAGATGAATGAAAATACTATTTGCATGAACCATAATTCCAGTAAATTATGTAAACAAAAGGAAAAGTTTTCCGGACTTCTACATATGATCAACACCTAAGAATCTAGATGGACTTCTAGCAACTGCATGACACAGAAGGGAAATGAAATTGGGTGTGGCAGAAACTGAAGTAAGAGGACATCTCACCACCAGTCTTAATTTAAAGCATGCTGAAAGCAGTCTGCTGTAAATGAATCACCAGCCAGTTCCCAAACCTGGGAACATCCGGGCCTGACTGTCCCTGCCTGGACCCCTTGTGCTTCCCTTACCCTTACCCCGCCTGTGGGCCAGGACTCCACTTCAGCCCCCTGGGGCCATCAGTCCCTGTCCCAGTGATGCCACAACAGTGCCAGCCTCCAGCACACATGGACCTCTACTGTGTGCAGCCTGTCTTCTGGATGGGCACCTCAATCATACATTGCAGCCTTGTCTCTGATCTCTTTGGCCCACCTGCATTAGCTCCTATCCAGGAGCCCCTGGACAGTCCCTGACCCTGGTTCATCACTTCCCATGTCAGGAGCTGTTGATGGGTGCTGTTAGAGTCCCCATCTGTGCCCACCATGGTCAGACCATGTGGGATGGCACCCATTAGTGAGGGTCCACCTGAGATCCTGGGCTGCCTACCTGCAGAAGCACTTGGTGCTCAGTGTGCCCTGACAGTTAGTCTGGAGGGTGGGAAGAGGGAGAGGAGAAAGCAGCCAGAGCCCTACAATGAAGTTGCTGCTCCAGAGTGTAAAGGGAGGCCCTGTTGTTCCCTCACCCTGAGCTGCCCCGAGTGTAGGATCTACCCCGGCTTCCTGACTACCCTGACTTCTACCTCTACCTGTTCCCGCAGGAGTTTAGCATGGTCCTCGTAAGGGCTGATCCAAACACAGAACTAAACGGAGATGTCTCTGGTGTTTCAGTCACTCACAGTTTTGTGGGAAAATTACTCTGTGGGGAGAGGGGAATTAGAGCAAACTGGGACCTAATAGAAGCATAGCATTATAGAAAGCTTTTTAGGGGAAATACAGCTATCACTTTCAAGGCAGTTGGAATGCATGGAATCTACTTTACCACAGCTCCTTAAGCAACGCACCCTGCCATGTCAGCACCTGGTGATGGGAGTAATGGAGGGTGGAGTGGAGTGAAGGCCCCGACAGCCAGGCTCTTTTGTACTCCCTGTGGGAATAGGAACTTGATGTACCACTCAGCTGATAAGCTGTATAGCAGTTGTCACATGAAGAATATATGAGAAGATGTCCACTGCTGAGCTAACCACTGTGGCAAAATTACTTTTCTCAGATGAAATAATCTCATTGTAATACTAACACATACCTCTATCTCAAAGTTACTTCAAGGTACTACTACACCATGCTGGGCATGTGATACCAATAAATAATGGAAGTACGTATGACTAGAGTCACTCAAGCTCCACCTATATGTAAAGAAAATGGACTGCTCCTGGACTGAAATAAGTTCAAAGAGGGGTGGTATTGTTGTGTAAACTTCCGAATTGGCAAACTCTGATTTAGTGTTTAACTACATGTTAAACAGGTTTGTGCATGAAGTTAGGTCAAGCTGACCCACTCTCTACAAATGAAGGCACTTCTAATTAATGGAGTCAGTCTTGGGAAGGGTGACTGACAAAGAACAGATGGTGAAAAGAACACCATTATTTAAGAAAGGAACATTCAAGTGAGGAAGTTCTGCTTGCAAGAGAAGGCAAGCTGATAAGATGTTGCAACCCCCATACATCAACAGAAAATTAGTCGAAAGCAGAACAAAGGTCATTGTGGTAGTGGGAGGCAGCAATCTCTGAGTCAAATACCCCCTGAAAAGGGGGCAAAACCCTGTTGGAGACCATGTGTAGTTAGTGAAAAAACTTCAGTAGTGTTATCTGAGGATGTGTACTAATTTACATTAGAAGCAAGAAACTTGTAACCTATCCTGTGTATAATAATGAATATGCAATGCACTATGAAGTATATAAAGTGGACAAATGAGGGGAGAAGTTAGGGAAGACTCCATCGTAACTTCTGGGATCAGTCAATGGGCTGAACCTGTCTTCTCCCCCGTAGGGACACCTGTTGGTAAGAACTTTGTTCTATGACTAATTCATGCTAGCTGTTAAGTGTATTGTTTTAAGCTTGTTTTGCCATCAGTGTATTACCACCAGCAATGTTTGAACCTTATTTTGTCACAAACTTGTATTTTGTATAATAAAAATCTTCAGCTGAAGTTCATTTTGTATAAGTCTCCAGAGATATGAGTAGTTGTTATAAGGGATTTGACTCAGTGATGCTGTCAGTGGGGGTCCCTAAACAGGTTAGTTGAACCACCCTTCGATGGTGGTCGGACAGGCTGGTCGGACACAAGGGTCTCGTCTTTCTTGGGAAATTGACAGGCTGATCAAATACAAAGAGTCTGAGGAACTCCCCTTTCTTCACATGACAGGTTTGCAAAATGGACCAAGTTCTTCTCCGTAAGCAGAATACGGAAAGAAGCCTTACTCAACAGGTATTTATGAATAGCTCAATTTCATACACTATAAGAAGTTACATGTAAAATTAAGTGGAAACAGGGGTGGCGAAAAAATATTTTGATGCTGCTACAGCTTTTGCTAATGGAGTACTCATTAAAACTCCAGGAGAGACACTAAATGAGGAAATAAATACAAACTACAGTCTACTTCCTACTCTCCTAAAGGGAGTTTTCCCATGTCAAGGTTGAGCCAACTGAGCCAGGAGACTTTTTGAATAAGTTGTTCTTATCATTACCACAAATTAAAGAAAAAAGGAAAGAAGGAAAAAAATTAGGAGTGCTAATAACTGTATTTTTTGTTTGTTTGTTTTACCACTAAATTCACACCAAGAAGATTACTAGTTTTTTTACTTTGGAATGTTTTTGAATTTAAAAGAAAAAGTATCATATCTTTAAAAGAAAAATGAAGTGCTTTTTAATGTATGACTAAAGGTACTGAAAGATATAATTATGTGCCTCCCCTGGTAATTTTGTTCTACAAAAGGAACAGTTTCACAGTTTCTACTTAAACTTTCCCTTCTTTTATTATGTTCTTCTGTTAATGTTTCATCTCTCCTGCATATTGCTCCACAGTATTATTTGTCCCTCCCCCTGGTCTAGGAAAGTGACAAATTTTGATACAGTGATTCTTTTCCTTTCCTCATTGTACTTTTTTCCCCCTTTTGCTATCTTATTTTTCCCTTTATTTCCTTAAATCCCTCCCTCTAGGCTTGTGCATAATTTCCAGATCCATTCCTTGATTCTCTGTTTCTCCCTTCTCTCTCCATTGTTCCTTTTTGTCTTCCTAGAATCCAGCTTCCAATCACTTTTCTGCACATTTTGTCACTTTGGTCTTCACTTCTTATTTTTCTCCTTATGCTCTTCATCTTCCCCATCTGTACAATCACTAGATAAGATGAAGAAAGGGTAGGATAAAGAAAAGGAGAGAAAAGTCTTACCCTGTATGAGACCTGGATGTCCCTTCCTTTGGCACCAGATAGCAGTAGTAATCAAGGGTTTGTTTTTTCCAAAGGGTAGGAGCCTTCATCATCCATCTCCTATCCATGAGGAAAAGAGAAAAAGGCCACTGAAATCACCTCTTCCTTTTACTAGAGAGATAGATCTACTTCAGTTGCCCCAAGAAGCAAAAGAAAAAAAGAATTTTTGCTTGGAAATCAGTGTTCACCATATCAAATGTTGTTGATATTCCTTCTGCTTGCAATAATATCAGGAGTCCCAGAAATTCCTTCAGCAATAGGAATGACAGCTTCAAACTGTCCTACTTCTGAATCCTTGCTTCTACTTCTTCTGTGAAAGATGAGTTACCTTACATATAAGCAAGATTTTTTTTTTAGCAGAGTGAAACTAACTCCTTCAGGGGAGAAAAAAAGAAAAAGAGAGGGTCAAACCCTCACACCTTTCTGAAACACTGTAGTTTTGGGCACAACTACAAAATTAAAGATGGAGGTTTCCTGGTGGAGCAATTCTACTACTTAGTATCAGCCATCAGCCACTCGCAAGATCATGGTGTGAACACTCTAGCTCCAACCTCTAGCTAAGGGCATCTGAATCCATCTCCCCAGGGAGTGCCTACTCCCAGCACAGGAGGTTTTTCCAAACTGCACAGCACTGATCAGCTTCATTTTTATGGACTTTCTAAATGCCCATTCAGTCAGAGAGACCCCCTCCCTCAGAGCACGGGAGGGGAAACGTGTTTTAGTTGCTGGTCTGACCTGGCAGGTTAATTGAAACCATCCTCCCTCCTGAGAGCACCACACCATGAGAATACAGAAATATTCTCATGTACTTCCCATTTCATCACTGAAATCACTGCCAGACTTTCCACTGACTTGAGGCTTGAATAAACTGCTATGTAATTACATTACTGTACTTTATACTGTTATACTTCTATATTCTATACTGTAATTATACAGCATGGAATTAATTGCATGCAAATGTGTTAGCACACCATTAATAAGATTTATCAAGCATTCTTCCAAGTAAATTACAAGAAATTATTGTAACATGGTAAGGACACAGCATGACATAGTTTTTTTGGAAAGCCTGAATGGGAGTGTTAGGGCTTTTGGTTTGGTAGAATCATTATTATGTTACCTAAAGCCATACCCCAAGCATCTATTCAGGAGAGCACATACACAACTATAATTTCTTAGCCAAGACCAGGAGACATTGCCGAAACAATTGTGTTCAAGTGCTGCCTTAAAGCACAATTTTCTCTACACCAGACCTTAAGCTCTCCATGTCTGTACATATCTGTCTATAAGCCAGTATTCTATATACTGTACGCCCTAGGCTTAAACTTAAACAGTCTACAGTGCTAGAAATACCTGAAAAAAATCACACTGGTCTCTAATATTAAGAAATTAAATTTAAAGTATTCCATCTCCCTTTAGTGCTTTCACTTGTACCTTGGTCTTTCTACTGTGTGACACTGGTTTTCCTCTAATTGCTGTTATCAGACACCAAGTTTTTCAAGGTAGAGACAGATTTTCCATGTACATTCTGTAAACCCTCAGGCAAGATTCTGGTGCTTAATATAGACTAACAAGAAAAAAAAAGTACTGTGAACAAAATGAGGAACATGCCAGAATGGGATGCCTGACACATTGCTGTATGGGGGTCTTCTGCACACTCTAGCGAATACATTTTCGCACCTTGCAAGTCCAGTGATACATCCATACTGTACAGGGGCAATAATGTTTTGGTCTGGTAATTTAATGTATCAAACCACAACATAAAGAAATTTTTTTTTAAGTTAAGGCTAGCAAAGTTCCTAATAAAATCCTTAATTTTCTAGTCATTGAAATTGAATAGTCAGTTCAGAGGAGCTTAACACTTGTGACAACTCATTAGAAATATTAGTACAAAATCTATGACAGCAAAACCTAATAATATGTGAATTAAGGTAAGGACAGGTTTAATCCTGCAGATTTATGTCTTTAAATAGGTTCCACTTATAATTAAATTTCACGCTGCTTCTGACAGGAAGGGAAAAAAATAGCCTTTATTGCTGTTAATATATTTGCCACACATTTTTGACAGCTTTGATCAGTTTTGTCATTTCAAGCATCCGGTAGTTTTCATATTGATTCAGGCATTAATCATTTTTTATTTCAGAATTAGCATACTAAAACTGTTTTGTGAGTTATCATGCTAATATGTTCTATCAAAGACTAAATTAACATTTTACCACTGTTAACCAGAGGCAATGCTTCATATACAATTCAGATGATTTTGCCAAACTTTTCACATTACCAGCTGCTCAAATTTGAGGGTACTTATTATCTGTGGACCTACAGAAATTTCTTTCTAAAATACCCTAACAACAAAGCCCCCTACAGTCCAGTCCCCATATTCCCAGAGCTAACGAAGTCCCATACTGCTCCTGAGCTCTATTGTACTTCCAGTAATGAGGTAAAGCACAGTGTTCCAAACACCACTATGCAACATCCTTTTCCGTCTTTACCTTCCTTAAATTGTTTCAAACTTTTTTTAGTCTCAAAGGTATTATGATAAAGGATAGGAGAGTAGAAGGGAGGAGGGAACTAGTAACCTGCATATCTGAACTGCTTTCCTTTCCTGGAAGCAAAAAAGAACAACAAAGTAGTCAGACTATTTTGCTTTTTTCCTCTGTCTTCACATGAAAACTGCTCCCCTTCTTCTAAATCAACCATTTAATGCCAACAGTTATCACTATGCATTGGTATTTTGCTGGCACAATTCCTGGCTCTCAACCCAGAGGTTTCATAGGAATATGGCAAGTGCCCCAGTTTCATCCTACCTATAAATGCACAGATCATACATGCAGCTTCTGTCTGCCAGAGGGCACTCACCAGTCACCATCTGGGCAAACTTTCTTGACTTCTGTGAGATCTGCATAACAGCATTCAGCAGGGTATCTGATAAATTGTGCCAGCAAAAGTTTGTATCTTCTACATACATGAAGAATCTTTTGCCAGGAGTCTGATAGCAACAGTTGAGGGTAGATGGAAGTTTTCACTTTTCATCTGAGAATGACTTCTGTCCACAATGGGAGTCACAGCTGCAGTACTTCATTTAGGCTTAGAATAACCATTATCCAGGTTAAAATTCAGATTTAAAGTGTCATTTAACATAAAATTTATGTGTATTTAGAACAACAGATACAGTCTTTTGTTTTAGTGTATTTAGATCAACTGATACACACTAACATAACTAATTATGAATTAAAAATAATTAAATCTAGATAGTAGTGCCAAAGTCAATTACCCAGGAAGTTGACTTGCTCCCAAAATTCTCTGTCTCCTTTGTCACCTTTTGTAACTCAATAATATCAAAAATATTTTTTTCCAAGGTAAGGACAGCACCAAAATCTGCCAGTGTCAGACCAGAGGCACCAAATTCCTGAACCTGGCACCGTCTCAATCAATGGTGCAAAGAAATACCAACTGCAGCAATAATGGCAAATAACAAGAGCTGAGCTGTTCCTCAACTATTATTTGCATTCACTCTGAAATCTGCAGGAAGCCTGTACAGACCTGAGAGGAACCATGTTCCCATCAAGTTGCTCTCTCCATGAGCAAACTGCCAGAATCCCTGTTGGTCTCCCTCTATAGGTGCCAAGCGTTTAGCAATAATTTAAGATTTAAGGCAACAGGACTTGCATGCCACTACCAATGTCTGTATCCGGAAAGGTCACAGCTTCTTAGCCAAACACCAGTAATTCAAGGCTATCTGGGTTTCTGCTGTGACATAATTGTCAAATAGCAGCTGGGAGTTTATAATCACATCTTAGCTGTGGGTACTGTTAACTAGTGGTAGATGTATTTCTTCCTACAGAGGAGCTAAGATTACTTCCTCTGTCTCCCCTGGCTACTTTCCCAACCTGTCATCACAGTCTCAGTTAATCTGAGTTGGGCCTGAGCCAACTAACGCATACCTCTGCTGTGTTCTTCCTTACAAACTGAGGTGTTGTGTCGTCCATCTTGGGTGGAAGATAAAGATTTATACATCAATAGGCTAAAAATAACTAGATTCCATCCTTCCTAAGGGTGGGATTAATTCATTTTAACTTTCAGCCACCTGAAATCCAATCTGGTCTCCCATACCTCCACAAAAATTAAAAAAAAAAGTAATAAGCAGATCCAGAAGGCAAATTATTTGACCTAGTTTAAACCTTTTCTGCTTTCAATGCCTGCTTCTCTCTCCTGATTGTGAGGTGAGGCAAAGTGTCCAGGTCAGACTTGCCCAAGCTTTTTTGACCTCAGAGTTAGATCCCACAATAACTCCCAAATAGCCACATTTCTGCTTGAACAGAAGTGAAAACCAATCCAGTGTCCAGCAGTACCCACACTAAAAAGAAGTTTTGGGGAAAAAAAATTACCCACACCCATCTGCTATAATCTGTCTAAGAGGAATAAATAAAGCACTGGAAAAAGTTTCATCTTACTATGATCAGAGATACCACTAAGTCAAATTCAGTCCTTCACAAGCAACAGCACTGAAAGCAGCTGTAAGGTTTAAAGCACTGAAAAAACATTGACACCAAGTCATTAACTGCTCCTTACACAAAAGCTATCAACCACCTCAACCTCTCTGGCAGAGCCATCTTCATTTCTTACATGCCAGCACTCCAAGACCTCGGTCTCAGAAGCTACATAACCATTCTTGTCATATTGAGACAGGCTGCAATCACTTCTTCACCAGCTTCAGGTTAGTTTTCCAAAGACTTTCTTAGATCATGGCTTTACAGAAAAAATCCCCCAAACACTTGCTTAATTCTTCAAAGACTTATAAAAGCAAGAATACTTTTCTTCCAATTAGTAAATGATTTATTTGAAAAATATGTTTTCTGCTTACAAATATTTGATAATCAGAGTTTGCTACTGTTAGTAAGCAATCTCTTTTGGAACACAGGCAGCATTTAAAGCTCAATAAAAGGTGATTTTTCTCACCTGTGTTGGTTTAGCAGTTCAAGAAGAGACCTTGCTATTTAAACAATATATTTAGCTTTTTTTAGAATCAGAGTTCTGCAATGAAGAATTTGCAGATTTAAGCACTATTTGATCATGTAGAAAAGATCTTCCCTTTCTAACTTTCAGATGCCCTAGCTAAATAAATGTCTTTTCCTCCTCTGCCAAAATTCCCCCAACAGCAAGCAAAAAAGAACTAAAAAACCTTTATTCTTAACATTTTGACTATGACACTACTTCTGAACTTTACAATAACATTTCCTGAAGTTGGTGCCTAGAAATGCAAAGAAGAGAAATAAATTCTAATTCCTAACATACCTAGCTGTTTCTCTTGTACTTTTAAGGGTTGCACCTAACCTGCAGAGAGAATTTTGAAGAACTTACTGCCCACTCAGTGCACCTTTGGGAGCACAACTACCATTGAATCTCTGGGTTTACAAGTTTTCCAACACAGATATCAGTATCACTATTGATATAGCACACTGTAATTGCTACTAATTTATGAAGCAAACACACAGTACTACTACATGTAAGGTGCAACACAACACACAGGGGATCAGTAACAGAGCATGGAGTATTTGACTAACGAGCCACCAGCCAAGGCTGCTTACTCCATAATTAGTGTGAAAGAAACCCTTGTAGTAGTTCAATAATCTCTGCATCAGCTCATCACCCACAGTGCGAGGCAGCTTGCTGAAGAATTGGAGCCCAGAGACCTGGGATTTTTTCAGCCTACTGAGGCATTTGTATCTGTGTTGTGCTTTCAAAGCTGCTTCTGCCTGGAAAAGAATCAAACTCCTGTTTTCAGAAGAAATCTGTTCTTTCACCAAGACACTTTAAAGAAAAAACAACAAAACATTAATGAGGGCGTCACAATAGTTAACCCATTGGTAGCATTAGGAGGGGACATTTAAAAAAGCTTTCTTCAACCCAGGAAAACACATCTCCCAGGTCCTGTAGAAGGAAAACATGCTCTCTGAATGGTGATCGAAAGCAGACTCTGAAACACAGGTGACCTGACTTGCCTGCTAAAAGAGCCTGTTGATTGTAAGTCAGCTTTTCTCAAGTTCCCTGCAAGCCTGACCTTTTCTGGGCTTCATTGCCTTTGTACTACTCCTGTCCCCAAAGAGGGAAAAAGCTACCACCTGTGATTGATGGCAGCACCTCTTCTCCTAGGAAGTAAGGAAGAGAGAAGCAGATGCAATTACTGGGAACAACTTAGTTCATTTTTTGCCTGTCACATGGGAGCTAAGCCAATGCCTGCAATTAGACGCTGTTAATAACAGCCTGTTAGCTGTTTCCTGGCTAGTATAAACAGTAGTAACCAGCAGTTGCAGCTGCTTCCTACTGTGTTACACAGAAGAAACTAAGCTAGTAATAAATTAGCAGAATTTAGTTTTGATTTAACATTTGTCTTTTCTTCTTTAGTAGCTCATAGTATTTTGATCTCTTTCAAACATTCCTATCCCTTTTTTGCCACAATACTCACTTTGATAAACTGCTGCAGGCATACTAAAATTTACTTTTGAAAAATACCCTTTTTTCCACAAGTCTTCCATCTGTATACCTTCACTGTATCTTGTCTAAGCAGCTAATATTTAGGTGATAGTCCTATTCAATCATCAACATGTTGCTTGAAATTTTTGTTTTGCTTGTCTTTCTGTGGCAGCTCAGCTTGGGGTGTGTGGGGTGTGTCTGCAGTAAGAACAAGCTGTAATTACTAGTTGCAGATATAAATATGTATGTCCAAACCCTGGAAAAAAGTGAGATGCTTCAGCTATTAAAGTTACCTAGCAGCGTAAACATTTGAAGACTATAATGACAACTTATTCTCATTTTCCTGCTTGAAGAAATTGGACTGCTTCTGACTGCTGTTAATCATCATATCCCAACACTTTGTAGGAATGTGGCTTGCAGTGACCCCATGTTCATGTGTCAAGATAGAAGCTGTGTGCATCTGAGTATCAGTCCTCGGCTCTCCTAAGAATGATAACATCTTGGGTTGCTAAAACTCTCAGTCTGGCACTTTACAGAGCAATAGCTTATAATAATAACAACAATAATAATAATAGTAATAACCATTTATGATAATATGCTTAAAATAAATGAAATCTGTTTCTAGCTGGAGAATATAAGGCTACACTGGAACAAGCTGGCTTACAGCTTGATCTCTTTATCTGGTATTCAACACCTAAACTAAAGAGCCAAAAGTAAGTCAAAATCTCATATTTCATTTAAAAAAAGCACAACTTTTTAAAATAATCTTTTGAAATGGAAGAAGAGATATATCAATGAACTATTTAAGAGTCTAAATGACTAAAGGATAAGTGATGAAATGTGGGACTAGGTGGTTTTTGCTTCTTCTTTAAGCAACTGCTTAGGTGCCTGAGAACCTAGAAATCAACAATCAGACTACACCTTTCATGCATTTTCTCTTTTTTGTCTTTACTCTGAACATTTTCAGCAGCTAAGCTTATACTTCCTGTCTTACTGATTTCTTCAGAAATTCAGCTGAGGTGTTTTAATGAAGGTAGGCTGCCTCCTCCGAACATTTCTGTCATCCTCCATATTTTGGATGAGATAGTCAGATCTAAAAAAGTTATAGGTAGCTTAAGCAACTGCCACTACAGATGACCTTTCTCAGTAGCTCAGATAATCTAGTGCATTGTTGTGTTATGAGATGTGACATTGCACTAAATGCTGAAAATGTATAAAGAACTACCAGCAAATATATAACTGAATTTTCCCTTTTTAGGGGTTATCCTTGGCTGCTTTAACTCATCCCCATTTAAACTCACACTTGAATTTAGCCACAAAACAGACATGAGAAGTAGGAAAATCACTTCCACGGTAGTTAACTCCCACAATCAGGATCTTGGTATTGTATTCTCAGAGCCTCCAGTCAAACACAAGGCAGCATTATCTTGCATAAAGGCATTTGAGAAGTTTTGAGCTATTTAAATCCAGAAAAATCAGCTGCATTTAAACGAGATGTTCATTAATTGCAATCATTGGATTTATTCTTTCCCATCTGTTTTAGAGAAGTGTTTGATTTCTGAATTAGGTGAAAATAACAACCTATTTACGACCAGCTTAGTCCTACCTCCTGCTTCCTTGTGCCAAAGAAGCAAGAATAAGTTTTCTTTCTTTTCTGCTGTTATGCATTCAATGTAAATTCAATGTATTGTTATACATTCAGTTCTTTGAAACAAATGGGATTCTTTGAGCATCCAAAGCATTTCAGTCAGTTGACATCCCTGTAACAGTTTGGACTGGATTTCAGATTATCTGCCAGACTTAACACTCAAAACGCCACATCTTATAAAACAGTTTCAGAAAACAAGTGGCTTAACGTTTGTCCCTTTTATACTTAACAACTACGATTGCATAGTAAAGTTTATTTCAGTTTGGTTTTATTAATTCTTGTCAATAAATGTTGAACTCATTGAGACAAAAAATTTAGTTATTTTGAAATTATTTGAAAATTCACATCACAGCAAAAATTTTGGAGAAAGGAACAGGCTCACAGAACCGGTGGAGTGGTGGCGCTAACATGCTATGTCTAGAAATCTAGGTTCATTTCTTTTCAGAGATTTGAGTCCAGATCTTATAATCAAGTATTTTGGGTAGAGAATTTTATTTAAGCCCACAGCATAAACTAGGCAAAGAGCAGGTCAAAGCATCCACCTTTTAATTGACTCTATTAGTACACAGGGTAACTTGGAGGACATGATTCTTATTCCTCCTTTTTGGCACTATGGGTCACTAGCCCAAAAGAGGATGTTCCTGAATAGTAGGAAGGACACTTAAAATCTACCACCCATAAAGTCTATTTGCTGGCCCTGTAGATATTGGTATTGCTCAGTTTTTTCTAGGTAATGACTTGGGAACAATCATGACCCTATCTGTCCCTCAGGGTCTTTGGAAAAAGCATACACAGTAATAAAATTCTATCAAGCATACAAGGAGACTAAACCTCCATATTCCACATTCTAGTTCCCAATAACTTCACATTTTTTGTAAAAACAAAGGTGAACTTATATCACAGACAGACTTAAAAAATTTATATCAACGAATCAAGAAGTTGACAGAGAACACTTGCCTGTGAAAGCTAACAGTGTGCAGACGAAAAGAGAATGAAATATTCTTTGCTTTAGACTTGTAATAAAACTTTCAGTGCTTCACAGTGCCTCTGGTAGCTCTTCATATCCTCTCTAAGGAGCTGTGACTCATCAGCTGAAGAATACTAGTCTGGATTAATGGCATTCACCCAGAGCTAACTTTTTAACTTTTTTTTTTTTTTTGAATAAGCATGTCTGAAGCCACGCTACCTTTTCCTTAGTGTTTACGTCCATAACAGAATTTGAGAATGTTATGATTCTGCATTCCTTAGCATTATTCCACACTCCTAGGAGTAAAATGACTTTGCTAGAAAGCAGGGCAGATGTGATTATGAAACACATTCTTACATTTGCAGCTAGCTATGGCTCTGTTCTACACAAATTACTCATGGTTAAAGTTTCATGTTAATGGCATAGGGGAGTAGAAGGGGACAAAGACAATGAAATGAAAGAAGCTAATAAAGCAAGGCATCTCTGGGCTTTCTGGCTCCCTGTGTTATCAGTACCATACTTTA